>NC_030826.1:28059399-28391298 GCF_001704415.2 Capra hircus | reverse complement strand
ATTTCTTCAGTGAAAAACCTAGCCAAGAGGGGCCCTTCTTTTGTGTAGAACGCACCCAGTGAGTGTGTGTATGTGTGGAGATGTGTGCACATGTGCTTGTGTGCACCCATGAGCATTCACCATGAAGCCCACATTCGCTCAGCGGCTCCCACATGGGCAGAGCGTGTCCATCCCTTCTGGAGTCACTGGCTCTGTGGCTCATTTACTTAGAAGCCAGGGCTCCAGAACCTCAGTCTGTGGAGACAGGATGGCCAGATGACACTGTTCCCGGGGCATTTACTGTGGGGGCTGTCAGGAAAGGCCACCTCTTGACAATGACTTCAGGCTAAGACACCCCTTGGCTTCTACCCCCTGATTCACGTGGAAGGGGCGCCAGCCTGCCCCTGTCATGCCACCGTCCCCATCCAGTCTAGACCACAGACTCCTTGGCCACGGTCTAGCCTACAGTGGGTGTAAGCGGGGCCTGGCCCATCCTGCAGAGTGTGTGTGGAGGGAGGGCTTCCTGGAGGAGGCAGCCCAGGTAATTGGTGCTCACTGGGCAAAGCAAGGGTCCCAGGCAGAGGGAGCAAAGTGTCTGAGCACAGAGACAGGAGCAGGCTGGGGAGATGGGAGGAGAGGGCACATGAGGGTGCAGGGGCGGAGGCTAGGGAGGCTGGTGAGGGTTCACGTCTGTGTGCAGAAGTCACTCGGAGGCCACCAGAGAGCCAGCCCCACTCACACTGGCACACAGCGGGCTGCCACCCACCTCTGCTTCCCTGGGATTCAGAGGCGGAGGGAGAGGACAGACAGGCCGTATTCTGAAAGGTGAGATCATCTCACTTTTGCCAGTTCTTGGAAAAATGATTCGTTCCCAGAAATGTCTATTAGTCACCCCCTTTGTTGAAAGACATTTTGGCACCAACGGATGGAAAAATCAGAATGCTTTTCACGAGATGATCAGTCTCGCGCCTTCCTCCCACCATCCCTCAAGGATGATTTCTGAGGATAACAGCTCCAAGCGGAAGTCCTGTTGGCCTCTGTGGGGAGGAACTGGGTTTGTGAGGCTGTGTGAGTGTGCATGTGTGTGCACACATATGCTGTCTTATGGGCCCCTGGCAGAGGAGAGCCTGGGGACCTAAGTGGACCCCACCTCCCCCAAGCATTGATGTCCTGTCTCTCCTGGGGCGGCAGAAACACCAGAGATGAGGCCTTGTCAGGCCGGTGACTGTTCCTCCTCTGCAGGCCCCGGATGGGCACCTCACAGTCTTCACTCTCACCCTGGGTGAGTCCTCAAAAACACCTAGGAAGGGAAGGCCTTTTCTTCAGGCCGATGGGATGCTGAGACTCGGCAAGATAAGGAGCATGCCCAAGATTGGGGCCCCTGAGGCCTGAGATTTTATGTGCCCTGCCTGCGAGCGCCCCCCATGCCAGGATACTGAGCCTTTGGCAACACAATGGGTGCTGCCCCTGCTTGAGGGTCAAGGGCTGGTTCCCCCCACGGGACCCCTGACTCTGTCACTCGTGATAAGCCAGAAAGGCGTCTCCGTGGGGGAACAGCAGGAGTGGTCACCGTGGTGCTGGGGTGATTGTCACCCGGGGGGGGTGCTGTTGGAGATGATGAAGCCAAGATGATGGGTGAGGATGTCAGTGATTCTGGCAGAGGCAGGGTGGGTATGACCACTCAGTGGTGGGCTTGGCTGTGCAGCGGAGGGAGGTCATGGCAGCTCCATGATGGAGGAGGGAGGAGACTGAGCTGGCAGTGGAGATGATGCTGGCGGTGGAGGGACTGCAGAAGCCCGTGGAGCTGGTGTAGATTAGAGGGGCGCCTGCCGGCTCTTGCCTCGATGCTCAGGCCGGGGACGAGATGAGTGGGGTGATGGGGAGGCCTCGTGAGGGACACAAGGTCTCTTGGCAAATGATGGCCTCTGCCCCTCTTTACACCTCCTGCCCTTCTTCGTCTCGACCTTGGGGTCAGTGGCTGTTCCTGATCGGGGTCAGTCCCTTCAAGGGCAGCACACGGGGCAGGTTACAACCCTGTTCTGGGGGCCAGGTTCCCGTGTCTGCAGCAGACTGTGACTTCAGGGCTTGGAGCGGGGGTTCAGATGTCAGGGGAGCGCCCTGGGGGCTGTCCCCCGAGGGTGGTTAGCCAGGTACGGGTGGCAGCTGGTGGTGATGGCTGGGCGAGGCCAGTCCTCCCCACCCTGCCCCAGTACTGTCCCCAGCTCAGAAAGTTGGACTCAGCCCAGCCAGCAGCACGTGGCATGGAGTTTCAGAGGCTCACTGACCCTTCCCTGGGGGCGCGGGTCACTGGCCCCCTGGGGATCCTCCGATTTCCCCAGCCAGATGTGACCTCCCCCCTTGGAGTGCCAGCCCCATATGGAGGCCAGATGTGGAGCTGGGTCGGCATGAGTCAGCCTGAGGTCGCAGAATGCGGGTGACCACTGGGTTGGGCTGGGCGGGCAGCAGGCCCCAGTGACAGCTCGGCAGAAGCCCCTGAGCCCTCAGAGTGCTGCACTGACCGGGGCCTCCCGCCATGCACTGTGCGGGAGGGAGTGGGCACAGCCCTGCCCACCACAGTGATTCCCATCCCCACGGACAGGGCCCAGAGCCTAGGCGCCCACCTCTGCCACCCCCATGGCTGTGGGTGCTGAGGCCTGGCACTTCCTTTCCTCTGAACGTCCTGTTTTTAGGAAGGAGGTGTGGGTAGGGAAGGGTACCCAATGAAAGATGTTTCTTCCCATTTCACAGATGAGAAGACCGAGGGTCAGGGTGGGGGTGGGGAAAGATGATCTGTCCAAGGTGTCTGGGGACACCAGCTGGCTTCCCCTACAGACAGGCAGCACTTGTCTTCTCCCCGCTCCCCAGTGACCTGTCTCCAGGATCACACAGGATGTCCCTCCCCACCCCCAGGCAGGGCTGGGATGGGCACCTCTCCCCAGGGCGGATGGATCTCGTGAGTCTTGACGGCCCCCCTTCCCTGGGGTCAGAGCCTTAGCACAAGGACCCAGCACCATTGCTGTTCCCGGGGTCCACCCCTCCTGCTGCTTTACCTTCTTGTGCGAGGCCCAGGCTGCTATGGGAGGGGGTGCACCCTAGGGATACACACCTTCTCAGCAGCCTGGGTTACCTGCGGGGAGGCAGCAGAGGCCTTAAAAACAGAATAGTTTCTCCAAGGCTCCTAAGGGCCACCCCAGAATGGGCTCCTCCCACCCTGGCAGAGCTCTGGTCAGGATTTGCTTTGGTCCCTGTTTCGGGCAACATGGCCCTTTCTCTGGGTGTCCTGGGAGAAGCAGGTTCCATCCTTTGAGCGTGGTTTGATTTCTAGGAGCTGAGCAAGTGTGGTGTTCACAGGGTGGCAAGGGACCCAAGTCCCTGCTGGTTGCCCTCCCTCCAGGACAGGGCTCTCTGCAGCATCTTGGGTGTGGCCAGGCAGCAGCCTGGGGTGGGGGGCGCTGCCCCGTGCAGTGGGGTTTGCTGGCAGGACTGTGGGTGGAGGGCTCTTAGCTGGCCCCTCGGAGAAGCAGGTAGGCATTTGCAGCCAGGATGTGGGCCCTGGGGCATGGGGACCAACTCTCATGCCTGCCTCTTCCCCTTGAGGCTGGAGCCCCAGTGGTGATGGAAGGTGACCTGGGGGACCTTTTGGCAGACAGGCAGTGACCCCACTGTTGCCTTATGTGTATGCTGGTTGGGTCGGGCTGCTGCAGTCAGCCTGAGGGGTAGGTGTGGGTGGTTGGGCATCTCCTGAGGCTGTGTGAGGCCCTGGGGGGCAGGGGGCGGGGCTCTGCTGTCCTCCAGGATCACATTCTGACAGCTGTGGCCATGCCGTGATGGGAGGGTGGGGTACATCGGGTCAGGAGTGGGCTGGGCTGTTACAGTTCCTTCTGATGGGGAGGGGGGCAGCCTTGGTGGGGGGAGGTGCTCTCTCCCTTAGGCTGGTTGCAGGAGAGACCAGTCTCCGTGATAAGAGCGCCCTGCGCTGGCAGGGCCAGGCCTGGGTCCACTGTCCTGCCTGAGCCTCTTGCAGAAGAGGGTGGCCAGTCTCTTGAGCTCGTCTCGCCTGAGGACTGGGCGTGCCAGGCCATCTCCCTGGGGAACAGGGCCCCTAGCATCCCCAGAGTCTGGTCTTCTGAACCCAGATCTCCTGATGTCCCCTCCTCCAGGGAGCCCCAGGCAATCAGCTCATCCCAGGGCCCCTCACCCCTCTCACTTCCCAAGAACAGAGCCTAAAAACACCAGGACCCGGCAGGGGAAACTGAAGCCACCTCTGTGTTGGTCTGAGAGAGAAGGGTGCACCGTTACTTCTGCTGAGGGAGGGAAGGATGGAACCTTCCCTAACCCCAAGTTGGGGGGTCCCCGTTTTATACCAGGTCTGAGGTAGGGCCTTGGTGGGTGTGGCAGAAGGTGGCAGCCCCGGGGTTTTTCTGACCACAGTGCACCTCCAGCCCTCCACCTGATGGGATGAAAACTGGGGGGGGCTGCGGTGACACCCCGTCCACACCCCTTCCGCCCACCTGCCCCTGCCACAGGTTAGCATCCCTGAGAATAAGGCTGGCCCTGCTTGGCTGCTTCTGACCTTCACGGGGCGGGGTGGGGGGGTGGTGTTGGCGCTGGGAAACATGTGGTCAGAGCTGTGCTTTATGAGAGCAGCTGCAGCTCCTGACACGCTTTCCATACCGGAAGATTTATGGGGCCGCATGGTTTTAATGGCTTCTGCGGGGCTGGTGTCCTTCCCTGCTTTGTCCTGGCCGCCGTCTTGGAGGCAGATGGGTCTCGGGCTGGCCTGGCCCATCAGGAGGGCACGGTGGGGTGGGGAGGGGAAGGCCAGGGCTGACCACCCAAGCCTCCTTGGGAGGGGCAGCTGCTGGGAAGCCCCTGGGGACCCCATCTGAGCAGCCCATAAATCAAGGAGACCTCCAGGAGGCAGGAAGCCTAGGTGCAGAGGTGTCCCAAGCTGGTGGGGAAAGGAGGAGAAAGGCCTGCCCCCCTCCCCAGGGCCACAGCCCCAGGCCCCACCCAGCAGGTCGTCCACCTCGGCTGGGCCGGCAGATGAACGTGCACTGTGTGCTCGTCGCTGACCCAGCGGCCGTGCTGGGTCCTAGAACCTAGAATCTCCCAGGCCTGCGAGTGGGGGGCAGCAGTCAGCCCAGTGCCGCCGCCTGCCACAGACGGTCCAAGGTGCTGGCAGTGCCCGGTCCTCGGAGGGTCCAGAGCTGACCCATCCTTGGTCTCCGGGGTCAGGGCAAGAGCTGGGGACAGAGCGAGGCTTTGAAGGAAACGGGCTGCCTTGGGGTGCACGGTTCCCTTTGGAGGAATCTGAGCTTGAGCTCGAGGTGGGACCCCGAGCTCCACTTTTCAGCTCACCCTGGCCAGCCTCCCACTTTCCCAGCGCCAGGACTCTGTGGAGGTGGAGGCCCCAGGGAAGGAGAGCCAGAGGTCTGCGCCTATGGAAGGACATGTTGGGGCCTCGGGCTGAGCCAGGAATGGGCAGGGGCCTTGCTGGTCAGCACCAGCCCGATGCTGACCCCTGCCTCCCTGGGCTGGTGCACACTGCGCTGCTCTCCCTCTCAGAGCCACAGCCCGCCCTTGAGGGCCAAGGGCAGGCCTCTACTGAGGGACGGAGAGCTATGTGCCCAGTAGCCGGGCGGCAGACTCACAGGCCAGCAGGGGAGATCAGCCCTCTTAAGCCCTGCCCTGGTGGCTGGGATCGGCTCCTGGAGCTCAAGGCCCTCCCGTGAGCCTCGGAGTTGCTGAGGGGGCCCTGTTCCAGCCTGCCTGCTGCTGCACCAGCAGAGCTCTGGGGCCCTGGGGACTTGGAGGCTAGAAGACCGGGTGCAGCCCAGCCCCTGGGACCCAGAGGCTGAATCTGCTTTCTCAGGGCTGCACTCTTCCCCTGCTTGCTGCATCCTGCAGGTCCCCACTTCTGTGGTGGGGGGGTACCTTTTAGAGCCAGCCTCACCTGCGTCCCCTCAGGGGTTCCTCCCTACACCTAATGCCTCCAGACTGTACAGGAGCAGATCTGTGGGACCTGTGCAGCTCACCTGTACCGTGGCCCAGCCTGGGAGTGGGCAGACACCAGCAGGTGGGGCAGGCTCCTGTTCCAGCCAGTCTGCTTTAGCCACTCCTCAGTCTTCGTGCTTTGAGAAGTTGACAGGAAATGCTACTACACTCGAAAATAATAAAAAGCCCCATCTATGTGCACAACTGCCCCACCCTGAGCCTGCCCTCGAGTGCCTTCTCAGCATTTGCAAGGTGAGCCGATTCCCCTAGAGGGCAACAGAGGACTGAGCCCCAGGACGGGGCGGGGGGGGCAGCGATGACAGCGGCGCCATGAACACCCCCTGCTCCTTGGAAATGGCAACAGGGCCACCCTCCTGCCACACCTGGAAGGACAGCGCATCCCTTCATTGACCTCCACTGGACAGAACAGGAAACCGAGGCCCGGCCTGGTCCGAAGTCACACCGCAAACGTGGAGTCTTCCTCAGGTTCTGGGGCCAGTGGCCCTCCCCTACCTACAGATGGGAATGGAGCTGCCATCCTTCCGGTCCTGAGGTCTCTCCAGACCAGAAAGGCATGGGGCTTGGCCCTCAGGCCTCCACAACCCCAATTCCTACCTGCTTCGCGTGGTGCCCACCCTCACCTGCTGGGCCCTCTCCCACCAGGAACATGGGCAGGACCAGCAGACCCCAACCAGCCCAGGCCACTGCTCCAGCCCCACTTCCCCACGGCCTCCTGCCCACTGGCCACCGCCCGGGTCAGCAGAAACCCAGATCTGGGTGTTCTGGCTGCACAATGTCAAGAATCTCCCGAGCTGGCCTCAGAGGAGGAAGGGGGCCTGGGGCCTGCCCTTCACTGACTCCCACCCCACCCACCCTGCTGAGGTTCTAATTAGCAGCTTCTGGAACATCCAAGCGCCCTAGCTGGAAAGTGGAGGAAATGCGTTTCCTAATTGGCTCCCTGCAGGGATGTCAGTCAGAGATGGGGTGGGGATTATGCAGCCCCCTCCCTGACCCTCCTGGGCCCACCTGTACCCCCGCCCCACCCCAGGCCAGCCAACTCCCCTCGCCCCCTCCTCCTGCTCACCTGGCCCAGGTCTGCGGGTGTGGAAGGGACCCCTCCTCCAGGGGCCAGGCTGGGCACGCAGAGCCCAGAGGGAGACCTGGCCCCCAGCCTCACAGCAAGGCCTGCAGCTGCGGCCCAGCTGCCCCCGCCCAGCCACCCTGGGTGCCACTCACTCCACCCTCCACAAGCTTCTCCCGACCTGCCCCCCAGCCTGTTGGGGTCTCCCTCCCCAGAAGCCCCTGCAACCCCCATCCTCAACACTTCCTTGTCCTGCCTCCTGCCTGAATACACAGGCCTGGGTGTAGAGTTGGGCGGGCTGCTCACCAACTCTCAGGTAACCCCAAGAGTGCCATGGACAGTGTGGGGGACCCTTTGGGGATGGGAGGAGCAGCGCCAGTCCGGGCCTCCAGGCCAGGGTGTGGGGATGAGGACCTTAAAGCTGAAAGTGCCATGCTCCATACCTTGTCAGCACCCTGAGAGGGCACCCCGCTTCTCTCCTGACTCTGCAGCTCCTCAAATCTTGCCCGGCAGCAGAAATGTGGACACCTGGGCAGTGGGCTGGCAATAGTGTAGGGCCAGGAGCTGGCGTGGCTGAGGTAAAGTCTAGGAAGACCTGGGTTCGATCCCTAGATTGGGAAGATCCCCTAGAGAAGGGAACGGCTACCTACTGCAGTACTCTGGCCTGGAGAATTCCATGGACTGTATAGACTGTGGGGTCACCAAGAGTTGGCCATGACTAAGCGACTTTCACTTTCTTGGTTTTGGGTCGGATGGGGTCCAGGTGATAAACGTGATGGGGGGGGCACGAGGGAGGCTGGGGCTCTGCTGGGCCAGTCAGCCAGCCAGACTGGGGCCCCATCTAGGACACCAGCTTCCCTCGGACAATCCAGGAGGAAGTCAAGGGCGAGGAAGGGAGGACTGGGTCAGGGAGCAAAAGGCAAGAAGAGCCCAGAGACTGAGTCCCCGCTCCCAATGCACAGCCCTGTTGTCCAGGGTTGGGGGGTGGGGTGGCGCACAGCCAAGGCAGGGCTCAGAGCAGAGCCCCCTGGGTCTATAACAAGAGGAAGCCAGGCCCCCTTCTGCAGAGATAGGGGCCAGCCTGCTACCAAGGGGTGGGCAGGAGAGTCAGAGGGAGCCAAAGTGCCCCTGGAAGTTATCAGGGGTGGGGGAGGCAGAATTCAGTGGAGGAAAGGAAGTCAGAAGAGAACAAAACAAGTCCTAGAGAACCAGGTGGAAGACGGGTCCATTGGGTGATTTTAAACAGAAGTCCAATTTTCCCTTTTCTCATTGGAGGAACAGAACGGGGGCGGTGGTTAACCCTGCACAGAAAGTCTCCCCAGCATCTGTCTGGTCAGAGGATGCTCCACACTGAAATCTAACCCACCCTTCCCCCAGGTGGCCGAGCTGCTCCTTCCTCCTGTTCTCTGCGGGGGAGGGAGATGAGGGGTGGCGGAGTGACAGGCCGGGGGTCTCCTCTGTGACCCTTGCTCTCTGACCCTGGGCATCCACACTTGGCCCCCAGCCCTAAGCCTGGGACACCACAGGACCTTGGGCGTTTTTGCCCACATCCCACCTTGCCAACCCCAGCAGACGCTGACAGCTCAGGGTGGGAGTGCAGGGTCACCCAAGCCTCACCCCAAACCACCAGGGCCTCTTGTGGCTACTGTCACCCTGGGTCAGAGACAGCACTCCCTTTATCCTTAAATCGCCCCAAAATTTGTTTCCAAAATCACGGTTGGTTTTTCCTGTGAAAGTCGCCTTGGGATACAAGCACTTTAAAGGGGCTTTTTTCAGGAATTCGCTATGGACCCAGGGCCTGGCAGCTTCGGAACGGATGCACAAAACCTACCAGCTGCTCCAGTACGATCATGTACTGGGTTTCCATGTGGGGTGTGTGAGCACGTACCTGTGTGTACACGTCTGCCTGTGTATATGCACACACAGGCACACGTGTGTGCACAATAAAATGAAGAAGTTTTAGAAGTTCTCAACATTCCTTTGGGCCTTTCTCTTTCCTTTGCTAAAAGGTCCTGACCACTGTCCTCATTAAAGAAGGACACCTTGCATTTGGTTCAAACAGCTGCCCCAATGAGATCCCGAAGGCCTGGAGTCCAGGCCAGGTTGCCAGAACCCCTGGGGTCTGGGAGGGACACCATGCAGGCTGTGGACAATGAGGTCTCAGCACCGGGTCACTGTTCCCTCCCCAGCTCACTTCTTCCTGCCCTGTCACCCGGCTTCCAGGGACCAGCCAGAGCCACTCTTTATCAGGAGCCCACCAAGCACGTGGCCCCATGCTGAATGCTTCCATAGGACACAGTCGGGCATCACCCCCAAATGACAGATAAGGAAACCGCAACTCAGAGACGCAACCGGACTCGCCCCAGTTCCCTCAGGAGGCACTCGATCAGGGCAGACTAGGAAAGATGGGCAGAAAACATGGATCGCTGGCCTTTCCCCAGAGGGTGACGCTAAAAGGGGCAGGACTGCTGAGGAACAGAGCAGCAAGACCAGGAACACCCAGCGGGAGTAGGGAGGTGCACAGAGGGAGATGGGCAGAGTCGACTTTCGGGTCCAGGAAGAGGGGGTCCAGCCTCAGCCCGAAATAGCCAGGCCCACCGGGTCAGGAGGAGGGCCCCAGAGTGGAAAGACCAGGCCCCTGGATGGGCGCCCAGGCTGCGGCTACCTCCTGCCGGAATGTCGAACACCTTGACCTCCACACCCTGGGCCTCCCCAGCTCTGCCAGCAGACAGCTGGACCATCTCCTTGGGATTTCTGTTCGCCTCTCAGCTATCTGCAGATACCTGCCGGGGGCTGTGAGGGGCTCCCCTTCTCCCGCAGGCCCCCACCCACCCTGAAGTCAGCCTTGACCCTGAGTCCTGTGAGGTCCGGCCTGCCCAGGCTGCCAGCCAGCTCAGGGATCAGAAACCACAGAGCCGGCGCGGCCCTCCCATGGGGCAGAGCTGATGGAAGGCGGCAGAGGAGAGCCTGACAAAGGAGAGGTGCAAGGCCCCCGCCTCCAGGGCACCGGGGTAGATGCTGCAGGAGAGACTGGCAGGCGGGATACTCTTCCCGGGAAGGGAGCCTGAGGCCTGCAGTGTCGGTGCAGACCCCAGCTCCCGACAGAAGAGGCCTTCAGTGATCCCTGAGGCTCTGGTCAAACTTCTGATGCATCAGAACTGCCAGCGAGGAGTTTAAAATGCAGCTTCTCCACCCGGCCCTGGAGGTCCGTTTTGCGGAGTCAGTCCTCAAATCGGCATTTTAAATACACCAAGGAGCTCTCTCCCTTTCCCCAATGCCCGAAGGACTTCTCTCTGAGCTGCAGAGCCTCAGGCTGAATGCCCATGAGTACGAATGAGGGCACGGAAGAGCAGAGAGGTTAAGCGACTGACTTGCAGCCACACGGCCCCTCGGGGCAGAGTGAAGCCCAGGACCCCCCAGCGGCGAGGATGCAAGGCCAGGGGGAGAACGCAGTGCCCACACCTGTGGCCACCCACCCCCACCCCAAGGGGGAAGAGCTGGGAAATTCCCAGGCACAAGATCATCCCCCTCAGCTCCCAGCCGGTCACAGGGACTCTGGGACCAACACCCACACGGGGCTCCTTGTACCCCACTGGTCACGTGGTGCCCTCCCCCTCCCCCAACAAGGGGGCTTTCACTCACCATAGTCCTTCTTGCAGTATTTTTTCATGTTGATCTTCAGCTTCCCTTTGGAGGCCTTGCAGTAGGAATCACAGTCTGCAGAGGACAGGAGAGCACAGACAAAACTTAATTAGGGGAAGAATAGGCTGGCGGGTGGGGTGGGCAGCCGCCTCCTTAAATACCCAGAGGCTGGTGATACCCACGGGCCGGGCAGCCTGGGCGGCCATTCTGGGCGGGTCTGGCCCTCTCGAGTAGGGCTGGGACAAAGAGGTCCCCGCCTGACCCACCCCCACTGGCCCCCCTGGCCTCCGCACAGGGACTCTGCAGGCTCCTGCACTGTGCCACCCAGGGCTTCGGAGCACCACACAAATTCCCCTGTTCTTAAGACACACCCGGAGCCTGATTAAAGCCGATAGAGGCCTCATTGTCGCCCCGCGCCCTGGGTCTGTGTCAGGCGCTAGCTTCCATGGCGAGCAGCCTCTGGCTGGGGTCAGGCCCCAACAATAGAGGTCATGGAGGAAATTAGCAGCCCATGAAGCAGGAGAAAACCCCTTTGGTGTCCACGCTACTGGAGTGTGCAAATAAAATGCCCCACGAAGAAGAGTTCAGTTCTAATGAGCCCCACCACTGCTGAGAGGCAGGGCTGCGGGGCCTGCGTCTGCAGGGTATCGCTTCGGGGGCGTCCCAGTGAAAGCCGGGCAGGATGTGGGGGGGCCCGGGGGCCTGCTTCCCTTGGGGGTGGCCTGTGTCAGCCCAGCAGAGGCAGACCTCCAACACTGGCCCCACCAGGCCCTCTCCCCGCCAGCTCTTTAGTTGAAAGTGAAAGTGAAAGTCACTCAGTTATGTCCAACTCTGCAACTCCATGGAATTCTCCAGGCCAGAATACTGGAGTGGGTAGCCGTTCCCTTCTCCAGGGGATCTTCCCAACCCAGGGATCGAACCCAGGTCTCTTTCATTGCAGGCAAATTCTTCACCAGCTGACCCACCAGGAAAAGACCAAGAATACTGGAGTGGGCAGCCGATCCCTTCTCTAGGGGATCTTCTCAACCCAGGAATCGAACTGGGGTCCCTGCACTGCAGGCAAATTCTTCACCAGATAAGGTGATACAGTTCCTTTGCCTGATCTGTGTTCGCAAATCAGCTGTTGGCATGATGGCCAGCCCACCACGGAGTCCCAAACATCACTCCAGCCCCCCCTGCACAACCACTCAACACGCTGGCTCTCACTAGATTCTCACAACCCTTCTTTGAGCTGTGGGGGTTATTCCCATTCTACAGATTAGGAATCGGAGACCACCTGCCAGTGAAGCCCGGGCAGCTAGCAAGTCAAGGCTGGGCCTTGAACTTGGGTCTGAGGTGGAAGGTCACTGTACCCGCTGGAATTGGGCTGGGTGTGCGTCCTGGCAAGGGGACTAGAAAGGCGAAGGGGAAGCACACACATGGCTGCTCCAGAAACGGGTGCCAGCCCCTCAGACTCCAAAGGGGAAAACCTAGGCCCAGGTGGAGTTAAGGAGCGATTTGCGCGGGAGCACAGGACAAGCAGCCTAGGCCTCCTGGGCCCCCTGCCCCCCAAACCATCACTTAGATCTGTAAGAGTATTCAGAGAGCACCCCAGAGTCAGCCTTTGGTCCCGCGGGAGATGGCTGCCTCCTTCAGGGTCCTAATTCAAGTTGAAAGAGCTCTATCCTGCTGCCCTGGGAGCCATGGGCCTGGCAGTTCTCTGCTGCCATTGCTGCTGCTGCTGCTAAGTCGTGTCAGTCATGTCCGACTCTGTGTGACCCCATAGACGGCAGCTCACCAGGCTCCCCCGTCCCTGGGATTCTCCAGGCAAGAACACTGGAGTGGGTTGTGGTTTCCTTCTCCAATGCATGAAAGTGAAAAGTGAAAGTGAAGTCGCTCAGTCGCGTCTGACCCTTCGCGACCCCATGGACTGCAGCCCACCAGGCTCCTCCATCCATGGGATTTTCCAGGCAAGAGTACTGGAGTGGGGTGCCACCGCCTTCTCCACTGCTGCCATTAGGGCACCCCATTAGGAACCAGTCTCAGGAAATGAGAATAACAGCCCCTCTTCCTGTTCCCTAGGATGCGAGTCCTTGGACCACCCCCTGTCCATCAGCATGCCCTGCCCTGGGGCCCCAGCGTCCACAGTGCCAGCCCTTCCTGCCACCTGGAAGGCTGCGTGGCTGCTGGAGTCAGGACCTCTCAGAAGGTGGGGTGTGGAGTATCCTGAGAGAGAGGCCGGGAGTCCACTGGGGACGTTGAGACACCGGGTGACAGTGACCCAAACCCACAGTCAGCACCACTGGCACCCCTCCCCCACGCTGTGACACCGTACCTCACCGCTGGAAATAGCCCCTCTCGGCCACGCCTCTGCCAGCTCAGGCACGACAAAGCCACTGCTGGGGCTGAACCCAGGCCATGCACAAGTAGCTTTCATTTCTGGCGAGCTGGCTGGAATCCCCGCCTGCTCGCTCCTCTTGGGAAAGAACTGAACTGCCAGCAGTGCTGATGACGTCACTGCATGGATGGCCTTGAACCCACTCATCGCTTTTTCATGATTATTATTATTAGTTTGGCCCACATCGTCAGTACTTGTATTCCGGTCAATCACCTGCCACGCCTCCTCTATAGGGTGGAATCTCAGCACCCCCCTCAACCCCCACCTCCCATCACAGCCCTGGAGGCAGCCCCTGACAGCACACCAGTTCCTCCCAGCCTCTGGGCAGTCCCTTGAGGGAGGGACCACGACTCTCATCCTACAGACAGGACAGTTGAGTTCAGCAAGGCGCCACAGTGCTGATTCCAAGTGCGCCCTGCACTGCAGGCAGGAGGGCAGGTGGCCCCTGGGACGACCTGGCCCTGCACCTCCAGCTTCCCCTCCTCCCTTCCCTCCCTTCTGGCAGCATCTACAGCTCTTCTCTTCAAAGTCAAGTATCCACCTGGGCCAGAGATTGTCCCTGAAGTGTGTGGCATCCATCACTGCCTGATTAGATCCAGCTCTGGACCCCGTGAGAGCAATCACAGCCACCCTCATGAACATTAAAAGTCTGTCCCCCAATAACCATAGCCACCCACAGGAAACTAACCAGGCACGAGGCACTGCTCTCAGCCCTGCCTATGCTTCTAACAGCCTGGTTCCCTACCTGGCTACACAGTGGAATAGCCCAGAAGCTTTAGGAAAACACTGATGCTTGGGTTCCCCACAAGACATTCTGATTTCACTGGCTGTAAGGATAGCCTGTGTGTCCAGATTTTTAAAGTTCCCCAGGTAAGACCAATGTGCAGCCAGGGTTAGAACCACAGTCTGCAGCTGTGGGAGGTGGGCCAGGGTCTTTGCACCCAAGATTTGTAAGGAGGACCCAGATTGGCAGAGGAAAGGCTCAGAGGAGTGGCTATTGACTCAAACTAGAGTCAGAGGACAACATCAAGCTGCTTTGCCCTTATAGGAAATGGTGCCAGCCTCAACACGTGCAGATTTATAGCTGTATCTGGTTTGTTGTTATTTTTTTGTGGGTCTTATGTCTTTCCTTTCTGCCAGCCAGAAATTCTCATCAGGTCAGTGTGCTTGTCGTTGTCAAATGTGCCCTTGTTATTGTTGTTTAGTCGCTAAGTCGTGTCTCATCCTTTTGTGACCCCATGGACTGCAGCCTGCCAGGCTCCTCTGTCCATGGGATTTTCCAGGCAAGAATACTGGCGTGGGTTGACATCTCCTTCTCCATGGGATCTTTCCGACCCAGGGATCGAACCCATGTCTCTTGCATTGGCAGGTGAGTTCTTTGCCACTGAGCCACCAGGGAAGCCCCCACATGTCCCCTACTCTCTACCGATTTGCTGATTCTGATTTGGTTGTGAGCTAGGAAAACAGAAAGACCAGGCTTGTTAGAACTGTATGCAAAGCATGGGTCAACAGGCCTGGAATGAGAGAAGGAACTGCTGTCCTCTGGGCACGGTGAATACCCTTCAGAGCACTGACATCGTAGCAGCTCTCTCGCTGCGTGCAGACTCTCTGGGTGTGTGCCAGAGAACTGAGGTCACTCGACAAGAGGTCCTCAGATAAGGGAAGTGTTCCTGCATTTTCTTCTTTTATAAAATACACACAGAGCTACAGAGACTGCCTCAAGATGGACCAGACATAGCTTTGAAATGCATCTTTGACTCCTTCAAAATGGCATCTACTTGGCAGTTACCCACATTTCCTCTCCTTGTTTTGTTCCAAAATCGCTATAAAGACAATGAAAAAAATGAAAATTCACACTAATGCCAAGAACTAAACTGACAGATGACCCAACACTGGAATCTGGGAGCAATCTCTATTAATTAAAGACAGATGGTGGTAGAACAAGGAAAACCTGTCCAGGTTTTACCTCAAGACACAGCTCTTTGTCTGATGAACAGAAAAATCCTGGAAAATAGGGAAGATGACAAGGCGACAACAACCAGAAAACAAATGGGCAGGAAGTGGGTGGGGGCACCATGGAGGTGCCCCTGTCCAGAGAGAGCTTCAGGAAGAGGAGGGACAGACAGGAATGACAGCGTTTGCAGTGGGGACGTGAACTCGTGCTTCTACCTAAATCACTGATGCAGGGAATGAGAAAGTCTGGCAGTGGAGACAGAAGATCACCACCTCCACAGAGCAGAAGCAAATTGAGAGAAAAGGCCGTAGGGACTAGGAACTGAAGGAGGAGCTGGAGGCATTCCCCTGCCATCCAGCTTGGGGCTGGAGTGGGAATCCAGCTGTCACGCCAGGCCAGGGATCTGCAAAATTTTTTTGCAAAGTGCCAAACAGTAAATATTTTTGGCTTTGTGGGCCATACAGTCTCTGTCACAACTATGTGAACTGTCGCCATAGCTCAAAAACAGCCATAGGCGATGTGTACTTGAATGGGTGTGTCAGACTTAAGATATTCTAGAAAACACAGCCTCCATGATGTAGAAAGAAAAAAAAGAGATGAGGGAAGGCAAGGTCAAGCTCAAAAGGCCACATGATGATACGAAAAGGGTGACACATGAGAAGAAGAGCTAGAAAAACCCAAACCCAAAAGCCCAGGAGCACAGTGAAAATCGACTTTGGAAGCAATCAAGAAAAGTAACAGGGTAGGAAATGGATTCAGAAACATGGAGTGAATTGTGGAGAGATTCTCACAAAAATAAAGACATAGAAACTGTGAAAGAGAAAATAATAGGGACAGAAGAGGGGAAGTGGACAAATGGCAGAGGCCTGAGAGGAAACTGCAGCAGAAACCAAACAGAACAGAAATGAGAACCAAAGAGAGTGAACCAAAATGAGAACTCCTGAGGCTGAAGGCCAACCTACATATGAAGGAAAGGATGAACTTAATTTCTGGGAAAAAAAGAGACAAACACATCCACATACATCTTTGCAAAACATACGAAATACCGGATAAAGAAAAAAGTATATATACAGATTTAACATCAAGAAGAAGCTCCAGATGACCGTGGAACAAAGTCTATAGGTTGAGAGGAGGGAAAACTTCGAGTCCCAAGACTTTTATACCTAGCTATATTGTCCTCTATGTGTGCAGGCCATAATAAACCAAAGACATTCTCTAGTATGCAATATTCCAACCATGTATCCTTTCTGTGAAGAATATCTGGGAACGTTTCTCAACCAACTATGAAATGGATCAAAAATAAGAATTTAAGAGGGGAAAGTCACGAAATAAACACACTGGTGATATGCACAGAAACCAGCAAATAGAGAGGGTTCCAATATGGTTCTAAAAGTGAAGGCAAAGGTTAGAATAATTTTAAATGTTTGAAAGGGAGCATCAGACAATGTATAGGTATGCATAAATAACTATAAAATCTAGTCTGCAACTTTAGATCATATTAACAAAAACTAAGAATGAAGTGGGTAATACAACTCTTTGTCTTCAGTAAGTAGAACACCAAAGATGCTATTGCATGCTTGACCCTGATCAGTTCAGTTCAGTCGCTCAGTCGTGTCTGACTCTCTGCGACCCCATGAATTGCAGCACGCCAGGCCTCCCTGTCCATCACCAACTCCCGGAGTTCACTCGGACTCACATCCATCGAGTCAGTGATGCCATCCAGCCATCTCATCCTCTGTCATCCCCTTCTCCTCCTGCCCCCAATCCCTCCCAGCATCAGAGTCTTTTCCAATGAGTCAACTCCTATTAGATCAAGCAGTGCTTTTGAAAACCCCCAAAATAACCACAAAACACTAGAGAAGAGAAGACACGGGTATAAGTAATAAGACAGGAGAAAACACAAACTGGAAAATATAAAAGGCAACTGTGATAAATTCAGATCATAGAAGAGCCGCTATATAAAAGCAAAACAATGACTATAAGCAGATTCAACACCCCTACTGAAAAACTAATTTTGAAACATTAAATGATTGTTGAAGAGACACTTGAACAAAATTAAAGCAATTCTTTAAAAGCTTACAACTTTTAAAGAAATTGTAAGTTTGTCACTAGGTGACAAAGAAGTTCAAACGTAATAAAAAGTTTTTGTTTTTTATTACGTCTTATTGAAATATGCAAAAACTGGAGAAATACAACAAAGAACAGACAGAAACACATAACTAGTGAAAGAATGCTAAATTAATTCCAAGGAGGTGAAACTGCACAGGCCACATTTCCTGACCACAATGTAATAAATATTATTATTAAACAAAAAAGAATGAAAACAAATGAAGTGCTTTCAATTCTAGAAGTTAGAAAATAAGGAAAATAAAACCCAAAGAAGGCATGAGGAAATAATTAGTAACAGTAGAAATTAATACAGTGGGATGCTGAAAAAGCTTCAAAGTTACAAATATACCCAAGAATTGAATCTCAGTAAAGTCCCCAAACCAACAAATACACACACACACACACACACAGACAGACAAAACACTGTTATGTCTAATAATGAATAAAAGAGAAAATAGACTCATTAGGAAGTAATAAGAAAGGGGTATAACCACAACCTAAAGAAGATTTTATAAATTACAAGGCTATCGTATACAGCTTTGGGCTGAAATCCTGGTCATCTGAATGAAACGCATTCCTTGTTAGGGAAACATAAGGGACCAAAGTGAACTAAAGAAGTGATACCCAATCTGAATAGATAAAGAATCTTAAGAAATCTCTGGATCCAGATGGTTTCAGAGGCTGACTCCAAGCAAACATTTAAAGGAAGTTTCACGCTCTTTGGTTAGAAAACAGAAAAAGAGGGAACGCTAATAAGATGAACCACATAAAAGTGCCTAAAAATCGATCATTCCTCAACTTTAAAAGAAAAAAGCAGTTTCATATGGTTTGATCTTAAATAAGCACTGCCGTGAGCTTAGACACACAGAACCTGCAGACCATTGGTCGGCCTCATTGATTAATCAGGTCTGATATTTTATGCCCTGAAGGGCCCCATTCTCTCTGGACCCAGGGCCCCGCCCCCTCCTCTGCATAGGAAGAGGAGGTGAGCAGGAAGCCCCACCCCCACCCCCGGGGGGATCCGGCGGGGCTAGAATTAAGGGTGTGCAGGGAATACTGGAAGATCTGCCGGCGCCCCTGCACCAGGGTTACCCTTCACCCCAACCTCCTCCCCAAGGAGAGGGGAGCTGCCAGGGAGGAGAGCTGGCACCGCCCATCTCCTCACCCGGACGAGCTCTGTCCCAGGGAGAGTGCAGAGACCCAGGGCCGCCATCTGTGGCTCGCAGCAGGCCCATCCTGGCTGGCTGGCATCCTGGCTCCTCCTGAGAGCAGCCAACCCTCCCTTTATTCCCCCCACCTGCTCCCCTGACCGACCAGCAGCCAAGAGCGGAGCAGGGAGCCCCTGCCGCCCCACGCAGGCCCCATCCCAGTGGCTGGGCCCCTCCCTCCTCTTCCTCCACCTTGGGTAGCTCACCCTCTGCCCTGCCTCCTGTGCCCCAGGTGCCAAAAGTCCCGCTGGGCAGGGCTGCTCGCCGGATCGAGGCTCAACTCTAAGCATATGGCAGGCGGCGCCCGGCGTCGCCCCCCTGTCGGAGCCAGGGGCGCTGCAGCTGGTACCGCCCCTGGAGCAGGGCGGGGAGCTGGCCAGGTTCTCACTCCTGGCAGCACCCGGGTTCCTCTGCCTCTGGGCTGTCGGCTCGGAAAGGTGGGTGGTGGGAGCAAAGAGCCAGAGACATCCAGCCACTGGGGTCTGTCCCAGGCAGAGGCTCCTGGAACTCCCAATCCCCACCCCACCTCCACCCCTGACCCTGCTGGGATAGAGCTCAAGGGGGCGGGGCCACTCAACAGGTGACAGAAGACAGGTGAGGCCAATCTGCCCAGAGTTTTGGCTCTGCCTGACCTGGATCCACAAAGCCACTTGGAACTCTGCAGGCCAGAGACACCAGCTGTCTGTGTGTGTCATTTTCACACGCAGAGGGTATCTGTAGGTTTCATAATGACTGTGTCAAGGCTGGAAGAGGCACTCCCCTCCAAGCCAGCCTTCACCCTCTGGGTCCTAGGCTGCAGGTGACTGATTCACTCCCCCTGGGGAGACCACCTTCTGAGCACCTCCACCACAAGCACTTTGCCCCTGAGACGGCTGGAGTCCACAGGGAGCTCCTAAGCACCCACGGTCTCTCCTGGCCTATAGTGGTCTCTTATGCCCCCTCTATCACCTTCCAGCCCTGCCTGTCTCCACAGCATGACGTCCATTGAACTCTGGGGCAGAAAGGCCAAGGTCATCCCAAATGAGGCAGTCCCAAGTAACGGACTGTCATGAGGTGCCTTGTAAAGCTTTGGAGAGAAAACCAAAAGTATTTGCAACATAGAGAGCAAAGTGTGGGTGTCTTTAATATATAAAGAACTCTTCTGAATCAATAAGAAAAGACAAGCACCCTCACACTCCACGGAGAGGAACAGGCAATTCACAAAAGAGGGGACATTAACATCTCCTTGTGGCAGACAAGGAGATGTTAATGATGCTCATCCTCAAATAAAGAAACACATCTTTAATCAACAGAAATGTAAGACCTTTGCCTAGGGGGGTGTCAAAGCAAACACTCAGACTGAGATAATGTGGTTGGGGTGCAAATCAGTACCAACTTCCCTGAGTGTAACTGCCATAGAAAGTCAAAACCCTGGAGAGCATACACCCTTGATTGCAGCAGCCCCATTTCTAAGAATGTATCATTGCATCATACACTTCAAAGCTTGGCTAAGAGACTTCCATGGCCGGCTCTGGGAGGCGCTAGGTGTGGCTCATGGAATGGTCAGGGTGGCCTTATAGCGGGAGAGAACATGTCAATGACATGCATATAACCACAGTCAAAAGAGTGACACTCACAAAATGAAGACAATGCCCAGAGTGCACGCCTGAGCAGAGGATGGAGTTAGGGGTGCAGGTGGAGACCACGCTGGATGTGAAGCCACTGTGAGGAGGTTACATCTCGGAGGACGAGGGAGGAGCTCTGTGAAGCAGCCAGGCCAGGAAAGGGCGGGGCAGGACTGAAGAACCAACAGAGGATGGGCCTGGAGCTGGGGGTGGGCAGCCCGAGATTAGATTGCATGGGTCATGGGGGTCCCTAGGTTCTTGTCAACCATGGAAGGGGTTTGAATTCTATTCTAGAAGAATACACTGTGCACCAAAATGCAGGGAGGAGGGGTTGTGGCTGGTTTCTGTAAACTCCTGCTTCACCTTATCTGTATGTTAAACTTTACGATAACAAATATACCATTTTGGTATTAGAAGAAAAACACTAAACAACATTCTGAGATGAGTCTCTTCTTCAGTGAGGATGGGGACTGAATGGGAGGAATCCCATAATGACATTACATTCCTATTCAGCGAGGTGATGTTTCTACTCCTCTCGTAAAACGCTTTATTTTATTTTTGGCTGTGCTGGGTCTTCGCTGCTGGACGCAGACTTCCTCTAGTTGCAGCGAACAGGGGCCACTCTCTAGCTGCGGCGTTCAGGCTTCTCACGGCAGTAACTTCTCTAGTTTCAGAGCATGGGCTCTGGGGCGTGCAGACTTCAGGAGTGGTGGTGCACGGGCTTAGTTACCCTGCAGCATGTGTAATCTCCCCAGATCAGGGATCATGCCTGTGTCCCCTGGCATTGGCAAGTGGACCCTTAACTAGTGGAACACAAGGGAAGTCACTGACTTTTTAAATTAAAAAAAAGCATATTTTTGGCCACACCACTTGGCATGTGGGATCTTAGCTCTCTGACCAGGGACTGAATCCTTGTCCTCTGCACTTCAAGTGCTACAGGGCTTCTACTGCTGGGTGGGGGTGGGGTGGGTGAGGGTGTGTGTCCGTCCTCTCTTTCCCTCACAAGAAGTGAGTGATGGCTGGGACAGGGTCAGGGAAAGCTCCCTGAGAAGGTAACGCAGCACTAAGACCCAGGCAGTGCGAGGGAGGCAGGGACAACAAGGCCTGGGGAAGACAGTTTCCAGCAGGAAGGACAGTTTGTGCAAAGGCCCTGAGGCAGGATCGAGCCTGGCAGGGTCCAGGACTGAATGAAAGCCAGGTAGTTTCACACAGAGTGAGCAAGGAGAGGAGCAGAGAAGAACAGTCACACCGGCTGGACGGGCAGGGCAGGGCTGGATAAGCCACCAGAGGGTTCCAGCCTTCCTCCTGGGCCCTCAAGCACAGCAGGGAGCCCTCTATGCACTCAGCACTCAGGACATGGTCTAGAATTATCTGTCTGCCTCCTCACCCAGCAGGGAATTGGAACCTTGGTTTCCCAGCACCTGGTGCAGGGAGGTCACCACTGAACTCCAGTGGAACTCACTGGAACGTAAACTCTGGGTCCCCCCCCAAGCCTGTGTCCACAAACAGTGCAAGACAAGGTGAACGCATTGTAAAGCAACTTTCCTTCAATTAAAAAAAAAACTGTTTTAAAGCTGAACGCAGTTGCCCCTGTGAGATACCAAGACTGCTCAGACAAACTTCCAAATCAGGCTCCCCAAACAAAAGACAAGCATCCTTCTTGATTATTCTGGTGACACCCATGAGAAAGCCTGGGCATTCAGGCATCTTTTAAATCTGCTAAGCTCTCCGACAACAAAGAGGACATGATTTGGGTTGGCGAGGGCTTGAGTGACTCCAGAAATCGGGGGGGTCCTGATGCCTCTACCAGGAGGCGCAGCTGACACCGGAAGCAGCACCCTGAGTTCTGGATGCGCGGGCTTTGCCCGTTCTCTTTGGGAGGTGGAGTGTCCATAAGACAGGCTGCCTCTGCCTGGGACCCCAGGATACAACCTGGTGCACCAATAGGCAGGGCCTGTCTCAGAACGTGTATGACTGTGTGTGTGCTCAATCACGTCCAACTCGTGGAGACCCCACAGACTGCAACCCACCAGGCTCCTCTGTCCAGGCAAGAATACTGGAGTGGGTTGCCGTTTCCTCCTCCAGGGGATCTTCCCAACCCAGGGACTGAACCCACAGCTCCAGAGACTCCTGCATTGGCAGGCAGGTTCTTTACCACTGAACCACCTGGGAAGCCCTATCTCAAAATACAGATGGGAAAACAGATGGGGATCAGGGCCATGGGATGGAGGAGCAGTCAGCAGGTAGGCTACGGAGGAACTCCAAACACTGGCTTCTCGACTCTTAAGCTGTGTGTCCTTGGGCTTGTGACTGTACATCTCTGAACCTCAGAGCCCTCATTTATTTTTTATTATCCAGACTTATTTTTTTGTTGTTGTAGTTGATTTACAATGTTGTGTTAGTTTCAGGCATATAGCAAAGTGAATCAGCTATACATATACCCACTCTTTACTGGATTCTTTCCCCATATACCTCATTTATTAAATAGGGTAAGAGCATGTAATCCTTTGAGGTGCTAACAAGATGAAGCCTAACAAACTCTTAAAAATGTTACTTGTTATTATTTTTGCTATAATTCAGGAGCCATGACAAGAAAACCAATCTTGTATTCTGGGCACACCCTATTTAAAAAAATGTTTCTTTCTTTCAATTTCTCACTCTGTGTATCACACGTACTGACTGATGTCTGGCTGCCCCCAAAAGCAAACCCATCTTGGGAGGATCCGGTCTCCCACCCCCAGGACTGTCACAGTACAGTCTCACACTTTCTCAACATGGTTTGTTTATTGTCTGCCTCCCTCCCTGAAGGCAGGGGCCACTGCCCCAACCACTGCTCTCCCCAGGGCCTGGGATACTTACAAGCTCTCAATAAATATTTGTTGAATAAGCGAGGGACTCAGCCGCCCTCACCATGTGGCAAAGTGACCTTCGGCCCCAGCAATCCCCACACGGCCCCAGTCCAAGGGTGAAGACCCCAGGCCTGCCGGGGAAGAAGCCGCCTCGAGGACAGAGTCTGTGTAAACAGCAGGAGAGCAAAGGCCTGAAGCAGGATTCTGAAGGGCGGAAAAAGACAATTCTGGAAAATGCTGTGAAACACAAAAAGCCGCAGCTTGGCGAGAGCAGCTCCTCGCCTGGGCAGGACAGCAGGAGCCGGCAAGCTTTCCCTCTCCAGGGACTTTGGAAGGGCTTC
Source organism: Capra hircus (assembly GCF_001704415.2). NCBI lineage: Eukaryota > Metazoa > Chordata > Mammalia > Artiodactyla > Bovidae > Capra > Capra hircus. The sequence continues at coordinate 28,368,157 of NC_030826.1, read as the reverse complement.
GGTGTTTTGTTTGGACTTTAATAACAGAGATTCAAAACCTGCTGCCTTACGATGAAAATGTATTTGCTGATTGAACATCCTGGGCCTGGGATTAGGAGGGCAACCCTGGTAGGAGGGGCCAGGGAGGGTCAGAGCTGGGTGGGGCTTTCCTCGTGGGAAGGTGCAGCCCCCTCCCAGGCCGCTGCCTTGGAAGCCTGTCTTGCCTGGAGCACTGGGACCCCCAGAGGGCACAGGCAGGGAGCGGCTGATGGAACAGACAAGCTGGGCTGGGCCTTCAGGAGGGGAGACCAGCACGCCAGGTTTTTTCCCCTTCTGCAGCCCAGCCTGTGAAAAGGGTCAACCTACCCCAGTCCCATCCCTGCCGGGCAGGGTGGCCTGCAGTCTGGTTTGGGGGTGGGGTGACCAGGCTGGACGAGGTCGGGGGTCTGCATCAGCCTTATGAGACGGGGAGCAGCCCCTCTTCCCCACTTGGAACAAGAGGGTGCCAGGAGTCCCCAGCACGCTCTTTCTTCTTGCTGAACAAGATGGATTGGAAAACAAATTGGCTCAAATAAAGCATGTAATTAGATTAAAGCCTCTTGCCCAGTGCCTGGGGGACTGCAAAAGCCCTCCCAACTGGAGGCGGGAGACCTCGGCAAGCTCAACCAGTGCCTGGACATCGAGAATTTTCTCTCAGCCCTCAGCTGCCCATGCCCAGTCCTTCCCAGCTGGGGCGAACTACACCGAGGGGCTTCATTCTATCCCAGAGGTGGTCCCTGGTCCTGCACTGCCACCAGCCCCACAGGCCTGGGGTCCCCTCTCTCCTGCCTGCAGACCCCACCTCAGCCTCAGAGGGCGGCTATGTCCAATACTCGAGCCCCATGGCAGCTCAGCTGAACAGCTGAGTGGGTGACTATACCTGGACAGTAGCTGCCAGAGCACTTTCCACCCATGACCCCATTTGAGCTGCACAATGACTGGTAAGGAAGTCAGGCAGGTGGCATTAGGACCACCATTTCTATTATACATGAGAACACAGGCCCACAATGTTCTGTATCCCAGGTCACATCCCCTGGGGACACTTTCCCTGTCACCAACTGCCCCTCACTCCAGGTCAAGGCCACCCAGAGGGGTCTTTGTCCCCAAAGCCTTGGGTGACCTGATGACTGAGCACTGACCCTTAACCTCCCCTGCCTCTGATGCAGGGGACGCCCCTTCTCAAGGGACCACGCTCTCGGCTTCCTGTCCTCAGGCAGAATCCCTCTGCCCACACCCACCACCCTCAGACATCCCATCACAGCCCTTCCCATAAAGCCAGCGTCCATCACCATGCCCAGTCCTTCCTCCCACCAGCCATGCCCTTAGGAAACACAACCTGAGGCTGTGATCACAAGTTGCCAGAAGGCAGGAGCAGGCAGGCCAAGTCAAGAAGCTGCTGCACCCAGGGAGTAGATTTCTTTCCTACAACTGCTTCTGATGTAGTTCCCCATCAAAATAGCAGATGAGGTTCTGGCCCTCAGAAGTGGATGAAAGCCTTGGCAGAGAAAGCAGGTAGGACACTCTGGGAGTCCTAGTTTGAAAAGACTTGATGAGGAGCAACTTATCTCTAGAATAAACACGACAGCTGCCCAAGAAGACAGTGATTGGGAGCAAGTGTGGAAGCAGGAAAAGCAATTAGACAGCATGCACGCTTAATTTCCATGTCCAAGCTCATGGCAGGCATTACTAATCCACCTCAGAACCCAGAGGCCCAGAACTCAATCAGGTGCTCTTGCTGCTCAGTGAGAAAGCTGTCACACTTCTACCAGGTGGCACTAGTGGTAAAGAACAATGCAAGAGACACAGGTTTGATCCCTGAGTTGGGAAGATCCCCTGGAGAAGGAAATGGCAACCCTCTCCAGGATTCTGGCCTGGAGAATCTCATGGATAGAGAAGCCTGGTGGGCTATAGTCCATGGGGTAGCAAAGACTCAGACACAGCTGAGCAACTCAGCACTCCGGCCATTCCTGGTTTATTCTGCCACTTGTCACCAACTGATAGACTGGAGACAGGCCACGGAATCCACCTTATGGGAGCTGAAAGTGGGATCTTAAAAGGCGGTTCATCCTTGGGCCTCCTAGTTCCATCCCACCGTCTGAATCGGCCTCACCTCTGACCCTAGGGTGGTACAGCATGTTCATCACCTGAGCCTCACCTATTCTGTAACTGCACCCCCCACATCCTTAGTTCCACCTTCTGGAACAGCCCAGCACAAGCCTACCTATCGCCTGTTTAACCAACAGATCAGCCCTGAAGACTTCGGGGAAAGCACCCTGCCCTCCCAAGCTTCTCGGTTTCTTCAAACTCCAAGAACATGGCTTCCTGAACCCTCATCATGCTGGTCTTTCTTAACCTCTCTGTCCCTCAGCTGTCTGATGTGACAACTGAAGAGGCTAATCCTGTCTTTATCCACATTGGGTGTGGAAACACTTCCAGACTGTGAAACACTACCTGCCTGGAGGCCACCTGTCTGTTTCTCTCAGTTCTTTGGGATACAGGTGAGAACACAGAAGGAAGAGTTTGGAAGCAGCCAAATTACAAATTACTAGGGGACGACAGAGGATGAGATGGTTAGATGGCATCACCAACTCGATGGACATGAGTCTGAGCAAGCTCCAGGAATTGGTGATGGACAGAGAAGCCTGGCATGCTGCAGTCCACAGGGTCGCAAAGAGTCGGACACAACTGAGCAACTGAACTGAAATCACTACCACAAAGGAAATCCCTCTAGATCTTCATTCAGCACTTAACCATCCTTAATTCACAAACACTGATAATAAATGTCATTATCAGACGAGATGGTTGGATGGCATCACCAATGCAATGGACATGAGTTTAAGCCAACTCCAGGAGATGGTGAAGGACAGGGAAGCCTGGTGTGCTGCAGTCCATGCAGCTGCGTCACAAAGAGTTGGATGCAACTGAGTGACTGAACCACCGCCACCATTCCCAGGTCACAGGACCCTGGGATCTACCTATTTAAAGGGTAGCGAGAGCTTTCTGAAGATTCATCCACTGGCAGGAGGAAGGGCTGGCTAGCAGAGAGCAAGAAGAGACAGAAAACTGTGAAACTATGAACAGCAGATGCAGAATACCTAAGGGCCATGTTGAATAGAGGCCAACACTCCTAAATGGCTGAAAAAGCTTCTTTACAGTATAATCCCTTTTTTGCAATGGCTGTATCATCCCGAGACATTAAATCATGTTCAATGTGCATAGCTGATTATGGCAGGAAAGCTGGCAATATACTTGGGAAAGATTTCCATGCAAAATGGTTTTTTAAAAATGTTACATGGCATTTCAATGAATTATGGCATCTGAAAACCGTATTTATGGGGGCTGCTCATTCCACAAAAATGCAAGAACCATGGCAGATACTGAAACCCTCCCTTGTCAAGACCAGACTCCGCTACCCTCTCGAGTGGAGAATGAAGAGACCACATTTGCTCTGGGGAAAGAAAGGATTCTGGTTATACTTTGGGTCACCAGCACAGACCCCATGCCTCCCATGGAAGGTGCTAGAATCTTCACATTCCAGGCAGAAGCATGGCTGTCCTCCCCAAGAGCCACTGCAGAGCCTAGAGGGTGATGGTGACCAAGAGGCCAGTGGACTTCACCCCTGCCCTGCCCTCCCTGCCTGGACACTTTCAGGTTTAATAAGACAGCTAAAGTCATCTTCTATAGCAGGCTTCTGTTTCTTATCCATCTCTTCTGCCCCAGGAGCTCCCCAGACATGGAATTCCCAGTCAAGAGCTCCACATCTGTCTCCCTGTTGTCCAGGGCACCCTCTGAGCCTCTGCTGCCCCACTCCCACCCACAGATCAGAGGGTACTGGAACCAGAGGATGGTGTGTCTCAGAAGTCTAAGCTTGGCTGTGGACCCCACAGACCCCCCCCTCCCCCCAGAGCTGCCCTGACCCACTGCTGGGAAGTTCACACTGGGAGAAGCATCCAGTGCAATTCTGGTAGCCAACAGACTAACCGGCTTTCACCCACAGTGAGGCCAGATGTGTTGTTCTGTTCCCCAAGTACCAGCTCCCATTAGAAGCCAAGAAATACCTATCTGGGCCCTGGGACAAGCTAACTGAGACCCTCCTGATCTCATACGCCTCCACTCTCTGAAGTCAGGCTTCATGAAAGCCCTGAGGTCCCAACCACCCTCTTCCCTCCCCTCCCCACTAAAACACATGCACTGAAGCCCTGAGCCACAGAACAGGTTCCAACATCTTTTGTCAAAGATCCAACACCTGCACGAGGTGGGCACTGTGAAGCCCAGCAGAGAGCTCAGGTAGGAGATTCCTACATGCTTGAAGATGCGCTTGCCTGTTGGATGAGGGAAGTCTGACTGCAGCAGACGGCGGCAGGGTCCCCACCTCTAGGAGGGAAAGACATGGAAGCCAAATCCACATCAGAGCCAGAGGAATACAGCCCCCTCAACCTGGTCTATTTCCCAAGATGCAAATTCTGCCACATGAGACAGACTTTCCAGAAGTTTTGCTTGAAGACCCCAAACTTCTCACTCTGCCATGGGTTCTCCGTATCTGCCATCAGTGCCATGGGCAAACAGCAGACCAACCGAGGGGTGACAAGCCACCTGGGACTTGAGGCTTTGAGCGAGTGCAGAACAGAGCCAACAGGCTCTCAACAGAGCCTGACACTGGGAGGTCCAGAGACGGCCATGGGGGTATCTGCCGACATGTAAATCCTTGGTTCTGCTCTAACATTCTGACTTAGAGTCATCTATCTGCGCATCTTTCTCACATAAACCACAGTCCCCTGAATTCGAGACTCCACGTTCCATCATCTCTGGAACCCCAGCCCCTAATACAGGCCCTCAATAAATGTGCCTCTGATGAATGAATGAAAAGAAAATGAATCAACGGACAAGTACACAAATCCTTGGCTTGGCATTCCCAAGGAGTGCTGAGAGTTGGCAGTGGGGTGGGGTGGGACAATCAAAACCACTCCCAAGCCTGGCTGGACAAGAAATCCCCATTTTTCAGGCTATAGCCCGGATGAGGCCAAGGGAAGGATTTATAGAGCATGGGATCAGTATTTCATAAACCCTTCCGAACTGCAGAAAAGGCTGCACCTGCCTCCGTCCGTCTGCGGCCACTAATCCCCTGTAACAGCTCTGCGCCCTCCTTTCTGTCTGCCGCGCGGAGGGCAGGGCCAGCCTGTGTATTGGCCTTTAACAAGCTGAAGCCATCGGGGCCCTGCATTCACTGCTGTCTGCTCCCACAGGGCCAGCCCCACGGGGTCTCCTTGTCGGCTCTGCAAGTGAACAGGGGATTTTGTGTTCAGCCTGGGAAACAAAGCTGTCCCAACGGGGATCCAGTTGGCCGTGGACACGCTTCTCCAGTGAGAGCCAGCGGTGGACACAGTCTGGAGCTGCCGTCCGTCGGCACTGAAGGGCGATTCAGTGGCGCAGGGGAGGGAGGAGAAGTCGGGCTCCCTGGGAAGGTCAGGAAAGAGAGCAAAGCTGGTGGCCTTGCAGTATTCACCCCACTGGTTGGCTGGCTGGCCGGTGAGCCCAGCTAGTTAGGCCAGTGCCAATGCAGTCACACCTCTGCTGAGTTCCCTGGGTGGGCTACACCTCAACCTGGGCAGCTGTGCAGGCAGGATGTCCACCCCTTGGCCAAGACTGGGCTTACCTGCTTCCTACACAGAGAAAAGGCCCTCAAAGCTCACCATCACTTTCTCATGCCAGTAACAGTGGCACCCTGACGACAGGAGGCCACAGATGCCCCAAAGTCAGCAGAGTGAACAAAAAAAATCTACAGGGAAGACTATATAGTTTCCAAACATCTTTTTAGTTGCCTCCTGGGCTTAGAGACTACATTACCCAGCATCCCTTGCAGTTAGGTGTGGTCATGTGACTGAGTTCAGCTCTGGGACTCGGATGGAAGTGATGCAGGTGTTTTCAGGCCTGGCCTGGAGAGTGATCCCATAGTACTCTCTTTTCCAAACCAATGACCCTGAGGCTTCAGGGGATGGAAGAGCCACATGACAGAAGGAGCCTGGACCTCGGATTCACTGCTTAGAAGGGAGCTGCCCAGCCAGGAACACCTGCAATGGACTGTTGGGGACGCTTGTTATAGCACAGAGCCTGCTCTGACCACACACCTTCGGTGAGAAGTAAACAGAGTCTGAATCAGGATGGTAGCAGCAATGTGTGTGTGGCAGAGGGGAGAGATTTGAGGGAGATTGCAAGACTGTCTGTACTGAGGTCAGGGGTTAAGAGGGAAGGCACAGGCCCCAGAGAATAACCACCAGGACTTTCCACAGTAGAGCTGTTGGAGAGTTAACAAAACAGAAATCCACTGATGAGACCCCCTTTCCTGGGCCAGTGCACCCACCTCCAGCTGCTGCAGGAGCTGGTGGCCACAAGCTCACACCTGCACTTTCTCTGAAGGTTTGCCCTCGGCTGATGGAAACTGCTCTGCTTGGAAATATCCATATACCCCATCCCAGGAAGAAGTCTACTGCCAACGGCCAGCATTGTGGGCAGGTATAACAAACCAGCCAATCCTAAAGGAAATCAACCCTGAATATTCATTGGAAGGACTGAAGCTGAAGCTCCAATACTTTGGCCACCTGATGCAAAGAGCTGACTCATTGGAAAAGGCACTGATGCTGGGAAAGATTGAAGGCAAAAGGAGAAGGGGGCGGCAGAGGATGAGATGGTTAGACAGCATCGCCAACTCAATGGACATGAATTTGAGCAAACTCTGGGAGATAGTGAAGGACAGAGAAGCCTGGCATGCTGCAGTCCATGGGGCTGCAAAGAGTCAGACATGACTTAGAGACTGAACAACATAACTACCCAGACCTTTTGCTTATATGCAGGACAACTTCTTTGGGTCCTTTGGGGTGACTCACTGTCCAGAGCACCCATGGAGACAGGCTGAGCCCAGTCTTCTCCTGAAGCCACACGTTTTCCTAGCTTCCTCCACCCTGTCCCGCTCCCCTCACTGTTACTGGTCTCTCCTGAGAACATCACCTTAATAAATCACCAGCACAAGAATCCCTGTCATGGGGCCCCTGACAGCTCAAAAGAGCAGCTGGCACCGTGCCTTATCCCCGTCCACAGCAGTACATTCACCACAAAAGAGGAGGAAGGACAGCAATGAAGTGCAGAGCCAGGACAATCCTGGATTATCAGCCCTAAAAGGACGGCCACTTTCTCAGCGCTGTCTCCGTCTGGTGAAGATGTCCTCGCCTGCAGGGAGGTTTCAGATGCTAAACTATGACTTCTCAACCCTGGGACTGAAGGAGATGGCCTCACGGGACAGAAGGAAGGCTTCACCAGGAAACTAGGGCCATGTCCCCCCTGCTGGGGGAGGGGGATAAGACGGCAGTGAGTGAAAATCTAACCCGTCCTGGCTTGAAGGAAATTTTAAAGCAGCTTCCACTAAATCTGCTGCCCCAAACCCTTAAGAATTTCTCACCTCTCTTCAACAAGAGGAATCTTCCAAGTCCCCATGCTGATATCTCTCCACAATTTGAAAGGGTGCTGGCTTGAGACAGTATGGTATGTGGGGAGATGGGAGACCTGGGTCCTCATCTGGGTTCTGCCATCAACCCACTGTGCAACCTCGGCCGTCACTGGCCTCTGGGGCTCAGTTTTCCCACTTGTCAAATGGGGAAGCCAGACTGGATGCGCTAAGTCCAGATTTCATACTGCTATCAGGGGGCAAAATTCCAGTCTCGGGAGGTTTCTGGGGAGAAATGCTGATAAATGTGTAACCACCAGCTCCCTGGGAAGAAAAAGTCTTGATTCACAGCTTGTGCCATTTTCCAAGGTGTAAATATTCCCACCACAGCCAATTTCAAACTGCCAGCACCATGCCCTGAATGCAGAGTTGGAAGAGATGCCAGCAGTCGGCTCTCGTGAGCAGGTGTGTGCCAGCTCCAGCACACCACCAATTCTCGACACGTCTTTACACAAAATAAATTTGTTTCAGACCCTGATTCATTTCTAACCTCTGCAAACAGAGCAGCTCTCTCCTTTCCTTGATCCTACAACACACTTTACTCTTGAGCAGAGCCCACAAAACAATGCAAGTCACACAGGCCACCACCTCCCCCGGGAAGCAGCTGACCTCTCCTTTGGAAGGAACTGGAAGGGGGCAGGGGTCCCCAGAGCCTCCTCAGATTCAGGTCCATGGCTCTAACTGAACTAAAGCTCTGAAGGCCCCTGATCTGTGTGGGTACATCTTGGGGTAGAGCGGGACCAGTTTCATAAGCCCTGCCCACAGGTTTAGAAACAGTGGGGCAAGCAGCAGAGAGAGTCCTGCTTGACAGGAGGTGAGGGGGGCGCGTAGTGGGGACAGTCCCTCATGCATTTCAGATGGTAGGGGGCAGTTGGTAGCCTCTCCCACCTCAAGACCATACTGGTCCTTCCAGTACTGAAGCTCTACGTCCACAGCCAGGGAGGATGCTCGATAATGGGCAGACGATGTCCCCTGTCCATTCTCCTCTTCACCTTTCTTCCCCTAGGTCTGGGCACACTTCCTGGTCCAAATCCCACAGGTCCTCTCAACACAACCTTGAAAGAGCCCCCAAGGCAACCACTTGTGACCAAAAGGCCAGAATCACTGTCTGCCAACCAGCCGGGACGTGGAAATATTGAGTGGGAGGGGACTGAACAGATCATCAGCCCAACGGCTTCATTTCAATGGCAAGACAGATCCCAGAGCTAGCAAGTGGTTTGCAGGACACATTCACTGAGTCACTGGTGTAGGGGAGGGTCATGGAATACTCAAAATATCTGTTTTAAAGTAAATGATGGTATTGAAGAATGCTGTCATCACTGCTTGCCACGGACTGAACTGTGTCCAACCCTCATTCCCGTGTTGAAGCCTGAACCCCCAAAGTGATGGTATTTGGAGGTGGGGCCTTTGGGGAGTAATTAGGGTTTGATGAGGTCATGAGGGTGAGGCCCATGAGGGTGGAATTAGGGCCCTTAGAAGAGACATCAGAGAGCTCTCTCCCTGCCAGGTGAGCACACAGCAAGCAGTCGGCAGTCTGTAAGCCAGGAAGAGGCTCTTGGCCAAAACTGGACCATGTCAGTGCCCTGAACGTGAACTTCCAGCTTCTGGAACTTTGAGAAAATTAAACTTCTGTTGTTTAAGACATCCAGTCTATGGTGTTTTTTCAGTGCAGCCCAACTGAACTAATACACTACTACTATTATTATTATCGCTTTAGGTCTGGAGTAGCTTTTTGTCTTCTTGACTGTGCAGGCTTTTCTCTAGTTGCAGTGAACGGGGGCTACTCCTCAAAGGGGTGCACAGGCTTCACAGGCTTCAGTAGTCATGGCATAGGGACTTAGTTGCCCTGTGGCATCTGGAATATTCCTGGACCAGGGATCAAACCCCTGTCCCCTGCATTGGCAGGCAGATTCTTAACCACTGGACCACCAGCAAAGTCCAAGTCTGGAGTAGATTTAAACCTGGCAGGGTATTTAAGAAATCAGAAGGACCACTTCTGGGGTTGGTGGGGTGGGGCTCTTTACTAACTTCAGTAGCAAGAGAGGTTTCACAGGGGACAAACCCAAGAGCAAGCAGAGAGGGGACTGACTGTGATGCCCGACACCAGGGCCCAGCCCCGGGCCGCTACAGGAATCCCAAGGGAGGTTCCAGGCACAGCTCTGGGCAGGAGCCGCCCATCGGGGTGGGGGTGGGGGTGTCTCAGCCTCCGCCCCACCTCAGCCAGCTCTGCAGCCTGCACGCCCCTAACCCCCCAGCCTCAGTAGCAAGGACCCTGTGACATCCGCGTGACACAGGGGCGGGCCCCAGGGATTCCAAGCCTCTCTCTCACTGACACCTGTCACTTGTCCCATCCTCACCAGCCATCCCCCCCTTGAGTCCCCTGTGGGAAGAGCCCCCAGAAGGGCTGAATATTCCACCCCCACGTGCTCCCCTGGCCTCTGGGGGCTCATCCCTTTATCTTCCTCCAAGGCTGGTGGCAACTCCACCTGCAAAGGCCTGGCCAAAGAGGAACAATGAGGGTCCTGAAACCCCCCAGGCCAAAGGGCTTCCTTTGTGCTCCCCAGGGTGACTGAGGCCCCCGGTGGTGGGACAGGGGCGGTGCGCTTTCCTGGCCCTGCTCACCCCAGCCTGACCTCTGCCCTCAGCCCTTTGTGCAGGCCCTAAAAAGGGGGAAAAGGGAGGGGGAGGAGATGGAGGGAAAGCGAAGGAGTAAGGAAGGTGGCCGAGAAGAGAGGCAGAGACAAAGGCAGAGAAAAGTCTCAGAGACAGACTGACAGACGGAGAGAGAGAGTCTGTCCAGCAGGCTGCCCGGGTCTGCTGGCCAAAAGGACAGAAGCAGTCGTTGAGCCATGTGAAAGGCCACTTCTGTGGGCCACAAATGCTCAAAGAAAATGGCAATTCCATTCAGTCCAACCTAACACATACAGATTGGTCTGGTCTCCAGCCACGGCAAGAGGAGTGGGCGGGTGCTGCTAGAGAGAAAGGGGCCTTGGGAACCACTGAGTCCCCTGGCTCAGACTCTGGTTTCTTTCCCAGAATATTTTAGGGAACAGCACTGATGTCCGGAAATCTGGGCTTAACCAGAACCCGGAAGTTCTTAACCAGAAGCTGTTTTGCCACCAGAGGATACTGGATGGTCACAACCGTTCAGAGATGCTGAACCAAACGGGAAATACAGGGGACAGCCCCACACCCGAGAATTCTCCAGCCCCGCTTGGCACCTGAAGCCACTGCTGAACAGCTTTTAGCTCCAGCACCCTCAGCTCCCATCACAGAGGGAAATGACAAGGATTTATGATGGTGGCTGGCTCGCTTGTCCCTTCGGCTGTGGAGGTGCCCATTCCTCAGGGACACTCCCCTGAAGAAAGCTCAGAGCTCTCACCCCACCCCTGTCCCCAAAGCCCACGACCCTGTGGCCAGATGTGGCCATCCCCTTAAGATCCTGACGTTAATGATGATGACAGCTAACACACAGGCAGCATTTTCATTTGACATGGCACTTCACACTCATTCTACCCTCGAACACAGAACGCTGGCGCACTTCTAAATATAATGCTTTGTGTAGCACATGATTGCATCATGTTGTAATCATTAAACCACTGAGAAGGCCAGCTGTAAAAGACATTTGGGGGAGAACCAAGAAAGCTGGCAGGTGGACTGGGCATCTGATGGTATTAAAGAATTATTGTTACTTTTGTTAGGTGTAATGAAACTATCGAGAAGATGTAAGGAATGTTCTTTTCCAGAAGGAGGGCTTCCGAAATATTTAGGGGTGAAATGTCACAATGTCTAAGCTTTTCTCGGAAAATCTTTTGGCAAAAAAAAAAAAAAAAATCACTGAAGCAAATGGGGCATGATGTTAAGTGTTAAATCAATGTGATGGGAACACGGAAGTCTAACTCTGTTCTGGCCACTGCCCCGAGATTTCTCATCATAAAAATTTTAACAATCAGTTAAATCACATTAATTCAAAATACGGTAATACATAGTAAAGCTCAGAACTTTGGATAAATTTCTTATTTGGTTGGGCTAAAATTCACCATGGAAAAAGGATCAGGCTAACACTTGCCTATGTGAGCATAGCATTACCTATGATTTCTGAAATCACATTTAGCTGATTTCCAAAAATTTCACTTTAGAGACTCCCTTGGTGGTCCAGTAATGGTTGAGGATCCATCTTACAATGGAAGGGACTGCATTCAATCCCTGGTCACAGAAGTAAGACTCCACATGCCCTGGGGCAACTAAGCCTGCCTGCTACAACTACTGAGCCTGCGTGCCACAACTAAGACCCGATGTGCCCAAACAAATAAATATTATAAAAAGAAAAGAAAGAAAAACTTCACTTTCTAGACCTTCGTGCATGTGCGTGCGTGCTCAGTCATATTCAACTCTGCAACACCATGGACTGCAGCCCCCCAGGCTCCTCTGTCCATGGGATTTTCCAGGGAAGAACACAGGAGTGGGTTGCCATTTCCTACTCCACGGGTCTTTCCGACCCCGGGACCAAATCTGAGTTTCCTGCATTGGCAGGCAGATTCTTTACCACTGAGCCACCTACGAATTCCGCTTCTAAACCCTCAGCGGCATCTGTTTCAATTTGACGAGTAACTAAGAAATCACCAGCAGCATCCTGCCTCAGTACTTCTGGAGAGAGCACGTGGATGCTATCTTGCAAAAACACACCTGCCTTCTCAACCTCGGCACTCCTATTACCATTAGGGGCTGGATAATCCATCACCGAGGAGGCTGTCCTGTGTGATACAGGATGTTCAGCAGCATCCCTGGCCCCAGCCCACTAGATGCCACTAGCACTATCCTACTGACAACCAAAAATGTCTCCAGTAATGTCCAAATATCCCCTAGGGGCAAAATAGTCCCAGGCTGGGAACTATGTGAATATATGAGCACAAACGAAATAATTTCTCCAAAATGCTGTGTAAGCAAGTCTTTTCACCAAAGTTGACCCTCCGCATGTAATTAGATGTGTAATCTGCTTTCGTGGGTATACTGTATCTTTTCATTTCACAGTCAAATATTCTCCTACAACATAATTATACGGATATTTCATAACGGAGTCACTAAAACACTACTGAAAGACATTTGGTCCTTGTAGCTAAGTCTTGCCACACATCACTACTTCCTTAGGCTAAACTCCTATGAGGGAAAGAATGGGGTCAAAAATATATTTTGATACATGATGCTAAATCGCCCTTCATAAAAGTGGTACCAAGTTACCTTCCCATCACCAGAGCAGGTTTCCTGTTTCCCTAACTCTTTTAACACTAGGAATTACTTTTTGTTTACTAGTGTCAATTTAATAAGGGTTTTAAATGGTATTCTTTTTTCAGTATTTATTTGTTTGGCTGTGCCAGGTCTCTTGGTTGCGGCATGTGGGATCTAGTTTCTTGACCAGGGATCTAACCCAGGGCCCCTGCATTGGGAGCTCGAAGTCTTGGCCACTGGACCACCAGGAAAGTCCCTAATATGTATTCTTGCTAATATTATTTCTTTATTAAGCAAATACTTATTAAATAAAAATATTTATTAACTAAAGTATAATACTTCAGATACAACAAACTGTGGAAAATTCTTAAAGGGATGGGAATACAAGACCACCTTTCCTGCCTCCTGAGAAATCTGTATGCAGGTCAAGAAGCAACAGCTAGAACTGGACATGGAACAACAGACTGGTTCCAAATTGGGAAAGGAGTATGTCAAAGCTGTATATTGTCACCCTGCTTATTTAACTTATATGCATCATGTGAAATGCTGGGCTGAATGAAGCACAAGCTGGCATCAAGATTGCCAGGAGAAATATGAGTAACTTCAGATATGCAGATGACTCTACCCTTATGGCAGAAAGCAAAGAGGGACTGAAGAGTCTCTTGATGAAAGTGAAAGAGGAGAGTGAAAAAGCCGGCTTAAAACTCAACATTCAAAAAACGAAGATCATGGCATCCAGTCCCATGATTTCATGGCAAACAGATGGGGAAACAGCGACAGACTTCATTTCCTTGGGCTCCAAAATCACTGCAGATGGTGACTGCAGCCATGAAATTAAATGACTCTTGTTCCTTGGAAGAAAAGCTATGACCAACCTAGACAGCATATTAAAAAGCAGAAACATTACTTTGCCAACAAAGGTCCGTCTAGTCAAAGCTATGGTTTTTCCAGTAGTCATGTATGGATGTGAGAGTTGGACTAAAAAGAAAGCTGAGCATTGAAGAATTGATGCTTTTGAACTGTGGTGTTGGAGAAGACTCTTGAGAGTCCCTTGGACTGCAAGGAGATCCAACCAGTCCATCCTAAAGGAAATCAGTTCTGTTTTCATATTCATTGGAAGGACTGATGATGAAGCTCCAATACTTTGGCCACCTGATGCGAAGAACCAACTCCTTGGAAAAGACTCTGATGCTGGGAAAGACTGAAGGCAGGAGGAGAAGGGGACAACAGAGGATGAGATGGTTGGATAGCATCATTGACTCAATAGACATGAGTTTCAGCAAGCTCCAGGAGTTGGTGATGGACAGGGAGGCCTTGCATGCTGTAGTCCACAGGGTCACAGAGAGTCAGACACAATTGATCAACTGAACTGAACTGAATACTTCAGATACTTATTGCCATTTGAATAAATTCTCTGAATTTCTAGTCCATTTTCTCAGCTCAATTTGGTATTAGGATCTCTTTTTTGGTGAATTGTAAAAGCTATTCATTGAGGATATTAGTCTTTTGTCATTCACATTAAAAATTGATGTTTCTCAGCTTTTCATTTGCCTTATGTTGGTTAGAGATTTCTGAGGTACAGATGTTTTCTATTTTTATCTACTTAAAATCTTTCCTTTTATGATTTCTGACTTTTGTATACCAAGAAAGCCTTCTTTAATCAAAGATTACATGATACTAACAATGCTTTATCCTAGAATTTTTAAGATTTTAAAAATAAATTTCATCCACTGGAATTTATGTGGGTTCACAGCATGAAGCAGAAATTTAATTTTATTATTATTTAAAAATAAACAGCCAGTTTTCCCAGCACCATTTACTGACCGATTCACCCTTTTCCTCACTGATTTATAATCACAGCTCGATCATATACAAGTTCTTATGTTTATATCCAAGTCTATTTCTGGACTTTCTACTTTTGTGTGTGTGTGATTTCTGTTCCTATGCCAGGATGACACTAAAGTAAATATCCTGTTTACAATATTTAAAAAATCTGGTAGGACAAGTCACCTGTCATCACTTTTCTTTTTCTAAAAAACACTCATAGCTATTCTCACTCATTTATTCTCCTAGCTGAACTTAAGAATCACATTCTATCCAGTTGGAATTTTGGCTAGGATGATGCTAAACTTATAGATTTCAGGGAGAACTGACATTTTACAGTATTGAGTCTTGCCCTCCCAGAACATGGTACGATCTTCCAATTTTTTCTTTAGTGTCCCTTGGGAAATAACCTCTTTTTTATTTCTTTAAAAAAATTTTTAAGTTCAATTTTTATTTTTGGTCACACTGCACTGCATTTGGGATCTTAGTTCCCTGAGGAGGGATTGAACCCAGGTCCTTGGCAGTGAAAATGCAGAGTCCTAACCACTGGACCATGGGCAAATTTCCAGTTTTACCCTTTTTTTTAATATACACTCTGTACTTTTATTGCTACTTTTATTTCTGTGTATTTGATATTTTTGTTGCTATTCTAATTGGGAGACTGTATCCATTACCATAAAAAAAAAGGTATATTCAGTAAACAGTTTCTACAGGCCATTATATGCTTTTCACTGGCTCTGACACAGTTTGTAACCAGGTATCACTGATATAAGAAAAGTTACTGACCTTTGCATGTTAATTCTGTAATGACTTCCCCGGGTTAGTCTTAGCAGTTTTAACAATTTTCAGCTGACTCTCTGCAGACACTTTTTAGCACATAAGGCTGTGAGGAAGTCACCGAGGCCCTGCCCACCCCCACCGCCAACCTATAAGCTGATCCACATGCCCATCTCGCTCAGCTGCCTCGTGACCAAAGGGACAGATCACTGCTAAGTGGTTCTCCCAAGTCCAGACCCTGTGGCCTCAGGCACGCCAGCCACCCCAGCGCCCCACACCGACCAACCACACTCCCAAGGGGCACTTTAACTGGCACCTGTGGGAGACAGTGGCTTTTAACTGGGTGCACCCCCATCTCTACCTTGATTTTAGGGCCCCTGTGGACACACAAGTTTGTCTTCTCTCTTGGTAGGATGTTACCACAAGGTCATGTGTGTGTGACTACATGTGTTCATAGTTCATATATATATATTCATATATACGTGTTTATATATTTAAAAAAATTTTTTAAATTACCCTACACTGACCAACTAGCATGGCTACCGAGAGGTCAAATGACAGGGAGGTTGATGACACTCACAGGGACTTCCCTGGTGGTCCAGAGGTTAAGAACCCACCTGCCGAAGCAGGCAACACTGGTTCAATCTTTGGTCCAGGAGGACCCCACATGCCACAGCCACTGAGCCCTCACTCCAGAGCCCACGAGACGCAACCACTGACGCCCACACACCCTAGAGCCCACGCTCCACAAGAGGAGAAGACACCACAAAGAGAAGCCCGGGCCCCGTGACCAGCAGCTCCACTCACTGCAACTAGAGGAAGCCCAAGGCAGCAACGAAGAGCCGGCACAGCCATAAACAAACACCACCACTCACAGACCTTGAGGCTGGAGTCTCAGCTCACCGACCTCTCCCAGCCTCACTTTCTCCTACTTGAAATCGGGTAATAACACTACCTACTTCACCTAGGTAAATGAGGTGACTAAATGGCTAAGATTTGGGAAGACTGCCAAGCACGGGGCAGGCATTCTGTGAGTGCCATCTCCTTCTCCTTCACTTAGCCGGAATTGCTTCATCTCCACTCCTGAGTCTGGAGCAAACTCTCCAAGGGGCCATACTTATCTGATGGCCGTTGACTCAGATGGCTGATCCAGGACAGCTCCACATCCTGTTTCACCCCATCTCTTGAAATCCAATTAGCAATCAATTAACAGACCTTGTCCTTACAAGTAGTCAGAGCTGCTTCCAGGTGATTGTGGCACGGGATCCCAGCTCCCTACTCCCGCCCCCATGAACTCACAGGTCCATTTCTCCTATACCAGGAGTAACAAGGGCTCCCTTACTGGGACCCAGGGAACCACATGCTTCTCAGACAACCTTAAAAGGAGAAGAGGAAGAGGGCTGTGCAGGCAGATCTTTTCAACATAACTCTAAGCCACACAGCCACTGCTGTACATCCAGAAGGTCACAGAGGACGTCCACCATTTCCTCATGTTGGCTGAGCTATTTCTGCTTGGGGACGAAGTGAGAAGGTACTAAGCAGCCCCCCAGCCTCAGAAGTCTCCCAGTGAACCAAGGATCAGGAAGGCAAGCATGTCGCCCACTGCTGCCCGAGCCCCAGCACCCCGTCCCCAGGGCTCCTGCTCTCCAGTCAGCCCACCCCAAACAAACCAGATCCACTGCACCCTTGCACTCTGACCTCAAAAATTCAACTTTAAAAAAAAAACAAAAAAAAACTGTGGTAAGAACTTCCCTAGGAGTCCAGTGGCTAAGACTCCATGCTCTGAATGCAGGGGGCTCAGGTTCAATCCCTGGTCAGGGAACTAGATCCCACGTGTTGCAACTAAGAGTTCACATAGCCGTGACTAAAGAGCAAAGACCCTGCATGTCACAACTAAGACCTGGCACATAAATTGTGGTAAAGCACATATACAATTTACCATTTTTAAATGTACAATTCAGTAGCATCAATTACATTCACAGTGTTACTCATCACCACTCTCTAGTTCCAGAATCTTCCATCACCCCAAAAGCAATGCCTGTACCCATCAAACAGTCACTCCCCATCTCTCCCCCCTCCCACTCCACGGCAACCACGAATCTACTTTCTATCCCTGAATTTGCTTATTCTGGGCCTTTCGCATAAACATACTCATAGACTATGCAGCCTTCTCAGTCTGGTTTCCTTCACTCAGGATAGTATTTTCAAGGTTCCAGCATTTAAACGCTAGCATTTGCGGTACTAGCACTCAAACTTTCTTCTAGTATTTTCAAGAGTCTCACCCTTGCTGGTACTCCATCCCTTTTTAGGGCTGCATGATATTCCATCGTATGGACATGGCACACGGAGTTTATCTGCTCTGCTACCGGTGGACATTGGGCTGTTTCCACCTTTTGGCTATTGTGAAGTCAAGCCCTTTAACTGGTTTCCAGTCTTTAAGAGGGTGTTATGGTCTGTGAGGAGGCCACCTGGCCTCTGTCTTGGGCAGCCCCACCTGCTTCCAATCAAGGTCTTCCCAAGAGCCCTCCCTCTGCACCCGTCCTCATGTAAACCCACAGTCCCAGTGAGGAACGGAGAGACTTTAGCCCAGCTAAGCCCCTCCCTCCATCTTGCTGTTGTTTAGTCACTAATTTGTGTCCGACTCTTCTGCAAATCCAAGGACTGTAGCTCCCAGGCTCCTCTGTCCATGGGATTCTCCAGGCAAGAATACTGGAGTGGGTTGCCACTTCTTTCTCCAGAGGATCTTCCTGACCCAAGAATCAACACCCCACCCACCCCGACCCCTGCATCGGCAGGCGGATTCTTTACCACTGAGCCACCAGGGAAGCATCTGTATTTTCCATGGCATTCCACTGTTTTTTTTTTAACTGAGCACTTATAAGCCCACTGTCGAACTACAGTCTTTACCCAAGTCATCTCATTTAATCCCCACAATAACCGTACTCAACAGTGTTATCATCACCCAATTTCACAGCAGAGGAAACAAGATCAGGCAAAACTCCCAATTCAGCGCCCTTCACTCCCCCCCACCACCCAAACACCAGCCAATGCCGTGTTCAAGTCTTACCCCCGCCCCGGAAAACCAAAGTCTAAAGCGAGACTAATCCAACCCTATCCAGCTCCAGGTCTAGAAAAACCAAACTGTCTTCCAGGAAAAAACAGAGGTGCTGCTGGGTCCCCAGAGGTGACATCTCGAAGCCCACCCCTATCCCTTACACGCACACCCCCACCCTCTTAAACACCCCCACACCTGGGAGCACCTGACTTGGGGGGGTTGGTGGCTCATGTAGATTCAGCTACCTGGCTCCCCTGAGGGCTGCTGGGGATGGGGGGCCTTGGAAGTTACCCCTACCCCCGGGCTGGGCCGCTGGAGCAGTTGGCAGAGGGCACCACATGGGGCCCCAAAAGGGGTAAGTGCAGCTGGGCTGCAGGGAGAACCCAAGACCAGTTGGGAGGTGGTGGGAGCCCAGGCGTTGGTTGTTTGCTCTCCTACCTCCATCCGGGGTCCAGCTTCCACTTGGATGACAGCCATGTCCCTTCAGACTCGGAGGCCAGCCCAAGCCATCAGCGCCTGGCCTTCTCAGAGGCCACCCTGCCTCTCTCTGGTTTTCTGGTTCCCAAGGCGTCTACATTCTATTTCCGGTGGGGAGGCTCACCTGGGCTTGGTTTACACCAGGGAGAGCAGCAAAGGCTAGAAATCAGGCCCCACCTCCAGCCAGGTGTTAACTATTTACCTGCATCCTCTGCCCACGGGGGCCTGCGAGGCTCGTGGGAGAAGCAGATCACCAGAGCAAGTAGGGGAGCGAGCAGGCGTTGACACGGAAGAAGAAAGCTTAGCAGAAGTTTATTCCTCCCAGAAGACTCAGGGCAGGGAGGCCCAGGACCAGTGGTCCCATCCTTTCATCCTTCAAGGAGGCAGAAAACAGTCTTTGCTCTGTTCAAGGCTTCACAGTCAATGCTGGATCAACCCCAGATCTCCTGGCTTTGAGATAGCGCTTGTTCTGCTAAACCCAGGGGCCTCTACAAACCAAACATGTAGATAGACTGATACCTTGGAGCTAATGCACAGCAAGGGGACGCAGGGGTAGAGGTCTCTACAACTACAAATCAGTGGTTTGAAGTGGGTGGCTCCTTGCCTCCCTTCCTCCCAAAATGGGGTACCAGCTGGCTGAGTGAGCAGGTGGACAGCATTCCCAGAGAGAACTGGCCCTTCAAGGGGATGGGTGGGTTCAGGGTGAGGTTATGTCCATCAGCTTTCAGGACAAATTCTCGGCTTTATTAATTCTCCTTCTTTCCGCAGGCAAAAGTAAACAAGCTTTTCTCAGGCAGCCCAGCATGGAGGCCTTTGCTATTCAAACACTGCAAGAATCGACAGGCTCGGATGGACTGAGCTCCCAGGCCCTGCTTCCCAGGGGGCCCCCTGGCCTCCTGCCCACAACTTCCCTCCTGCTGAGACGAGGCAAGCAAGGCCTTTGTGGTTTCAGACCCCAGAGTCCCAGAGCCCATGATCCGGATCTGGCCCAAGTTCCCTGGGGAGAGCATGAGAGATCCCGGGCATCCGGAGACCCAGAGAAAGTCACAACAGGTCTGGCCAAGGACCCAGCATCTCGACAGGCATCACACTTGCTCACCTAGCCCCTCGGTGGAGGAAGCACTTTGTCAAGAGTGTTCATTGACTGTTTGCTTCCACTGATATTGTGTTTTCCAAGGTCCAGAAGAAAGGAAATAAATAGTAACAAAACCAAAAGAAATGAGAAAACTGAGAATTAGTAAAGTTTTTTCAAAGGAAGATGCTACAACTTAGTTGCCCAGGAATCTTTTGTCTGGTTGAGCTTTATACCAACTTCTCGTGGCCTGTAGAGAAATCTCATGAGTTGTTTTTTGCTACTCCTCTATTCCATTTGCACATTTTGAATTTGGAAGGAAGAAGCCAAAAACCACCACGAGAAACCTAAAGCCAAGGTTGGAAGGACCAGCAAAGTGGGAGACGAGAGTGAGCGACCATGACGATCTGCCTTGACCTTGCATGGGCTGTGTTCTCAGCCCGAGGAGCTCATCCTGGTGAGCTTTGCTGGGGCTCATGTCACAGCAAAAGCAAGAAGCAGGACTCCATGACCTGAAAGTGTCTTCTCGATTCTCAACTGCTCTGAAAGTGAAAGTTGCTCAGTCGTGTCCGACTCTTTGCGACCCCATAGACTACACAGTCCATGGAATTCTCCAGGCCAGAATACTGGAGTGGGTAGCCTATCCCTTCTCCAGGGGCTCCTCCCGACCCAGGAGTCAAACCGGAATCTCCTGCATCGCAGGCGGATTCTTTACCAACTGAGCTATCAGGGAGGCCCAGGAGCTGGATGAACTGGGGTTGTCCCTCTGAATCTGTTTTTTATCAAAGAGTGTCCTCACAGGCACCCATGATGCTGTTTCCTCCAGCCCCTTCCCAGCACAATTTCTCCTGTAAGTGTCCCTGAGACTCAATCAAAGGTGCTGAAGACCCAGCAACCTAAGTCCATTATGTCTTTGGTTCTCCCCAGTGAGGCCTCCAGCACTCCCTGAAATTTTCTGGCATTTCCTCTTTGAGGGCCGTTTGGTGACTATGAATATCCAAGTTCTGAATCCATTTTCTCAAGATCCCAGGGACTGGCCGACACTCGACACAATCCAGTCTATTCTAAAGCATTCAGGTGATCACACGGGTACCCGGGCCTCCCCCACAGGCCAACCAGGAGAGGAGCAAAGGGGGCCCCCGAGTTGACTCTGAGGTCCCCTGAGGGCCCCACTGTCACCATTCTTGCCCCCCATGCCCACTCCTACTCCAAGCTGTTGTTTAGTCACTGAGTTATGCCCATCTCTTTCGAGACCCCACAGACTAGTCCACCAGGCTCCTCTGCCCCTAGGATTTCCCAGGCAAGAATACTGGAATGGGTTGCCATTGCCCTCTCCAGGGGAGCTCCCAGAGCTGGGGGCTGAACCCGTGCATCCTGTGCCTCCTGCACTGGCAGGTGAATTCTCTACCACCGAGCCACCAGGGAAGCCCCCTACTCCAAGCACCGGCACACAAAAGCCCCATGTGACCCCAGGCCCACGGCACTGGGTACAGCCTGACCTGCTCTCCACCTGGGGTGCCCTCCAGCCAGGCTGGAGCCCTCTCTGTGCCCAAAGCCAGGGTTGGGTGACGTCCATGGGCCCTTTCTCACAGTAATATTTCTAAATGCAGAAATAAAATCCACAAGACTACAAAGGAAACTAATCAATACTGAAATACACTTACCCAAATATTTTCAAAACCCCAGATTTATGGTACAGTGATGTAATGTATGTGTTTCTTTATTAATGATTATAAATCAAGATCCCACAGCAGGGCTGGTAACTTTCATCATTTTTAAGCAATTAGCAAGCATAAATAATATTTCATGATACCGGCACCAGCTCTAACATGATGTGAAAACGGCTGGGATTTCTGCAGGTGGCCAAATCTCCGATGTTGCTGACCCGGCTGTGGTTTGTGGCCCACCTTTGCAATGGAGGAAACTTCTTTTTTTTTTGGCCACACAGCATGCAAGATTTTAGTTCCCATCCAGGGATAGAACCATGTCCCCTGCAGTACAGTGTTGAGTCCAAACCACTAGACCACCAGGGAAGTTCTTTTTTTTTTTTTTTTTTCCTTTCTTTTTGGAAACTCTTGATTTCAGTTAGAGGGAAGGGACAGTGAGAGCGTGAGTCTCTTCCTGTCCCGATTCACACCCCTCCTCATTCTGTTTGTGGACCCCAGTGCTCTAAGAATGTCCTTTCCATCTCCACCACCATTCCTTCTCTGCAAGAAGGAATTTACAGGACCCTGGCTTGGATGGCCCTGGGCTAGAAGACAGCTTCTTCCCCTCGCTGGCTGAGCAGGAGGACCACGGCTTTGAGGGTCTCAGGCTTGGAAGGCAAGCTAGCCCTAAGCACTAATAAAGGCCCCTCCCCTTTATTCTTAGAAGAGACATCATTGCAGAAAATGCCATGTGGCTCCATCTTGCTCAGTGCAGCCCAGGGGAACCACTGATACCAGCCAGCGCCCCAGTGGTGGCCGGGGAGTCTGGCCCCTCTAACCTCCCTTCCCCAGCCCCCAGCGCACCCCACAGCAAAAGAAGGAAAGCAGCAAGGCGACCGCTTACCTTCGGGCTCCTCCATGCTGCTGGCTGCAGTGGTCGGCGGTGCCACAGGGATCTCTTTGTGGGGTTCAGGATGGAGGGAAAGGGAAACAAGGTCAGAACACGTTATTTTTGACCTTAGAGAAGAAAAAGCACAGTGCAGATTCCTCCCAACCTCCCTGGGCCCTCCCTCCTGGTCCCATTCTTCACCCCGGGAGATGACGGTCAGGGAGGAAGGGAAAGCCTGGCATAGGGGCCAGACCACCCTGTTCTCGGCTGGAAGCTGTCCCTCCAGCTGGCAGAGACTGGAGGAGGGGAAGGCAGGACTTTGCCCCCTCTGCTGTCTGTGTGCCATCTACTCATCTTGGGGCCAGGGGCAGACAGAGAGGTCCTTAGGCCCCCCTTATTCATCATCAACAGACTCTGAGCTCAGGCTGACCTTGACTCATGGGTGGGGAAGGTGTCTGTGGCATGTGAGGGTGCTGGGGGGTGTTTTCCACATGCAAAGAGGGGTCTGCACTCTGGCCTAGGTTCCCACAGGCTCACACCTCAAGAGCTAAGGTGTTTTCTTAGCAGGGAGAACAGACTGACAATACAGAAGACTGCAGGGCCAGAGAGAAGTGTGCTCTACTGGGGCCATTCCTCTCCTACTGAAAACGGCAACGCATTCCTACAAGCTCCAGTTCTGGGCTCAGAAAAGGTGAGGAGCTTCAGCCAGTCTCTAGGAAAGACCCAGACTTCACGGCTCCAGATTCTCTTTCTAGTCAGGGCCAAACCAAGAACCCAAACTCCCTGAGTGGCAGGGAGTCACCTCCCCGGCTGAGTGACCGTATGAATGTGGAGTCACAGACACCTCCACGAACCCCACTAATTTTGGCCACCACCTGACTGCTAGGGGTTAAGATCTCCCTTGGACCCCCTCCTCCCAGACTCTAGATCAGCTGCCACCTGGGTCCTGGGGGGTAGTCAAGATGGAAAACTCGGGCCTGGGGGCAAACCTGAGGGTCACCCGCAGAAGCCAGCTCTGCACCTTCAGAAGCAACAGGCAGAGGGCTGGCCCTCGATATGGTGCCGAACCCCTACTCTCGGTTTATCATCGACAGCAAGCTACAGGTGCCCTGTTACAGCAGCTCATTAAGAAGCTGGGCTCCCTCTTGAGTCTTCATGAACTACTTAGCCCCAGCAGGAACATTCCAGAGGGAAATCCAGACAGCCCAGCCTAATCCTGCAAATCCAGGGAAGGTGGCCATGGAGCCACCCTGGCTGCCCGAGCCCCACTCCTCGGGCCTGGCTCTAGGACGTGAGTAGAGGGCCCCATGGCTCCCAGAGCTGTGATCAAACAGACACAAGCGTCCAAGGTCCTGTCTGGACACCTGAAACCCAGTGCCAGCAGGAAGAGCTCACAGAAATCCCAGGATGGAGATCCCAGGTCTCTAGGTGGTTGGCAGTGACGCTCACCCCCGGCATCAGCCCGTCCTTTTCAAGAGGAAGGGAAAAGGTACAGAGCGTGTTGGAAAGCGGGATGCTTTCTCATCTCCCAAGGTTCCCATCCCTAATTCTGAAAAATCAGCTCCACTTCCAGGCCTTTCCCCTCAAGGATTTGAAAGGTTGCTCCCAGCCACTCTGGGAGCGCGACAGCTCCTGACTCCCCCTCGCAGGGAGACCGCGTTTGCTTCCCCTACGTTTTCACAAGCTCGGATGGCGGGGCCGATCTCCTCCCAGCTTTCTAAAAATGGTCAGTTTTCTGGAGGGCCAGAAGAGAAAGATACTCGCAAGCTGTGAGACCCGGACAATTAGATGTCGTGAAAACCATCTCAACCTGCTCCACCCTGGATGGACACAGGTTCAATTTCCCGTGGTTTAGATTTGCGGTATCCGCTGTTACCATGGCAACATCTTCTGGTCGTAAGACCTGCTGGAAGCCACGCAGCCTGGAGTGTCCTGGACATGCAGCCACACTCAAGTCAAGTGGATGAGGTGTGGGATGCTGAAGACTCCCACCCAGTGTGGGGGGGAGCGGATTCCCTGCAAGATCCAGGGTCCACTCCAAGGACCCCAAGCAGCTGCCTGGCCCCCAGCCTCCTGCTCTGCTTCATGTTGTTTGTTCCAAGACCCTGGTATCTGACCTGAGAAGCTGGTGCCCACCAAGAGCTAGAGGACACTGAAAACCATAAAGCAGGGGTCGGCTGACTTCTCCAGCAAAGGACCAGCTAGGAAACGTTTTGGGCCCTGCAGGTCACAGGGGCTATGTCGCCACTACTCAATTCTGCCGTCACAGCCCCAAAGTGGCCACAGGCAGTCCGTGAACAAGTGAGCCCGGCTGGGTCCCATTAAACTTTATTTACAGACGCTGAACTTTTCCTTTCATATCATTTTCACATGTCGTAAATTAGTAATCTTTTAATTTTTGTTTTAATTATTTTTAAAAGGTTTTTTAAAAAAAGCCCAGCCAGCCACACAAAACCAGGCAGTGAGCCAAATCCCCAGGCAGGGTGTGCTAAGCCCTGCTCCGGAGAGGCAGCCTTGTGCTTGGGGTCTGCCTCAGAGGCTGGGGTTCGCTCCTCCTTCGTCCTCCCTTCTGAGTTCAGGTCAGCCCTGTATTCAGAATCAAACAGGCCGAGGCTAGGGGCTAGTGCCCACCCAGGCCCCTGGCATCCACCGGAGCTAAACCTCTGCTCATGACACCTCTGCAGTTTTAACATGTTAAAGCTCTCCCAAGCCAAGGCCCTGAGCCACCCCTGATCTCTCCCCAAGTTCCAGCAACTAAGGGGCTGACCACTAGCCTGCAGGAGCCTCTGGAACCCTCAGAGATGCTGCCATTCTTCCTAAAGGCCACTGGTCCCCACCTGGAGTCCGTTCTTTCTGCTCTGAATCTGCCAGGGCAGAGGGGCCTAGAATTCCCACAGCAGCAGCCTCTGATCCAGACCTCACTCCCAGCCCAGGCCCAGGGCCAAGGTGGATACGGGAAGAGGTGGACATGCTTCCTCTGGCACCCTGGGAGCAGGAGACTGTCAGAACAGAGCCATGGATGGGCCGGCTCTGCTGAGACTTCCATAGGCTTGGGGGTCTCACACAGGGCCCCAGTGAGTGCAAAGATCCACCTCAATGAGTACTGGCCCCCAGACATGGGTGACCCTGAGCCCCCACGTGGCCAGAAGGAGGGGCGCCCCGCATACTTATGCAGGGGGCGATGGGTGAGCGGCTCTGCTGGTAGCCCTTGGCGCAGCGGTTGCAGGTAATGCCGGTCACGCCGTCCTTGCAGGGACACTGGCCCGTGGTCTGGTTGCACGTCTTGCCAGCGGCGCCCACGGGGTGGCAATCGCAGGCTGTGGAGGACACACAACAGAAGGCGTGAGAGGGTGGGAGTGACCAGAGCACACCCTCCTCCGAGGCCCTCCCCACCTAGCGGCACCCTCCCAGACCCCACCCCACGGGAAGAGCTGAGCCGGGTGTGAGGGGCCAACCTGCACACATTCCAGAAGCTCTGATCACTGACCACCTGCCTGCCTGGAGACAGGAAACGAAAATCAGAATGGACCAACCGGAAAGGATAGTCCGGGCAGAGGAGGCAAGTCGGGGTACCCTTCTGAAGGCCCAGGAGGAACACCTCACAGCCCGTGGCTGAGTGGGAGGGTAGGAGCCAGATTTGGGGGCACACCTGCCCTTGACAGGCTGCTTTGTGCCCTTTTGCTCCTTTGCCCCCAGCCAGCTCCTAGCGTCCATGCGTCCTTGCTAACCTCTGGGTGGGAGGGACAGGGTTTGGGGCCTGATGGAGCCCTGGGATTTGCCAGCTCAGAGGGAGTTAGCAAGGAGTGTCCCTCCCAGGGCTGTTGCCCCACTCTGCTCTGTCCAGCCAACCTGACTGGCAGGCAGGCAGTCTGAGATGCAGGCTTCTGGATCACAAAACCCATCAACTGTAGCTCCAGGAAGGGTCACAACTATCCTTCACTTAAAGGCCCTGATGAAACTTAAAAGACTTGGAGGTGAAGGAACCCCTCAGGGCCTTGCAGAAAAGGACTGGCCAAGCTGGGAAGTGCCACGAGGCCCTGGTTCTCAGTTCAGGTGCTGCTGTATCCCACACCCCTCCTCCAGGTTTGCAATGGGCTGAAGAGCTGCGGTTGCCCACCCGTCACACTGCACCCAAGGCTCCCTCCCTATTTCCAGGACCCAGTGACAAAATAGCCAGAGGAGTTTAAGGGGACACGCCCCTATTATGGACTGAATGACTGCATCCCCCCTGCACATTCATATGTTGAAAGCTAACCCCCATTGTGATGGCATTAGGAGGCAGAGCCCTTGGGAGGTAGTCAGGTAGACATGGTCACGTGGGTGAGACCCCATGTCTCTTACGTCTCCTGCATGAGCATGCAGGCTCTTAACCACTAGTGTCACCTGGGAACTCGATGCCCACTAACTCCACGAGGCTTGAGCAAGAACTGTGGTATCTGCAAACACAGGACACCTGCCTCCCCGGACCTAGGCAGTGGACTCAGCGTGGGCAGAGAAGGGGAGGCAGGAAGGAGCCCAGTGCCCTCGCCCACTCCCCTGAGGTCTCCCTGGCCCTCCCCCCAGGGAAGAGAAGCCTGGAGAGGGTGAGCAGCTGTCTGCAGGAGGCGACCTGCTCCAAGTTCACTTGGTGCCAGAGCTGCTCTGTTTCTATTCCAAATGGGAAAAAAGTATCCAAGGGAATAAGTGAGAGCAGCGCTCCCTGAAGAGCTACACTAACTCCTCCCGAGCGGTGCCGCTCAGCATGAGGGCGCCAGGCCGCGGGTGAAGACCCGGCCTCTCCCAGCTGGCCAGCCTCGGGCCCAGGAGGGGCTCAGGAGAATTAGGAAGAGGAAGGCGGAGGGCCAAGGGTGCAGAAAGGACAGGAATGTGAGGAATTGCTTGTTGAAGTTGTGTCTGGACACGTGAGAGCTTCTGGAAACACTGGGAGTATGGGTCTGGGGGAGGAGGGGGCACGGGGCGGGGTGCTTCAAGCCAGGTGAGGGGAGGGCAGGGGACAAGGCCTAGGGGAGGAAATGGGACTGTCCCAATCCCGCCCCTGTGAACAGCAGCAAACCTTCTATTAGAAACCTCTGTCAAATCTATCCTAAATTCATTTCCCAATGTTTTTTTCTTCTTCCTTCTTTTCTTTCACTTGGCCCCGAAGCGCACTGTGGATGATGCTATGAAGAGGGGATGGCTGGAAGTGACCAATGACCTTAGATCCATCCCTGTGACAGGAAGGGCGATGGGCCACGGTGGCCTCTCTGAGCTGGCCTGGTGACAGCAAAGGGCCAGCACAGGCCCCTGGCGTCCCGAGCCCCTGGTGCAGGCGTGGGCACCACCAGGCGGATATGGACTCCCCAGGCTCCTGCCAGCTGACCTCCCTTGGCCAGCTTCGCAAGCCTGCTGGTAATCCTGAAACCCATGCCAAGACATCCTCCCCTCCATGCTGACGGAACACAGCTGCGTGCCAGTGACTTCTGGGCCTTGGACTCGGCCGCGAGGGGGTCACCAAAGGTTGCATGGTCACTGGAGGGTCCCAGCCAAGTCACCCACAGGCCCAGGTCATCTTCACTGAGGCAGAAGCTGGCCGAGAGCAGAATCTGGGGGGAGCAGAGTTCACTGCCCTCACCTGAGGCCTCTCAAAGCTGGGGACCCCTCAGGCCCCTGTGGCTGGTGAGCTGGCAGGGAGGAGCTGGGTGCCCGCTAAGATGGGCAGAGCGGAGGGCCAAACTCGGTGATGGCAGGGCAGTGTGTCTGCTTCACGGAGCAGGCACGCCCTTAGGCCTAGCCTTTGGTTACAGGAGAGGGCTCTTTGCTGTGCAGTTTCCAAATCATTCTCTCAAGATCTGCAAAGACTGCGAGCAACTGGCCCTTGGTCTGAGAGAAGCAGCGGGCTGACTGTGCTTCACGCAAATCACTGTTACAGGAAGAGAAGTCAGCAGAGTCCCAGAGGGTCCAGGCGGAGGGGTGGGTGGCAGTGAGTGGGAGGCTACTCAGGTCACTGCCATGGTGGGGGGACCATCCTCAGAGGTGGGGCACTCCTGCAACACAGCCCTGCCACTTGGACCCCTGAGCACGTCCACACCCCCACATGCCGTCCTTCTGGTCCTCGCACCAGCCTGTGAAATTAGCATGACTGTACCGAGACCAGGAGTGGAGAGACAGAAAGGGCCTGATCTCTTGAGCATGTCACTGAGGGCCCTCGCCCTCTCCCGTGTGTCCCCCTCCACCTCCCATTCTGCAAGGAGAAATACACCCTTCCCTGTTGAAACCAAGGCCAGGTGGCATCTCTTACGTGCGGTCAAATGCAGCCCCAACACAGACACTTGCATTGCACTCCCTCTCAATTCACAGCCTAATGGCCCAAAGCAAAGACTTTTCCTCAAACCCCATGATTATGGAAAGCTAAGTTATATCTTCTGGGCAAAGAAGGATGAGCTTCAAGGTGTGGGGAGAACTGATGAATCACAACAGCCCACAGTGGGTTCTCTACAATGTTGGACAAGAGAATCCAGCTAGTAATGCCCACAGGAAGAGGGTCTGAGCTGCCCACCGGTTACACAGGAGACTCCAACCCTGGTCCTTAGAAAAAGCCAAAGGGATTGTGCTGTATCGCCCAAAATCCAAAACACACCCAGATGCACAAACACACATAGATTCCTACAACTCTCAGACACGCAGGCACACACAGCACCACAGGGGGCAGGGGAGAGGATGAGGGCAGGCTGAGCTGGGAGGATGTGGACGTGCGCGAGTAGAAGTCTTCTCCTTGGCGGGGGGTCTGGTGAAAGGGACAAAGTCAGAGCCTCCCAGATTCTTCCGAGAACAGGCTCTGGGTCAGAATGTCTTCTCCTGCAGGAAGCCCGATTCGGTGACTCCCGTTTCCCTGGATGTCAGCCACTCCGCTCAGAGGAGGTCAGGCCCTTCCCCAGCAAGTCATCATCTGCACGCAGCAGGCAGAACCTGGCCCTGGGAAACAACCCACCAGAGAGTTTTTCCATGAAGAGGAAGGTGAGACCAGGAGGAAGCCCAGGGCCCTGAGAAGGCGGCCGGATCAGGTTTCTCATGAACACATGGGCTGGATGGTAGCCCGATGCAGAGAAGCCAGACTGTCCTTGCTTGGGGTCATCAGCCAGATACGAACCGCTAAAGACACACAGATGGTTTCAGATGGGTGTCAAGAGACCCAGGTCTGATCCTGCCCTGCCAGCAATGCAGTGTGACCCTGGGCTAGTGCCTTGCTCTGAGTCTCAGGTAGCTCATCTCTAAGGCCAGAGGTTTATACTTGCACTAAAGTTGCTTCCAACTAAACAGGCTAAGATCCAGGGCAGTGTTCTGTCCCCTGGGACAGTCACCCCCACTGCTGCAGTCCACTGCAGTGTCCCAGCTCAGGGGAGCAGGACATGCTCCTGCTGTACACCAGGCCCTCGCTCCACACCCGTGCGGCACCCTGCCCGACACCATGAACTGCTGCACTGGGCTGGACTCTTTGAGATCTGTGTTGTCAGCTATGAGAAGTGCACTGGGGTTACCGAGGGGCCCCACAAAGCTGACCCGCAAGGCAGGCAGCCCTGATCCTCCTCTGTGGTGAGGCCCCTGTCCTGACTCCTGGCAACCCCGGATCTGTTCTCAGACCCTAGGGCTTCGCCTTTGCAGAATATCTTATTCTGGGATTTATGGAGGTGCAGGATGTATGGTCAGAGAAGGCATTGGCACCCCACTCCAGTACTCTTGTCTGGAAAATCCCATGGACAGAGGAGCCTGGTAGGCTGCAGTCCACAGGGTCGAAAAGAGTTGGACAGGACTGAGCGACTTCACTTTCACTTTTCACTTTCATGCACTGGAGAAGGAAATGGCAACCCACTCCAGTGTTCTTGCCTGGAGAATCCCAGGGACGGGGGAGCCTGGTGGGCTGCCGTCTATGGGGTCTCACAGAGGTGGACACGACTGAAGCGACTTAGCAGCAGCCACAGCAGGATGTATGGTGGATGGAATCATACAGCAGGTAATCTTTTAAAATTGGCCTCCTTTATGCCCAGTGCATCTTCCCAGGTGGCGCTAGTGGTAAAGAATCCACCTGCCAATGCAGGAAATGTAAGGGACATGGGTTTGTTCAATCCCTGGGTTCAGAAGATTCCCTAGAGCAGGAAATGTCAATCCATTCCAGTATTCTTGCCTGGAGAATCCCATGGACAGAGGAGCCGTAAGGTCGCAAAGAGTCGGACACAACTGAAGCAACTTACCACACACATATGCCCAGTGCATTGAAATGCATCCGTGTTGCCAAGTCAGTCAACAGCGTGTCCAGTTGCATCACTGAGTAGATTCCACAGTACAGACATACCACTGGTTGGTTGACCATTCACCCACCAGAGCACAGTTGGGCTGTTTCCAGTTTTTGCCAGTTGTGAATAATGCTTTTATCAACATCCATGTGCCGTTTTACCCACTCCAGTGTTCTTGCCTGGAGAATCCCAGGGACGGGGGAGCCTGGTGGGCTGCAGTCTATGGGGTCACACAGAGCCGGACACGACTGAAGTGACTTAGCAGCAGCATGTGCCATTTTTTGTGTGAAAGGAGATTTCATTTCTCTGGGATAAACATCAAGAGGAAGCATTGCTTGGTATTATGGCAGCTCTATGCTTCACTTCTCCCTGGTGGCTCAGCGGTGAAAAATCCACCTGCCAATGCAGGAGACTCAGGTTCTGTTCCTGGGTTGGGAAAATCCCCTGGAGAAGGAAATGGCAACCCACTCCAGTATTCTTGCTCGGGAAATCCCAAGGACAGAGAAGCCTGGAGATCCACAGTCCATGGGGTCACAAAGAGTCGGGGCACAGCTTAGCGACTGAACAGCAACAGTGGGTGGGTGATGGCATCTCGCCATGGCTCTAGTCTACATTTCCCTAATGCAGAAGAGTGACGGTTGAGGCATTTATCCATCATCCCTGTATCTTCACCGAGTAGCTCTGCTCAAGTACTCTGCCCCTTTCTAGCTGAGTGGTCAGTATTGCCTAATTGTGCAGTTTTGAGAGTTCTCCACATTAGCTGGATTCAAGTCCTTGGCCAGATATGTGATGCACAAATACGTCCCCCTGTCTGCTCCTTCACAGCAGAAGCTTCTTACGAGGGACGCCATGAGCATCAGTCTGGTCACTGACCCTTAGCCTTACTGGCGGCCTCTGTGGCTCTCAGAACTGGCCCTTCCTTTACCTCCCTTCTGACCCAAAGCCTTCCAGCCCTTTCCTGCTCTCAGGCATGGGTTCCGCTCCTCGCTGTCCCCATGGCTGTTTGCCCCTGAATCCCAGGTCTCATCTCACAGTCCATCCCATCCTCAGACAGGTCCTCACGGGATGCCTTGCAAAGCAGCCTCCCCTCCCCACTGCCAGTTACACTATTTCCAGCTTATTTATTTCCTCCATGTAACTCACCACAATCTGTAATAATCCTCTGCTTATTGTTTCTTCTTTATCATCAACCTCCCTCCAGAACACAAGTTCCAGAGGAACGTGTCTGTGCTGGTCACCACTGGACCCTAGTTCCCATGTGGGGCAGGAGACCCATGGATATGGGTTCAATTAGTGCACACACTCAGGGCCACTGTGTCGCCCTCCCTGCGGGAAGAGGCTGTTTCATGGACCCTGAATCTGGAGGAGAGGAGGAGGGACGCGCAGGAAAGACCCTCCCCTCACATCTGAGATCACTGGCAACCACAACAACAAACACTCCCCACTTCCAAATTCTCTGTGCTAATGAGGGACGAGGATAATTTAAATCCACAAGTAATCCACAAACTTCATCTCAGCTCTTTGTCCGCTCCTCCTAGGCTCTGCTTTTCTTTCTCCCAGAAGTTGCTGCTGCTGCTGCTGCTGCTAAGTCGCTTCAGTCGTGTCCGACTCTGTACGACCCCATAGACGGCAGCCCAGCAGGCTCCCCCATCCCTGGGATTCTCCAGGCAAGAGTACTGGAGTTGGGTGCCATCTCCTTCTCCCGCCAGAAGTTGCTAAGGAGGCACAAAAGAAGACACATTTCAAGTTGCACAACCTCTCTTTCCCCCGCCACTTTTGGATGAAGGTGCAGGCAGCAGGAAGTGGAAGGGGGAGCCCCGGCATCCCAAACTGGGTTATTTGACCCTCTGTGATCTATTAATAGTTAACTACAGTCTTCCTGCAGCTGATTTACAGGTGAAAGTTTCAGATGTGTGTGTGTATACAGATGGGTGTGTGTGTGTGTGTGTACAGATGGGTGTGTGTGTGTGTATACAGATGGGGGTGTGTGTGTATACAGATGGGGGTGTGTGTGTGTACAGATGGGTGTGTGTGTGTACAGATGTGTGTGTGTGTACAGATGTGTGTGTGTACAGATGGGTGTGTGTGTGTGTGTACAGATGGGTGTGTGTGTGTGTACAGATGGGTGTGTGTGTGTGTGTACAGATGGGTGTGTGTGTGTACAGATGTGTGTGTGTGTACAGATGGGGGTGTGTGTGTGTACAGATGGGTGTGTGTGTGTGTGTGTGTATACAGACGGGTGTATGTGTGTGCGTGTGTACAGGTGGGTGTCTGTGTACAGATGGGGGTGTGTGTGTGTACAGATGGGTGTGTGTGGGTGTGTGTGTGTACAGATGGGTGTGTGTACAGATGGGTGTGTGTGTGTGTGTGTGTGTACAGATGTGTGTGTGTGTGTGTGTGTGTGTGTGTGTGTGTGTGTGTGTGTGTGTTGCCTGCATGCACTGGACGCACAGAGCCCAGCAGGCAAGCAGAGGCTGGATGGTGGAGGAGGTGCCAGAGCACCCGGGTGACCAACAGTGGCGACCAGCTCGGGCCTTGCATCTGCCTTTCAGCTCGAGGGCCCTCAGATGCCGCGGATCCTTCTTCGTGGCACTTTCAGAACCACACCTGGACACACCCAACCCGTCCCCATCTTCTCCGCTGAGCCCCCGACCCCCACTCCTGCCTGCAGCTGCCAAGCACCCAGCTCTGCTGTTCCAGCCGTTTATCAGTTTTGCTCCCAGTATCGAGGGTGTGAAACAGCATTAGGGCAAATTCCTCGGGCCCTGTGCAGTCTGGTGGGAATCAGCTTTCAAGTCCACATGAGGGTTAAGCCCCTCAAATGAGAGGGGCCAGCTGTGCTAGGTACCACGCTCATGGAAAGAACTAAGGCCGCGGGCAGCCTGAGCGATGGTCTCCACATGGTGTGCGTGCTGACAGTAACAGCAGCTCTGGTTACTCACTTTTCCTTTGCTTGTACCAATGATTGTAACAGTTCCTGGTGTGGTGTGCACGCTGTGTGCCAGACACCTCCTCTACATCATCTCACTTAATCAACTCTGTAACACTTGGGATGAGGGACTATTATTATTGTTGTTGTTGTTAAGTTGCTCAGTCATGTCCGACTCTTCGCTAACCCATGGACTGTACCATACCTGGCTTCCCTGTTCTTCACTATCTCCCAGTGTTTGTTCAAACTCATGTCAATTGTGTTGATGATGCCATCCAACTGTCTCATCCTCAGTCATCCCCTTCTTCTCCTGCCCTTAACCTTTCCCAGCATCAACGTCTTTTCCAATAAGTCAGTTCTTCGCATCAGGTGGCCAAAGTATTGGAGCTTCAGCACCAGTCCTTGCGATGAATATTCAGGGTTGATTTCCTTTAGGATTGATTAGTTTGATCTTCTTGCTGTCCAAGGGACTCAAGCGTCTTCTTCAGCACAATTCAAAACCATCAGTTCTTTGGTGCTCAACCTTCTTTACGGTCCAACTCTCACATCCGTACATGGCTACTGGAAAGGCCACAGCCTTGACTAGATGGACCTTCGTTGGCGAAGTGATGTCTCTCCCCTGATATCATTTCAATGCGTATTTATCTGGCTGTGCTAGGTCTCAGCTGCATCACTCGGATCTTGGATCCTCTCTGGCAGCATGCAGAGTCTTTAGTGTCAGCATGTGGGATCCAGACCCCTGACCTGGGATTTAACCCGGGCCCCCTGCACTGGGAGTAGGGAGTTTTACCCACTGGGCCACCAGGGAAGTCCCAAGAAGGGACTGTTATTATCCCCATTTTCAGATGGGAAAATTCCTAGCCTGGGGCTAGGGACCACCTGCTGCTCTTCTGGTAGCAGAAGTTCCATCCCAAGTAATGTCCCTGTTAAGGGGGGGTGTGGGGGAGAAACAAACATCAGGAAGCTTTTCTGCTCAGACTGGGGACCCCTGGGGGGCTACAGGTCCACTGTTGCCCACGGCTTCCGAGGACTCAGGCACGTTCTCAGCGGCTTGCGATGAGCCATGGTGACTGTGAACTTGAAGGGGGCAGGGCAATGACGGCAAGAAACAGGCCGCTCTGAGCCGGGCGGGCGCTGGATGCGGTGGGTAATTTCTCTGTTCTCATCACAATTCAGTTCACGGGAGACTC
Organism: Capra hircus; assembly: GCF_001704415.2. Classification (NCBI taxonomy): domain Eukaryota; kingdom Metazoa; phylum Chordata; class Mammalia; order Artiodactyla; family Bovidae; genus Capra; species Capra hircus. Next base: position 28,333,292 of record NC_030826.1, on the reverse strand, counting down.
CCGGAATGTCTTTATCCATCACAGATGGTTTGAGGAGATGATAAATTAATATCGTTTAAAGGGAGGCCTGGCTGAAATGGTTAAATGGTAACGTCTTCTTTGCTGGCTCTAAAGAGAAAGAGCCCCCGAGTCCATAAAGAAGACAAACGGTAAACAAAACCGCCTATCCGTCTTGACAGATTCCAGGACGAGTATCACTCACACACCCTTCTGCAGAGAAAGGGGAGAAACTCATCTCGTCTGACTTTGTATAGGACAACAGCCCAGGCCATAATGAGGCCTTCCCAGGGCTGTGAAATCGCGCTGAATAGCAGAGAGTGCAGCCGCCTGCTCCCTGGGCATGTTGACTACAGCCCTTTGTATGCACTAGCACTGTCTGGTTCCAAACTAGGGGAGGGGAGAAAGAACCCAACAAATTTGTTGCTACGGAACTTCCCTTGGGGGGATGGCATAATGATGCTTGGGACGGAATGCCCTTGCTCCAAGCTGTTCTTGTCTGGGTCCACCCCTGCTCTCAACTGAACAAGATCAGGTGTCAGCCCATTCAGCAGTGTATGGGTGGCCTCAGGCCCATACTTGGGGCTCCTCCCAGGCCCTGGGAAGTCAGGGGCTCAAGGGGCCCCCATGACTTTTTCCAGGCACCCTTAGGTCAATGGCTGAGTTGAATCAAGAGGCACTGCTGGCTGTCCCATTTTCCCCATGAAATGCATTTGAGACAGAGCAAAGAAGTACAGCTTTCACCCCAGGGCTACAATCTACATGATTCTGGAAACCTCTGACAGTGAACCATCAGGGATCAAAATACTGGGATCAAATGCTGCCACCAAGGGAACCATCTCCTTAAACCATCTAGCCCTGGGAAGACAAGACAGTGGAATTCGCCGAAGGCGATGAGAGAGACCCCTGTCTGAAGATCTTGAGGGTACCCATTCCCCTGCTAGCATCTGAACAATAGCTGGTTCCCCCTAAATCTCAGGGTCTTTCTCAGTGGGGGAACTGTGGACTCTAAGTTCCCACATCTCTAAGGGGGTGACATCAGGAAAAAAAAAAGCTAAGGGGAAAGATGGGGAACTTTCAAGAGATGCCTTTCCTCAGAGTGAAATGGCAGGACCTTTCAGGTCACATTCTTCTTCTCACCAATCAGAGAGCATATCTTCCATGTGTGTCTCTTCTCACCAATCATGAAGCAGGGCCCTTCAGGCAATGCTCTTCCTCACCAATCAGGAGGCAGGATCCTTGAAACAGTCTTCCCTCACCAATCAGGAGGCAGGATACTTGAAACATGGTCCTCCCCTGCCAATCAGGAGGCACTGACAGTCTCACTTCTAACACATTTCCCTAGAAGGATAAGCAAGTATTCTTTTGAGCAGATTCCATCCTTAGATTTTTTTCCTCTTCCATGGGTCCTTCTCTCAGAGTTAACATCAAAGCAGTTGCTGTCCAGGGCTGGGAGGAAAGACAAAGCCACCCAGGCTGGCCAGAGCATTTGAAAGAAGCCGGGACCCCACCCTCACCTGCCTGTATCTGTTCCTCCTGGAAACCAGCACAGGAAGCCTGCAGTTCCACACCACTGAACCAGAGTGGCAGAGCCCCAGAGGATGGTCTGCAGGTTCCCAGGACCCTGTGGCCTTCTGAGATCTCACTCTGAGCAGTGTCAGGCCACACACGGCCCTTGTCGCTCCCCACGGCAACAGAGGAAAGGGAGGGGATGCAGATGGCAAGATGACCAAGGCCTTGCTCCTTCCCGACTCTCCAGGGGACATGCCTTTCCTTCTCTGACAGCTCAAACTGGCACTACAGGAAGTGACCACTGCCCTTCCAAACAGAGCCCAGATCTTCTCATTCACAAGCACAGGGCTGCCCACCTGACTGGCCCCCGGTGAGTAAATTTTTTTGGCCAAATCCTCAAGAAAACTATGTGCAGCCAGTTGTTTACAAGACCCCAACTCCAATTTCTTCTGTAGAAAAAAGACAACAAAACACTTGGGCACAAGGCACTGGCTACCTTCCAACTACTGTCTCTGAAAACCCAAAGCCCTCCTTCCCTGGTGCCCCTGCCTTCCTGCTACTGTGGATATTTCTTGGGTCCCTTTTCCCAGATCACCTTTCTCAATTTCTGGTCAAACTCTCCTGGGACTTTCTTACCTGGATCAGTTGTTTTCAACATGGAAAACAGCCCAGCTACCTTAATGCTTAAATTTCTCTCAGCAACCACCAGAGGCAGCCTTAGGTCCACAGAATTGGAAAGAGACCTTGTGTGAGGGAAGCCACCCTGTTCATCTCTGCTCATTTGGAATCTCAGGGACTTCTCTAGGAGAAGACAGACTGGGAATCTGTTTTTTAGAAAAAAGCTTTCTGCAACAGTAGGGCAGACTGCATGGGCCCCACACTCAGAAGGGCACAAACTAGGCTGAAACTCTGCTTGCCATTTTGAAAGTCTTAGCAATTCCTGAACAAGAAGAAGTCCCATATTTTCATTTTGCACCGGGGCCCACAAATTATGTAATCAGTACTCCACACAAGTGCCCAACATCTGGTGGATTTCCTGTTAAGAAGATGATACTCTGGCTTCATCCAGAGCTAAGCAGTAGCCATAGAAAGACTTCTCTGCTGCAGCTCCTCATCCAGGCCTAGGTTGGCTTGGGTCTCTCCTGCTTCAGGGTCTTTACAGGCCCATGTGAGGACCCCAGCCACACTGGCTTGTGGCCCAAGAGCCCTCGGAGATGAATATCTTCCCAGGAAGTCAGGTTCTCAGCAAGCAGTGTCCCTAGGCCCCAAGTTTTGGACCCAGAGAGCCTTGGTTCCTGGAATTCCCAAAAACAAATGCATGTGGCAGGGTGGGGAGGAGGAGGGGAGCACTTCTCCCCTCCCCCATTGTCCCTAAATTCCCTGGCATTTCATCAACTCCTTGGAGTCATTTTTGTTAGTGGGAGAAAACAAAACAGCAGAAAGTTAAAACATTACAGCTTGCTTCAATGAACGAAAATAGAGACCCCTGTCTCCGTTTAATTTTTTGTCCTGAGAAGTGAAACTATTTGCAGGTGGATTAAATGCTCCTTCTGAACCCCTGCCTCTCACCCCACTTCCCCCCTCCCCAAGTTGCCGACATCTGTGAAGGTGCGCATCTGTTTGAGTGTTGAGGGCTGGAGGAGGGGGCGGGGGGCTGGGGTGGGGTGGGGGGGTGGTGGGCGCACACCTCCAAAGAAATGCATCTGCAAGGTTTTGGTGAAAGAGAGTCCTTTGTGCAGAGAGTAAGCCGGGAGAACATGACCCCCCGCCCTGCGGTATGCGGCACACCTGTGCGGACAGAGGGGGCGGGGCGGGGCCGGGAGCCCTGCGCCCTCGCAGGGATCACCACCCCCCTTTCTTCTCCCTGACTAGCGTCTCCACTGCCCCTTTGTTCCAGCTTACACCTCCAAAAGGCGTGCATGCATGCGATGATCTCAGTGTGGGGATAAGAATAAAAGAGGTAGAGGGGGGGAAAATAGATAGATAGACAGATATAGATAGATAGATAGATATAGGGAGACAGAGGGGGCGCCGGGGCCTCGCCCCACCTACCTTTGCAAGCCTTGCGGTGGGTGATGGGCTTGCCCAGGTCGCGGTAGTAGCCCTCCTTGCAGTAGTGGCAGTGACGGCCGGCTGTGTTGTGGCGACAGTTGAGGCAGACGCCCCCGCTCTTGCGCCCCGACAGCTTGTAAAGCTCCATGTTGAAACGGCACCGCCGGGCATGCAGGTTGCAGTTACAGGCTGCGGGAGGCAGGGACTCGGGTCAAAAGGGGGCCACCGAAGACTCTGGACATCCCCTCCAGTTCCCCCTCCATGGCCCGACCTCAAGGAAGCCCCTTCTCTGGGAGCTTTTCCTAGGCTCCCCTGTTTGCATCCATCAGCCCCTACAGACCACCTGACTGTGCCTGACCCATTGCCAGGCACTTGCTTCCCTCCCCATGGAGAAGGTTCAATCCTGCAAAGGATCACCACCTCCACCCTCTATCTATCCCCAGTCAGAGTTGGGAGGTGCGGCTGGCATCCTTCTTGTGCCCAAATCCTGTTTGTCATGGGCTGAACTGTGCCCCTCCTCTGCCCCCATTCATATGCTGAAGCCCTAACCCTAGAATCTCCAAATGTAACTTGTATTTGGAGACATCCTGGCAGACAGAGGGCTTCCCTGATAGCTCAGTTGGTAAAGAATCCACCTGCAATACAGGAGACCCCAGTTTGGTTCCTGGGTCGGGAAGATCCGTTGCAGAAGGGATAGGCTACCCACTCCAGTATTCTTGGGCTTCGCTGGTGGCTCAGCTGGTAAAAAAGAATATGCCTGCAATACGGGAGGGAGACTTGGGTTCAATCCCTAGGTTGGGAAAATCCCCTGAGAAGGGAAAGGCTACCCACTACAGTATTCTGACCTGGAGAATCCCATGGACAGTATAGTCAGACACTACTGAACGACTTTTACTTCACTGGCAGACAGAGGACCTACCCTAGAAATGGGGTCCTCTCTCATTTTAATGAGGACACTAGGGTGGGCCCTAGTCCAAGCACTGGTGTCCTCTTTTCATAGAGAGGAAGTCTGGACACACAGAGAGGTGGCAGGGTTGCAAGTCAAGAAGAGAGGTCTCAGGAGAAACCAGACCTGCCCACACTTTGATCTTGACTCCAGCCTCCAAATTATAAGAAGTACACATGTGTTGGTTTACGCGTCCCAGTGGGAGGCATTTTATCACCGCAGCCCAAGCAGATGCACGTACTTCTTGTGAGCATCACTTCTACCCATGCACGCTCCGCACGTCCTTGCGCTCCAGACACTGACCTGGACTCTCCTTTCCCCCACCTCCTCCTGCACGATCTCCCTTCCTGCCATCAACTTCCTCCCATAGTGTGGTGGCCACGCTCCTGGCAGCTGGGTCCTCTGGACAGGCCCTCAGCATCCTGCCCCTGGCCTTCACAATTCTGTCTAATCCTGCTTCCCTCTGCCTGTTCCCCACACGAGTGCTCCTGTGGACTTTTCCCCTCCGCTCTGATGCTCTCCCGGGTCTGCCTGGTTCCCCCCTCACAGCAGTGACCACCTCTGTGCTCCTGACCCGCAAATCCACATTTCCGGCTTCCACTTCGAAGTCTTCATGTGGACCCAGAGGCGCCTCCCCCAGACCCATTCACTGCTCTCCATCCATCAGACCTCAGACTCCGCCCTCCCCCCACCCCCGCCCCACTGAGCCCTCCAGGCTCCCAACACTGTAACTGGAGCAGGAGTTCTGAGCCCCTGTCTGAGGATGTCCAGCACCTGCTTGAAATTTTTCAGTGCTCCCCACTGAATAAAACCAAAATCATTTAATACTGCCTCCAGGGCTCTGTATAAACTGGTCCAGCTCCTCTCTCCCACTGTAGCTCTGCTCAGCGCCCCTCTCTTCTTAGGCTTCAGCTGTATCAAACCCTTTCAGTTTCTGGAGCAGGCTGTATATGAGGACCCCTCACCTGTCCCCTCTGTGGGGACAGACATGTGCTGCTCCTTCCCTCCTAGGACTCTCTGCTCTCAAGCCCCCTTCTTATCTGACTGCCTCCTTCCATCAGCCCTTTCTTGGTTTCAATGTCACTTCCAGGCCCATCTTCACCTTCCACCTGCCCAGCTTACACACAAAGGCTCTGAGCTCCCCAGGCACCCAGGAGGGCCCCACCCCCCTCAGCTTTCCTCATGTTACCCTGTGACACTGTTACCTGTTTCTTCTTTAGGCTTCTAACTCGGGGGTATCTCCAGCTTAAATCTGGCCTAATCTTGCACACTCTACAATGCAACTTGCTTTTTGTTTTAAATGGCCTTTTTTTCCCCCCTGACTGCGCCACATAGCATGTGGGCTCTTAGTCTCCTGATCAGGGATTGAACCCGTGCCCCTTGCATTGGAAGCAGAGTCTTAACCACTGGACCACCAGGGAAGTCCTAAATCACCTTTTATGCAATTGTTAAATATATGTTTAATACCAGACACTTGAAAAACAAAAGCAGAAAGGTTAAAAAAAAAAAAAACGCACTCAAGTTTCCACCTACTGCTGTTAATATTGGGTCTTTCCCTGCAGGCTTTAATTAACATTTACTCAGCTGTGGAGCTCTTTCTTTCTGACAGACATGGATCATCTATGTACCTCTCGCTTCCTAGCCTATTTTCGCATGATGATGAATATTTTTTAATGTCAGATAATGTCCGTCATAATTTTGAAAGTCCTCCACTGTATGAATACACGAAATGGGCTCCTTGGAAACAAGTTGATGCAGTAAAAAGCTGGGCCTTGGGACCTCCCTGGTGGTCCAGTAGTTAAGACTCTGCCCTCCAATGCAGGGGGTGTGGGTTCAAGCCTTTGTTGAGGAAGATCCCACATGCCACGAGGTGTGGCCAAAAATTCAAAATAAAAAGCAGCGCCTTCCTGGGTTGGGCAGTTATTTCCAGTTTTTCACTATTATAAACAATACAGTGGTAACCACCTTTGAACACACATATGTGTACTCTGCTCTGATGACTGTCATACAGTAAATTTCTCAGGACAGAATTGCTATGTTAAATTTTGGTGTTTTTAACTTGAGATCCCAAATGCCAAATTGCCCTCAAGAAAGGCTGTCCTGGTTTACTCTCCCACTAGCAGGATGTGAGAGGTCCTACCTACTTCCTATTCTCCACACTGTTGAAAAGAAAAACAACATGCATTTGGTATCAGCATTCCTTTTTTTTTTAACCTTTGCCAATTCATCTGGAAAACACACACGCACACAATTTTAATCTGTATGTCTTTGATGACCAGTGAAGTTGGACGTTTCTTGGTGTGGTTGTTTTTCTACTTATATTTCTTTTTTTGTGTAGGCACTGCCTGTTCATGTCATTTGCCCAGTTTTCAAATAAAGGTGGGGGTTTTTTTCTGATGACATCTACTGTATTTGTATGTTTTATATACCAGTTGCAAATATTTTTTACCAGTTTCTTATTCACATACTACTTTGCTGATTTAAAAAATTTTGCCTCTTTCATTTTTCTCTCTGATGTTATGATAAACTTCTTTAAATATTCTTCCTAGAGCCACTCTCCAAATGACACACTATTTACAAGTAGAGATGGATGAGGGTTTTAGAGGACGTGCTGTGTGTGATACAAGAGAAAAGACCTCAGCTTAAGCCTGAAGTCTGGAAGAGGCATCCAGAAGCCAAATTAGGCCAAAGAATGACTCCCAAGAGCTTTACAAGTCTCCCCTCATCACCTCCAGCCCTCAGGGCTGAGTTCAACTAGATACAAAGAAACCTCTTCAGCCATGCCCTGGCCCAGGGAACCATACAAGTTCACTGTCACTGGGGACTCACTCAGCCAGACTTGGGGAGAGGGTGCTGCTCCGAGGGGTTAAGCAAACTACCAGCCTAGGACCACCGAGCCAGGAAATGGGGGCCCAGGACTAGGGCCCAGGTCTCTCGGTTCCTGGCCAATTGCCCCAAAGGAAAGGACCCAGGTCCCTGGAAGGAACAGCTCGCCCTAGACCAAGGGTCAGAATCGAGATCTTTTCTACTAGGACAGAAGTCACAAGGCCCTGGCATAGGGATCTGGAAGGATCTCCAGGGTGACACTACCTCAGGCCTCTGGGCTAGGAGAAAGGCCTCAGAAGCAGTATCTTCTGGTCCATCTAAGAGGCAGATGCTAAGCTGGTAGTTACATCTGTAAAGTCAGCCCAGCTGTCCCCCATGACCTCCTGGGAGCTCAGCACCCCGTTTCCCCACTCCAAGGGAAACCTCTGGCTGGTATCTCTCTTCTACCTTCCACGCACCTTCCACCAGCCGAAGCTCTTCCCAAACAACCGGTCACACAAAAGAAAGCTCAGAGACTGAACATCAAAAGGCAGGGCTCCCTGCCCCCCGCGCTGTCCCCCTCCTCCCGGAGCTGTCAGGGGACATCAGTGACCATTGCCCACACTCAGGCTTCTGCAACGCATTTTACAGCTTGTTTTCTTTTCTCTTTGTTTTATTTTCTCTGCGCAAATGGAAAAATGCGTCGGGCCAAGCAGCTCACATCTGGAGCCCTCGGCTGCACACAGGGATGTCGCCTGGCTCCCAGCCTGTCCTCTGCCCCTTCCTTGGAAAGACACCTTAATCCCTCACGCCTTCCTGTTTATCTCCTGCCTCTCTTGGAGGCAAAAATATTGGGTATTAGTTCTGTTATCAGATTTCAAGGCGGGAAGGAAAGGGGAGGTTTGTAAGAATGGAGAGGTCAGCCCGGGAGACCAGGGAGGGCAGAGGGCAGCACAGCTTAGAGGAGCACCTTTGCACCCTGTCCAGGGGGTTCCCTGGCCACTCAAGGGAGCTGGTCTGGCCTGCTCCCCAAGCACCATGCCCTCCTTCAGCTGTTGCGTGGAGATCACCAAGGACATTTCACGGACAGCTGCATTTCAGACCCAGAGGCATGACATGGGGACATCTGGAAAGAGGAAGGAGGAAGCGAGCTCCTCACCCACCACCCAGCAAGGAAAGGGGCCCAGGAGATGGGGTCCCATTTTCCTCTCCTATTGAAAGGTCTTCTAAGCCTCTTCACGTATCTGTCACCGCCACTCCTTAAGCTTCTATGAACTTCTCCCACCAACCTGGACTATCCAACCCCTCACCACCTCCAGGTGGTTTAATCAACACACAGGTAGGTGCTCCAGCTTTGTGCCACGTCCAGTGCCACAGGCCCTGAGGGAGACAGGGGCTCCTGGTATCATAGATGGATGGGGCAGATGAGCAAGCTCTTACATAAAGTGGGACAAATGCTCCCCTCAGTGGGGCTGGTTCCTGGAGGATGAGGACAGTGTTCACCCTTATATCTTCCAGCCCACAGCAGACCTCGATAGCTTTCATTGTGCAAAGGAGAGAAAAAGAGAGCAGAAATAAGAAAGCAAGAGGGAAGATGGATGGATGGACGGATGGATGGATGGGTGGCTGGCTGAGTAGATGGACACATGGATGATGGATGGGCTGGTGGGTGGGTGGGTAGGTGGATGGATGGATGATGGGCGGATGAATGGATGAGTGTATGGGTAGATGGGTAGGTGGGTGGATATATGGATGGGTGGGTAGATGAGTAAAGATTAGGTAGGTAGATAGGTGGAAATATAGGATAAGTGGGGGATTGACACCTGTTGCATTTGTGATATTTCTTGTGGCTTTGAACTCCTTTAAACTTGTCCTGCTGTTTTAACTCATTGATTCAGCTCCTGTCTGCTCAAGTGGACTGCAGTGCTCCAAGGAGAAGAACTCGCATTAGAATGCCCTGAACTCCTTCCAGGACCCCAAGGAAGGCCTAGTAAGACCTCACACACCATGGCGACTGAATCCGCACCTGTTGGTTTGATAACGAACCCGTTGGTTTGTTGGTTTTACTGGTCACAGGAGCTGGTCCTCCCCTGAAAGGTGTGATGTGCTAACCCCAGTCCCCCCAGGGCTCTCCCAGGCCCTGGGAGAACCCAGCACACGTTGCTAAGCTGGATCCTGGCCCTGTCTCTCAGAGACTCAGGTCCCAGCTCCCCTGAATACCATGTGGCTCAGGGCCTTGTTCAATGGGCCCCCTCAGAGCTCTGAGCGCAGGGTCCTCCCCACCTTCCCCGCACACAGGATCCATCCTAACATTTCCCCCTGCCTTCCAAGTCAGTACTTCTGAGAAAAGTTGCCCAGGTTAGTCTGGCAGCACAGCAGGGCACTCTGGACTCACATATCTGCAACTGAACTGCCCCAAATAACCGGCCCCTGTGTGTTCCACCCGCAGGCTGGGGGCTTTGTATGCAGGAAACAGCCCCTAGCCCTGGGCCGCCTGAGTGCCCATGGAAGCATAGCTCTCAGACCTGCCATGAGACCCCTCACTCATTACTAGTGAGACCAGCCCCCCAACTGTCTGATCCAGCTGTCCCTCCATCAGTGGACCATTCCATGAGCGAAAATGGAGCTAAGGGCAGTCACCACTTTCACTGGTTAAGCATCTTTCTGATTAAAGATTTCAATGTTACTATCATTTTAGACCTGTTGCTTAAGTCACCTGCTTCAAATATGAACATCTCAGGTGTCTCTCCAGCTCAGCTGAGCGCCTGACACTTTTAAGCAACTTGATGTCAAGATTTCAACAACTTAAATGGAATGGACACATTTCCACATGTCCAGGCTACCAGGACAGGTGGGGACACAACGGGCGCTTACAGGGTTGGAGGGGGGAAGGGGCTGCCTCTATTTCCAGTTCCTTTGCTAATTTGGTCTGTGGCTACCAGGTGAGGCCCACAAGACCTACTCAACGACACACGAAATGTCCAGAACATTCCAGGTAGGGGATTAGACCGGTGGTTCTCAACCACGGGCCATTCTGTCCCCCAGCAGATGTCGGACAACGTTACTACAGACATTTTTGGATATCACAACTGCCAAAGGAGCTGCTATCAGCATCTTGAGGACAGACACCAAAGTCCTACCCAGCACAGAGGAGACACAGCCAAGTCATCCCGCCCCAAATGCTAACACTACCAAGTTTGAGAAGGCCTGGGTTAGAGAAATGGTGAATCCCTCAGCCCAAGGGCAGGGGAAGCTTTACATCCTCGGCTGCTGCCTGTAACAGCAAACTCTGCAGCTTCAAATGCCACCCAGGGAGCTGCAGCCGTTTCTTCCTTCAACAAATGCCAACTGAAGCCTTTAGAAGGACCAGATTGTGGTGTGAGCAGACAAGACAGAGATCTGCCCTCAGGGCGCTTCTGTCTCAGAAGAGAGCCAGACGGCAGTCTGGTAACCACACTGTAGACCTGGAATTTCCAACTGTGCCTAGAGCTATGGGAGCTTCAAGGCTGGCTCAGTGGTAAAGAACCCACCTGCCACTGCAGGAGATGGGGGTTCGATCCCTGAGTCGGGAAGATCCCTTGGAGGAGGAAATGGCAACCCACTCCAGTATTCTTGCCTGGAGAATCCCATGGACAGAGGAGCCCGGCGGGCTGCAGTCAAAAAGGTCACAAAGAGTCGGACAGAACTGAGTGCGTGTGCTAGAGCTATGGGGGTACTGATGCTCAGGGAGGCCCTTCTGCTGAGGTCAGATAGAGACAGCAGGGCCTGAAAAAAAAAAAAATTAGAGGACAGACAAGCATTCTTGCCCTGGCTGCACACAGAACTCCCTGGGAAACCTGTTCAAATGCAGATTCTGATTCAAAAGGGCCAGGAGGGGCCTGGGAGTCTGCATCTCTAACAGCCACGGCCCCATCCCGGGCACTGCTGCTACTGGTCCACAGACCAGCAGCGAAGGTTAGTGGAATTAGAACTAAATTGAAAAGAAATCAGTTGGAATAGAAGCCACTCTGGAGAGAGAGCCCATGGGGAGGCAAAGATGGCGTCTGCAATGGAGCTGTGCGGGGAGGTCTGCTTTCAGAAGAAACCTCTGAAACGACTGGTTCAGAATAGCAAAAATATCTGAGAGTTATTTTTAAGAATTTGGGGTAGTTTGTATTTCCTTTTATTTAGTCTTTTTCTACTCTACTTGGTATACTGTTTATTTAGAAATTGTTTGACCCTTTTTTATAAATGTTAAGTATTCCGCCCCCAGGGGTGGCTTCTTGGAGCCCAGTTCCAGCTTCTCCGAGATGACCAGGCTGAGGTATCATGGCTCCCCACACACCTGGCTCCCGCCAGCACCTGGGGACACTGTGCTGGGCTCTCCAAGGGCTTCGTCCTGGACAGGGACTGAGGCAGAGACCACCCAAGCATTTCTGCAGCCCCCACCCCTTCATGTCTACAGGTGAGCTGGGCATAAGAAAAAGGATCACTGGCATACGTCAATTTGCAAACTCCAGATTGTAGGTTTCGTTTTTACTAATGGCAAATCTGGTAGCCCATAGGTTTATTTACTCATTCAGTTGTTATTTCCTGAGCACCTACTACATGCCAAGCTTAGGCAAGGGGCTGGGATAGCACAGTGGGCAGGACAAATGTGGTCCTTCCTTACCCTGGCAGAGTCTTCGGGGATACCTGGTATATGAAAAAGTCTGGTCAATGCTGCTGTCAGCTCACTACTGAGGACTACCCCTTCCCCCTGAATACAGGGCTTAAAGCTTGTCACCTGGACATCAGCTGCCAAAGCGACATGGTGGTGGCCCAGCTGGGGTGAGCCAAAGAGGCTGTGCAGCTGCTAAGAGACCAGAAGCATCTCATGGGAGCCATTTGGTTCCAGCCAAGGCTTGAGGGCTTGCAGTCATTTGCAGAGTGCGTTGTGTTGTGTCCAAGTGTCAGCTTCAATCTGAACGACTGTTGAACGTACCACCTAGACACAGCCAGGAGGACTGGACAACTCGCTTGTCTGGAAGAAAACCCAGCAGTCCAGGCTGGGTGTGACAGTGCCCAGCTGAGCTAAGGATTGATCCACGGGGCTCCAGGGGGTTCCCAGAAAGACGATGTGACGCCTAAAGACATGAGACAGGACCACCAATGACAACCCCCACCAGACACTGCACACTTCTGCACGAGGGCTTGTCCATCTCTTCATTCAATAAATATTAACAGAGCCCCTTAGATATGCCAGCCTCTGAGTTGGGAAGAAAACCTGGAATGGGACTGATCCTGCTACACTTTGCTTGTTCCAGACTACATATGGTCCTCCTTCCTTCTCTTGAGGTTTGCTTTTGAATTCAAGGAGGCACTAAATCCCTGCCAAGAACCCAACATGGGACGGTTCTCAAACGTGAGTGTGTAGGTGAGTGCGTAGAATCACCAGGAGCGCATGCCAAAACAGAGGCAGCTGAACCCCACACCCAGGACTTGTTGTTCAGTAGGCTGCAGGTGGGGCATGACCCCCTGTGCTGCTAACACCACCCCAGGTGATGCTGACGCTGCCCGTCCCAGGGCCACACCATGAGGACCACTGGCTCAGAACATGCAGAGGCAAAAAAAGATGCATGAAGGCAAAGAAAGGACCTAGAACCTCACACTTGAGTGGAGTTATGATTGTTGCTGTTGTTATTGTTGTTTAGCCACTAAGTCGTGTTCGATTCTTTGAGACTCCATGGACTATATAGCCCACCAGTGTCCTCTGTCCATGGAATTCTCCAGGCAAAAATACTGGAATGGGTTGCCATTTCCTCCTCCAGGGGATCTTCCCAACCCAGGGATTGACCCCGCGTCTCCTGCAGTGGCAGGTGAACTGTTTACCACTGTGCCATTATGATTAAGTAAACTCAAAGTGGCACACAACTAATACAACATCACAAGGTTGCAAGGACGAGAGACAAGAGAACTGGAGCTGATTTGGGAGAGCGGGGACCTGAGTGCTACTCCTGGCTCTGCGGCTCACCCCGGTGTCTGTCATTGGAAAGCCCCCGGCCTCTCTAAGCCTCTGTGTTCTCATCAGAAAAATAAGGACATTGGGTCTGATGATCTCCGAGTTCTTTCCCAGCCCTGAAAGTCTATGGCAGAGGGACACCAAAACTCCTGGAGGTTAAGGGGCAGGTTTTACCTGGCAGGGATGCTTCTGGGAGTTCAGGAGGAGTGTGCTCTAGCTGCAAACAAGCCACAAGGGTGGGATTGAGTGGGTCAGGTGTCAGGAAGACCATTTTCAGCCTGCAGGTAGGTCAGAAATAGGGCACAATGGTACCACGGCTCCTGCAGACCGTGACCTTGATCTTCTGGAGGTGATGGGGCGTTCAGCATGGAAGCAGCCTCAGAAGGGGAGTAGTCGACAAGAATGGTAAACACCTGCTTCCTAAGGGTGGACTCTCCAGGGCTCTGGGCAGAGAAAACCATTCTGAGGGAGAAGGTCGTTCGGTGGAGAGTTGATGCAGGAATCTCGGTGAAAGGATTTCCAACAGGGCTGTCAGCAGTGAGGAACTTCCCTGGGTTGGGGAGGGGGGCACCGAGAACCCCCTTGAAGCTGAGTTCTCACAGTGGGGAGTCGACCGAGCTTTCTGGAAATCTCTTTGACACCTTCTCTTAGGAGACAGAAGGCCTGCCAAGCCACAAAGCTTTTCTTTTCTTTTTTTTTTTTAAGCTCCAACTTGAAAACAAAATCTCTGACCCCAGACCTGTGCTTTATCTCTGATATCAGAAACAGAATGGACAAGAGGTGGATCAAGGTGTAAGAAAAAAGAGAAAAAAAACTAGAAAATGCTTTCAAAATCTTCCCCAGTGTCCCGTCCAGGAGGCTGGAGTTCCCAGCGGCCAAGGCGGGCTTTAGATGGTTCCTGATAAAGTCCCAGGAGAGAAGTGGCCTGTGTTTGTCGAGGGCTTAGAGAGCTTTAGCCGCGTCTGCACACAAAGGGGCCCTCTGTCAACAGTCCTTCAGGCCACTAATAGGGCTGAACAAACACCAGGGTAACAAGCTCTTCACACCTGTGGGGCTTGGGAAAGGCCGGGCCCCTTTGTCAAGACAGCGGACAAAAGAGCTGCTGGGAGCTCTCGCCCCCACCCAGCCAGACCTTCCTGGGCTTCTGAAGCAGGGCCTGGGGTGGGGTTGGGGGGTGCAGACATCTGAGATCTGCAAGCAGAAATGTGAACTCCATTCGGGCAGAGAGACAGTGGATTAACGCGATTCCCGCGCACAGTCAGAGGGCGGACCAAGAGGCAGCCTTCCGAGGGCTGGGCTGGGGCCACAGCGGCGGGATGCGGGGTCGCAGGGTGAGAGACCGAGTGTCTTTCTCCCCCGAGGTCTGTGAGGGCGACCGGCCCCTCCCCAGGGGACTGCGCAGAACCATCCCTCGAATGGGCTTGACCTCCCCGTCACTTTTTCCACTGACTTTTTTTTTCTCCGTAAACATCGGAGCTTTTCTTTCCCCTGCCCTTTTTTGGCTGCTGCGCCTCCCCCGAAGGCTTTGAAACGATCCTTCCTAACATCTCCCAGGCTTTTTTTTTTTGCTGCCGAGGAATAACTCAGGGCTCCTGCCGCACAAACATCCTCCTCTCGGAAATGCCGGGGAGGCTTCAGTGAGCCCTGAGGAGCCGTCTCAGTTCTGGGTCTGCAGCTCCAGTTCCTCACACCCTCACTTCCCAGGGCCCCACTCAGGGCCCTCCCTCGGGGACCTCAGCCCTGGCCTGTGTGTTCTTCCCAACTCCAGTCGGGCCCCACCACCCCAATTCCCTCTTCCAACCCTCCTCTCACCTTGTCACTACCCTGTTCTGGAACCTTCCTTGGCCACCCACTGACTACAAGATGCCAACTCCCCTGCCCTCAAGGGTATTAATTTCAAAAGAGACGTCCGGAGCCTAGGAGTCTTGCTTCTCACTTATAACAGGGCCCACCCTGTGTGAACACCCCTGCCCACCCCCGGTCATGCCCAAAAGGAAAATGGCACATCATCCTCCAAGGGCAAAAACAGCATCTCAGGCTGCTGGGGGCTTCCAAGTTTTTCTAGTTTACCCTCTTGTCACAGAAGAAAGGAGAAAAAACGAGGCCCCGACGGGCAGAGAGACCTTGCCAAGGACCTGGAACTCGTTAGGGAGCTCTTTCCAGACCTCCAGCACAGTGAGGTGGCACGGCCATGGGCAGGAAGAAGCTCGATAAACCCCGTGGTTGCTGGAATTCATTTCCCAAGGCCGAGAGTTTTCAAAGGCGAAGAGATTGTCTGAGCAAAACTGCCCCCACCCCGCAAGCTCCACTCCCCATGAGATGCTGTCTCCTCCCAGCCTCTTCACCCTGCCCAGATGCCTTGTCTAGCAGCGGGGGGCTGCCTTCCAGCCTCCACTCCCCAGAGGTGGCGCACACGGTCCCCAGGCTTTATTAACAGACACAGGAGAGCTGATTTGCCAGTTGGCCAAGTCTGGCCCCTGGCTCCCCCCCACACCAGAGTCATTTCCCATCTGTAACGGGTCCCATAGCCGAGTCTGGCACATGCCAGGCGGCAGCCTCCAGCGCCAGTGGGAGAGGCTGGCCGTGAGGCGCTTTAATGACTTGCAGCCGATTCTGTTCCCCTGACACCAGGCAGGAAAACATGCAACATGCAATTCCCAGGATACCTTCCCCCATGGTGCCACAACCCTGCGCTTCTCTGCTGGACCAGTTAATTGAATTCCACTCTGCAGATAACTTTGACGTGGGCTGGAAGCCTGGAGACCAACCTTGGCTGCACCCTCCACTGCTCTGGGGGATGCGACCCTACACGCAGGACCACGAGAGCCCAGGACACGGAGGTTCCGGCTCATGGACGGGGCCAGACTGAAGCCAGGGTCCCCACAGACCCTCTCCTGGTCAACACCAGCATGCCTTCTGGCTTCCTAATGTGCTCTCCAACTAGGGTAGCCAGACTTCACAAATAAAGACACAGGATGCCCAGTTCAGCTGGAATTTCAACAAGCCCTTTTGAGTGAAGGTCTATTCCAAGTATTGCAGGGTGGTCCTATCTCCGTCACCCTCCGGATCCCCATCAAACTGGTGCTTCGCCCAAGAGGTGATCTGGCACGACAAGCTTTTATCAAAGGTGGCTCTGATCCTCTCGGCACCTGAAAACCCCCAAAGAGGTTAAGAGGGTCCCCCAGTTCGTCAGGACCAGGGTGGGGTGCGTTCAGGCTTTTCTGAACTGCAAGGGTTGTCTGATTCTCCAGTTCCTGCGTGGTCCGTGCCAGCCTGTCTTGCCCTAATCATTTCCCTTTTCTGCATCGGCTCCATGAGAACAGAAATCCCCAGCCTGAGACCATGAGGAGAAGTGAGAGAAGGGAAAGACCCTGCCCATCGGATTGTTACCAACCCACTTTCTGGGACTCCCTAATCAATAGAAATTGATAAAGAGGCCAGACAAGAAATTCAGGCAAGGATTTAATGGGACTGGAGCTGCGACACAAGGGGCTGAAAACAAGTAACCAGTGCTCTTGTTTGCTATTTGCGGGAAGCTTGTTCCTTATATGGGGTGAGGGTAGGGTGGGTCCAGGGATCAAGCTAGAGCCCCTTTGGTGGATGTGAAGGGGGCATGTGCTTTTGCTTCCAGCTTTTCAGAAGTTGCCTCAGAAGCGGCCCTTGGGTTCTTTTGGTCTTTTTGTATCTTCCTGTCCATAATCTGCACCAACTGCACATACATGCAGTTATTTTTAGTCCCTTATGATTTCTTTGTATTTTGTTTAGCAAAGGGTTCCAGGTCCCAGCCTGTCTCATGATGACCCAAAAAGTGTTTTTGATGGACACCACCACCAATGCTGAACAGATAGCTTTGTCTCCACCAGGCTCTCCAGGGACCTGGTGGTTCCCAGCATGCACCAGTATCAGATGCAAACAGCCTCCATGGAATCTTACCACCTTCCAGGAAAAAACAGGAGGAGGAAGGCAGTTATGATCTGAATGGTCAAAACTCTTTATCCAAAAAAAGGTCATTTTCATCAGGACATGATAAAACTCAGGACTGATTAAACCCTGAATCCCAAACTTGAATCCAGTTATTTCAATCAAACCAGTTGGTATAGTTTATTTAGATGTATTGGTCAAGTGTGGATGCTATCATAATTGAAGACTTTAAATACCAGCTCACTGAAGAATGTGGGTGGCCTACCACAGGATAGACAGAATGACCGGGAACAGCTGATTCCAGCCAACCTGGAATGGGCCGCCCCCAGGAGAGTGATCTTGCCGCTCTGAAGGCATTCAAGAACACGGACACAGTACAGGAGATTCTGGCTCTGAGAGGGAAGATAAGCCAGATAAAGTCCCTTCCTACTCAATGAGCCTAAGAGCAGACACGGTTCCACTGCTGGGCTGGGAGGTCCTTCCAGGTTTGAGGCTCTAGCTGGAGTCATAAACATTCTTATACATGATTTTGTGGAAGGGGTGTCCTGAGAAGTCCTCCAGCCTGTAAATGACCCTGAGTGAGAAGGAGCCAGCAAAAGAATTTCCCTGTGGGCAAACCCTGGGGAGTTACTTGCAAAAAATAAGTCCAAATGGTCCTTCTGGAATGAGGTCCCGTGTTATCAGCCATTAGCTAGGGAAAACGGCCTGGGGACATGGCCACCTCTCCCTCATAGACAGCAGATAGCTCGGCAGCTGAGCATCTTCTAAAAGGGCTCTTGGACACTGTGTCAGTAAATTGGTACAGTCACTATGGAGAATAGTATGGAGGTTCCTTAAAAAACTAAAAACAGAGCTCCCATATGACCCTGCATTCCCACTCCTGGGCATATATTTGGGGAAAAAAAAACCCATGATCCAAAAGGATACATGCACCCCAATGTTCATTGCAGCGCTCTTTATAACAGCCAAGACATGGAAGCTACCCAAAGGTCCATCAACAGAGGAATGGATAAAGAAGATGTGGGACATATATATGATGGGCTATCACTCAGCCATTAAAAAGAATGAACTAACCCAATCTGCAGCAACATGGATGGACTTAGTATCATACTGAGTCAAGTAAGTCAGCCAGAAAAGGAGAAACAGCCTATGGCATCCCTTATATGTGGAATCTAAAGAGAAATGATACAGATGAACTTACAAAAGAGAAAGAGACTCACAGACTTAGAGAACAAGTGGTTGCCAGCGGGAAGGGCTAGTTAGGGAGTTTGGGATGGGCATGTACACATCTCTGTATGTAAACTGGATAACCAACAAGAACCTACTGTATAGCACATGGAACTCTGCTCAATGTTATGTGGCAGCATGGATGGTGGAGGGTGGGGCGGGGATACATGTTTATGTGTGGTTGAGTCCCTTTGCTGTTCACCTGAAAGTATCACAACATTGTTAATCAGCTATACCAAGTACAAAACAAAAAGTTCAAAAGGAAAAAGAAATACTTAAAAGGGTTCTCAGATCAGCACAGCAACAGCAGGACAGTGGTGGTTTGGCTAAAAACCAGCCACTTTTTCAGGGCTTCAAAGGCTTTCGGACAGACCAATCTTCTGCAGAAATGCACCAATGCATATACACCAATGTATGCAGCTGGGATCTCTGTGATGGCTGGCGCCAGGAAGTTCTTGTTTCTGGGCATTCTAAGCATCCCCCTTGGATTATTTCTAAATTATTCCATCCCAGTGGCTTGTTGGCTCTGTTGTACTAAAGCTCCAGACCAGAATCCCACAAGAGATTGGCCCTTACAGGAAAAGAGAGGGTCCTGTGATGGGTGAGCCCCTTTGCGCTCCTCCTCCAAATTGTTTTGAGCATCAACAGTGTGGCCAAATGCCTAGCTCACAAACAAGCTGAGAGATTCTGCTGCACTGCTCTGTCTCAGCACCCAGAGGTCCTGAGGGTCCCCAGGGGTGTCCAAAGCCCACGGAGTTTCCAGCCCCTTAACCAGCAGGATTCAGGGGCAGGAGATGGCTGAGCTCTTTGGCTGCTGGCTTCAGGACCAGATCCCAGAGTGTTAATATGAAAGTCTGTCCCCTCCTTGAGGCTCACCTGCAAGTGGGCAAGAACATCAGTGCTAGAGCGCTTCCAGAAGGGGTGAGGAACCCCTGAAGGTGGCAGGAAAAGGAAGACAGGCCACCATGCCCGGCTGTGGCCTGAAGGATGAGGTTTGGGTAGGGGAACAGAGGGCGGGAGGCCAGGGTTGAGGTCAGTGCCCCAAAGGTAAGTTGGGGACTTCCCTGATGGTCCAGTGATTAAGACTCCACCATGTAATGCAGGGAATAAGGGTTCGATCTTTGGTCGGGGAACTAAGATCCCACAGGCCATGGAACAACTAAGCCCACGTACCACAACTACTGAGCCTGCATACTCCAGAGCCTGTGTGCCACGACTACAGAGTCCACGTGCCACAAGACCCGATGCAGCCAAATAAATATTAAAAAAAGAAAAAGATGGAGCGGCTTCTACCTGGCCATCAAGATACACTTCAGTCACTAGACAGTGACAGGTGAGTCTCTATGCACCAGGGTAGCACCAGACACCCACTGTCTTGACTCTTTCTATCCTCCCTGGAGGCGGATTGCAAAGTCCTTCCCGGCACCTTATACCAAGTGGGATCCTCCCTCACATCCTCATCTGTGAAACAGCACAACCTTCAAGGCATGCCATGAAGGTGAGGGATGCATGTGCAAGGGTGCGGAGGCCCCAACCCTGCACAGCCCGAGCTGCCGGACCAGTGACTTCAGAAACCGTCTCTCTGAAAAAGGGACCCTCCTACACTGTTGGTGGGAACACAAATTGGTGCAGCCATGAAGGAAAATGGTGTGGAGGTTCCTCAAAACACTAAAAATTGAGGTGCCAAATAATGCAGCAACTCCACTCCTAGGTATACATCCAGACAAAACTCTAATTTGAAAAGATACATGCACCCCCTTGCTCATAGCAGCACTATCTACAGTAGCCAAGACACTCCAAAATCACCGCAGATGGCAACTGCAGCCATGAAATTAAAAGATGCTTACTCCTTGGAAGAAAAGTTATGACCAACCTAGACAGAATATTAAAAAGCAGAGATATTACTTTGCCAACAAAGGTCCATCTAGTCAAAGCTATGGTTTTTCCAGGAGTCATGTATGGACGTGAGAGTTGGACTATAAAGAAAGCTGAGTGCCAAAGAATTGATGCTTTTGAACTGTGGTGTTGGAGAAGACTCTTGAGAGTCCCTTGGACAGCAAGGAAATCCAACCAGTCCATCCTAAAGGAAATCAGTCCTGAGTAATCATTGGAAGGACTGATGCTGAAGCTGAAACTCCAATACTTTGGCCACCAGATTTGAAGAACTGACTCTTTGGAAAAGACCCTGATGCTGGGAAAGATTGAAGGCGGGAAGAGAAGTGGATGACAGAGGATGAGATGGTTGGATGGCATCACCGACTCGATGGACATGAATTTGAGTAAACTCTGGGAGTTGGTGATGGACAGGGAGGCCTCGCATGCTGCAGTCCATGGGGTCACAAAGAGTTGGACACGACTGAATGACTGAACTGAACTGAAGACACGGAAGCAACCTGTATGTCCACCGATCGATGAATGGATAAAGAAGATGCGGTACACATACACAGTGAAATGCTTCGTTGCTGTTCAGTCACTAAGTAGACTGGACATCCAATCTACAACCCCGTGGACTGCAGCACACCAAGCTCCTCTGTTCTTCACCATCTCCCAGAGTTTGCTCAAGTTCATGTCCACTGAGTCAGTGATACTGTCAAACCATCTCATCCTCTGCTGCCCTCTTCTCCTTCTGCCTTCAGTCTTTCCAAGCATCAGGGTCTTTTTTCCAATAAGTTGACTCTTTGCACCAGGCGGCCAAAATATTGTAGCTTCAGCTTCGGCAATAGTCCTTCCAATGAACATTCAGGGATTTCCTTCAGGATCAACTGGTTTGATCTTCTTGTTGTTCAAGGGACTCTCTTGAGTCTTCTTCAGCACCACAATTCAAATGCATCAATTCTTTGGCACTTAGCCTTCTTTATGGACTAACACTCACACTCATAAATGACTACTCAGCTGTAATAAAAGAATGAAATCATGCCATTTGCAGCAACATGGATGGACCTAGAGATTACCAAGATGAGTGAAGTCAGAGAAAGACAAATACCATATAATATCATTTATATGTGGAATTTAAAATATGACACAAATGAGCTTATTTACAAAACAGAAACAGACTCGCAGACATAGAGAACAGACTTGTGGTTGCAAGAGCGACTGGGGGAGGGGAGGACTGAGAATTCGGGATTAGTAGATGCAAACTAGTATATTTAGGATGGACAAACAACAAGGCCCTACTGTACAGCACAGGGAACTATATTCAATATCTTGTGATAAATCATAACGGAAAAGAATATGAAACTGCATGTTAGCACTTTGCCGTACAGCAGAAATTAACACAACACTGTAAATCAACTATGGGCTTCCCAGCTGGTACTAGTGGTAAAGAACATGCCTACCAATGCAGGAGACATAAGATGTGGGTTCGATCCCTGAATCAGGAAGATCCCCCGGAGGAGGCATGGCAACCCACTTCAGTATTCTTGCCTGGAGAATCCCATGGACGGAGAAGCCTGGTGGGCCACAGTCCACAGGGTCGAAAAGAGTCAGACACAACTGAAGCAACTTAGCATTCACGCACGCACATAGAACAACTATACTTCAATAAATTTTTTTTAGAAACCATCTTTTTACGTCTCTTCTTCTTCACTGGGGACATGAATAGAAAGCTAGCACAAACTTCCTTGCTCTTCAAAACTCCCCGGAATGTATAACTTATGTATCTTCATCTCACTAAAGGAAAGCACAGAATGAAAAAAGGTGGAGGACTAGGGCCCTAATCTTACATACTTTATCCATCCGACGTTCCACAGCGAGCAGGTCAGACAGGCACCCTCGTGCCCATTTTCCAGATGAGGATGCCGAGGCCCCAGGCTTAGCCTCCATGGCTTGCAGAGGAGACTGGATGGAACCCTGCTTGGCTCCAGCCTGGAATCCTGGCATCGTCCTGCTTCCCCAGCAGCAAACAGTGGGGTTTGGCCCGGTCTCCCAGACCTCCGCCGGTGACTTGATTGGCTTTATAACCAGAAGAGAATGATTTAAGACACAGGCGAGGCTGGGCTGGCTGGGGTGGCTTAGTGACAACAGTTATCTCAGGTGAAGTCTCTGGATGTCTTCCCTTGCCTTAAAATTAGGGGGTTTGGGAACCAGACAGGTTCCTCGTACAAGTTGGGGGGATGGACCCGCGTGTAAACGCCCCACGTTTCTTGGCCTTGGTGCTTCTGGCTGCTTTGGATTTGGCTAATTCCCCGGGCGTCCTCTGTAATTCCACAGTAATGTGGCTCTAATTGTCCCCAAAGCGGGCCATTCTTCCTTTATTGTGCAGTAAATTTCCCTCCAGAGTTCGGATTTCACGTGCCTGCTCCAGCCGGGGAGCCAGGCGCCCCGCCGGCCCTGAGGGTGGGGAGGCAGCTGTCCTCACCTCACACAGGCCCCTCGTGCTGGCTGCCGGCCCTTCTCCGGCCTTGGCTGGGCCAGGGGGCTCAAGGTGGCCTGGAGCCACCGTCAGGCCCCTGGGGCGGGCACACTGGCAGGGAGGCGGGGACACTGGTCTGTGGTTCTGTCTGGAAAACAAATTAACCAACAAATGCAAACAAGCTGCTTCACCGGGATTCATTAGGCCGGAGTTGAGACGGGGTTTCATCCGTTTGTCTCATCAGCACGGAGGCAGGAGCTCAGGGGTGCTCAGAGGGGTGCAGGGCCTGCTTGAATCATCCACCTGGGCCACCTGGGCCAGACACCTGCCTCCCTCCCAGCCAGCTTTGCCCATCTGGAGTGAAGAGTAATCACAGGCACCCCCTTATCAGATGAGATAAGGCTTGTAAAACACAGTGAGGAGGGTGAGACGCAAGAGGTGCGATCCTGTCTGTCACACATGAGCACGTGTACTTGACCTTGGATGTGCTTGTTAAGCTCTCTGGGTCTGTTTCCTTACCTGGATGAGGACAATAAAGGTGCCCACCTGTTAACAGCAGCTAACACACAGGGACAGTACTGAAGTTAATGTGATTGTTCTGGTAACATTGTTCCAGGCACCCGTGGAAGGTCCGGATTCAGGGACGCAATGCTAAGAGACGGTCAGAGCTCTGGGTGGATTCCTCATGGGGAGACAGAGGCAGAAAGCAGTATGCTCACAAATGGGGTCCCCTCAGGAGAGAGACCCTGTCCCTTGAGAAGCAAGGCCGGCTCCTCTCCAAGGGCCCCTGCGGTTTAAGACACACTGTTCTAGCGGTGGACCGACACAGTTTGTGCTCAGAGGGTTTTTTGTTTTGTTTTTGTTGCTGTTTTCTTTTTGGGGCTACGCAGGTTTCAGTTGCAGCACTCAGGACCTTTCGCTGGGGCACGCAGGCTTCGTTACCGCACAGCCTGGGGGATCTTAGTTCCCCCACCAGAGAGAGAACCCGTGCTGTGTCCTCTGCACTGGAAGGCAGGTTCTTAACCATTGGACCACCAGGGAAGTCCCTGTGCCCAGAGTTTTTAAGGGACTCTCCCTGTGGCCATTTTTCATCTCTGGAACATAAACCATCTAGAACAGAGTCAAGAACAACACAAAAGGGAAAAAAAAAAAATCTCCAAGCAGTCGAAACGGTGGTCACCACTTTTCTCCACTAAGATGGATGCTCTTTAGTCCCAGAAGGTCCCCTCTCCAGATTCTCCTCTCTGTTCAAACGGAATCCTAACACAGCAAGAAGGGGGAGCAGGAGTTTGACAGGGAGGCAGAAAACAGAACAGGTAAGGTAAGAGCCCAAAGCAGCTCGAGGTGTGAGGGCAACGGAGCAGGGGCTGATGTATAAGCAACACCGCCTCTTCTTTATCCATTCATGTCAGCGGACATTCAGGTTGCTTCCATATCTTGCAGTCAGAGGGTAAGCTGCTATTTCACTCATAGCTGACATTGATGGCACAGAGTCTGGGCGTGAAATAAAGACACTGCCCTCCTGTACTCTGGGTTTCCCAGGTGGCTTAGGGGTAAAGAATCTGTCTGCCAATGCAGGAGACATGAGTTCAATCCCTGGGTCTGGAAGCTCCCCTGGAGAAGGCAATGGCAACCCATCCCAGTATTCCAGCCTGGAGAATCCCATGGACAGAGGGGCCTGGCGGGTCACAGTCCATAGGGTTGAAAAAGAGTCAGACATAACATAGCAACTTTAACAACAACCAACAACTACTGTACTCTATACAGTGCTGTATAGTAAAGTACATAACAGCATAACCACGTGCAGAAGATGCACGCGTGTGACAATGTATACCAGACACACGGACTAACGTGACTGTACGTGTAAGTTCACATCTTTGAAAGTTTGCAACTTGAAGGTTCATATGTAGGGGACTTACCGTAGTCTCTAGTGAAAGTGTTAGTCACTCAGTCGTGCCCAACTCTTTGTGACCCCCTGGACTGTACCTCTGTCCATGGCATTTTCCAGGCAAGAATACTGGAGTGGGTTGCCATTCCCTTCTTCAGGGGATCTTCCCAACCCAGGGATTGAACCCAGGTCTCCTGTATTGCAGGCAGATTCTTTACTGTCTGGGCCACCAGGGACACCTCTTGACAGCTCAATGGTGTGTTTTTTTAGTTTGCGTTTTTGTTCCTTTAAAAAATATTCTGTCCTGTGCTCAGTGTCATCGCCTTCAGAGGCAGGGCGTCCATTCTGCCATATGCAGTGCAGATACGTCGATGGATGAAACCCAGCAAGGACCTCCCCTTGCCTGGTGACCCAGAGCACACACAGCCCTCCCTGCCAGACGGATCCTTTAAGGAGCACTCAGCTCTCCTAGATGCCCGCCAACACATGTTAAGTGTGCCGCTTTCCAATCCCCAGTGTGGCCAGTGCTTAACACACTGGGATAACAATCCCTCTGTGGGTCACGAGATGGGCTTAGCGGGTTGTGGGACAGGGTTAGAAAAACAGAAGGGAACAGAAAATATCAGGCTGGACCGCTCCTAGCCAGGGTTCATTAAAGTTTTATTGTGGATGGATGGGTGGATGGATGGATAGAGGTATTGGGTCATGATTCATATGGTAAATGTATTTTTACTGTGTGTCACGGTCCAAAAATGCTTCACTGAAATTCCACTGGCTGTGGTTATGCTTCGTCCTTGAGGATGGGGGGCCGTGTTTTCCTTCTTTCCTATTCTCTCGCTGGACATGACCACGTGCAGGGCTCGCTGGAGGCTCTTGGCAAACACGGAGAGATAAGGGATTGAGTGAGTTTCTGGACGAGCCAGGGAACTACTGGAAGCTTGCGCCCTGAGGTGTAACACAGACCCTTTCTCTTGGAACAGGAATCTGGTTGGTCCCAGTATACCCCACATCTGGCCCTTGCCAGGTGAAGGCCAAGTCCATCCTTGACAGCCTCACCTTTGACCCCCGAAGCCAGGGTTCCCTGAAAACTGAACCCTGGGGAGGGTGATAAATCTGGGTGTAGGTGGCAAGTCTGAAGAGTCAGGGTGGCAAATGGGAGGGTCTCTCCATGCCCTCACTCTGCCCACTTGCCACCCACATGGTGTCAGGCCTGGGTTCCTGCCACTGCCCTTTCCCCTGCTCCCATGCCACTGCCTAGCAGGCAGGTCTAAAGTGGTCTTTTCATCAGGCCCCTTGTGTGTTCAGAAGCCTGCCCAGCTCCTCAGAGCCTAAGGATGTGTCCAGACTCCTTGGCCTGGCATTCAAGGCTCCCTGCAAACTCCCTGATCCCTGGGCCAGTGTCACCCACGATCCCCCCCACTCCCCAGCCCTGCCCAACTACTCACTCCCTGCAAAGGCTCCTCTGACTAAATCCTTTCTCTGTGATGCGATGGCCACAGACTTGACCCAGAGTAGCCTCCCAACTTCCTCCACCGCATGCCACACGAACAACAGGATAGTCGGGTACTGGAGCCCGGACACGTCTGCCCACCTGCTCCCTGTGGGAGACTGGCCTGGGCTCCCAGCCACCTGCCACCTGGGCCACACCTGGTGGGAAAAAACAGTCCTAGAGGCTTCTTGGCTTTCCAACCTTCACGGCCCTCTTCCAGTCCCCATCTTCACCCCCCAGGCCCCAGGTTCTCTTCTTCCAACTCCCCATTCCCCCGCCAGAGCTCCAATGGCCCGCCCCTGGCCTGGGACCTAACACAGCTGCCTCGTCTTGTCCACGCTGCCCCCCGCATGAGGGGCTTACCTCCTTGCGTCTCTCACTCCCCCATCTCCCCGTGACAGTACCCAGGGCCCAGCTGTCAGTGTGACAGTTCTCAATAAGTCGGTGTGGACGGATTGACTGATTGCGGGGGGGAGCGGTTTGCCAGAGCCCAGGTGGGAGCGAGGGTTCTTTTGGCCTCTGTCTCCCACCCGGGCAGGGCCCTGGGTGACAACATGTTAGGGGTAGGGGCAGGCCAAGGTCAGGGACAGACAGGGCTGGAGTTCAAGGCTGAGCCTTCTCTCCTGGGGCTGCTCTTGCAGGAGCTGGCGCGGAGAACGGGCCCGAGAAAATCGGAGACACCGTCTCGGCCGGCCGGACTGAGGCACTGCCACCGTCTCGGCCACCCCATTACAAGGTCTGTTGGAGCTTCCTCGGCCTGGGGCAATATCTCACCACTAACATTTATGCAAATAAAATAATGAGCAATTTGGGGAAAGGAATGAAATGCACAGCGGGATCCAAACCACCCCAGACACCCGCCTGCAGGGGTTTGCAAGTTGAGCAATCGTTTTAAAGACGATTTAAAGTCACTCGCTGGGAAAAAAACACACCGGGATTCCTGCAAACCAGCAGGCCCTGGGGCTTCAGGGGGCGCGGGCCTCACTACAGGAGGTGGAGGAGGCTGGGCAGGGAGGGGATGGGGAGCTGGGCTTCAGGGGGGCCTGCCGTGAGCAAACCACAGGGCCACAGCCCCTGACCTGGGCATTGTGTAACACCCACCTCCTTCCAGAACCAGATCCTGGGAAAGACCCCGGTCTAGCCCTGAATGCCGGAAATGCTTAGCAGCTCTTATCGGTGGAGACGAAGCCCGCCCCAGGGATAGGACGCTCTGAGTATTCATTCATTCATTCATTCACTCACTCACTCAACAAATCTTCTGGGACTTCCCTGGTGGTCTAGTGGTTAAGAATCCGCCTGTCAATGCAGAGGACACAGGTTCGATCTGTGGTCTGGGATGATCCCACGTGCCTCGAAGCAACTAAGCCCCTGTGCCACAACTACTGAGCCCACACACTCTAGAGCCTGCACTCCGTAACAAGAGAAGCCACCTCAATGAGAAGCCTGCGAACCGCAATGAAGAGTAGCCTCCCATTCACCACAACCAGAGAAAGCCTGCACGCAGTAACAGAGACCCAGCATGGCAGAAAATACATAAATAAATTAATAAATACATAATTAAAACAAAAATTCTTCACACAGTGCCTACCGCATGCAGGATCTCCTCCTGATGACAGATTCCCTCACTCCTCCCACCCCTTCCAGGAAACAAATAGTCACTCAGCAAACATTGCCTGCACTCCAGCTTCACGTCATAACTGACCTGGGCAATGGGGAAGTGGGGGTGGGGGTGGGGTGGGATAAAATGTCAACAGGAGGCATTGTCTCCGGCATTCAGAAGCTTACAGTCTGATGGGAAAGGGACAAAGCATGGATGAAACTCAGGTTCCTGGCACCAACTGTGCACAAGGAGGGTTTAGAAACGCAGAGGTCATTTCTGATGGGGCCAGCAGAGAGATCTTTCTGAGGAGGTGTCATCTGAGCTAGGTCTTAAGGAAGGGATAGGAGCTGGGTGTGTGAGGGAAGGAAGGAAAGCTCTCCAGGCAGAGGAAATGGGACTGGAAAACTGTAGACCACCATGGGGACTCAGGCTCTCTCCTGAGCCCTGAAGCAGAGAATTAGCCCAAGTGAGCAGTCACTGTGTTTTTTTTCTTACCGTCCATGTACATTCCTTTTAGGACACTAAAGAGATTGGAATCTCCCATTGCCCTCATCCTGCCCACTTTCTGCCCATAAATGAGGAGCAGGGCAGGGATGAACTGGGGAGGAAGGGTTAGAGGGGCCAGGCTGACACTGCAGAAGGGCCTTAACTTCTGTAAGGACTAAAGGGCAGGGTCTGCCTGCTGGTTCTAGGCCCTCACCTTCTCACCACAGTGCATGCTCCTACCACTCAAGACTGGAGTGCGGGATGAGATGGGGGCTTCATAAAGACCAATTGCTAAAAAAAAGAAAAAAAGAGAGAGAGGAGTTGGGCGAGGGGCACAATGTGTTGGAGGATGGAGACATAAGCATGTATCCCAGCATCCTTTTTTCTTGCTGCTGCGGCTTAGTCACTAAGCCATGTCTGACTCTTTGTGACCCCATGGACTGCAGCTCACCAGGCTCCTCTGTCCATGGGACTCTCCAGGCAAGAATACTAGAGTGGGTTGCCATGCCCTCCTTCAGATGATCTTCCAGACCCAAGGACTGAACCCACATCTCTTAAGTCTCCTGCATTAACAGGCGGGTTCTTTACCACTAGCACCACCTGGGAAGCCCTTACGGAAGGAATACCTGGGTTTTAACTAAACTACTCCAGGAGTTGGATTGGACCACACTCCTGTTGACCCTCAGTCACATGGAGCTCTGTGTTATCAGTGTGGATGTGTTGTTTATTTCTCCATTGATTCACTCAACATGCAGGTTGGCCTCATGCCAGACACTGTGCCAGGCCCAAGGGCACGAAGGGGCATGGGATGTGATGGCTGGCTTGAAGAGTTCATCTTCGAGCAAAGGAAGGAGGCATGACTTAGGGAGTGGGCCCCCGCTGGAGGGGAGGGACACACCAGAAAGAAGGGTTCAAGGCAAGTGAGAGATGACTCGGGTTTTGCCAGGGGCCCAAGGGCAAGGGCATTCTCAGCGGGTGGGGCAGCAGGTGGGACACCGGGAGCCAAAGCTCGGAGAGGGGACTGCATCACGTCCACGAAAGCACAGGGCTTTTCAGAGGGCAACGCTGTTGTTTAGCTGCTGCGCCGTGTCTGACTCTTTGCAACACTACGGACTGCAGCCCCCGCCAGGCTCCTCCGTCCATGGGATTTCCCAGGCAAAAGTGCTGCAGTGGGTTGCCATTTCCTCCTCCAGGGGATCTTCCTGGCTCAGGGATTCAACTTTCGTCTCCTGTATTGGCAAGTGGATTCTTCACCACTGAGCCATCAGGAAGGGCAAAGTGAGGCATAAGGAGCGTAAGTGTGGGGTGCTGGGGGCACAGAAGAAAGCAGGTACCCGGCTGTGGTTAGGTGACAGGGGATTAGATGTCAAAGGATTCAGTGACAAGGAGATTGGATGAATATACAGAATCTACCCAAAAAGACAGCCTTTCAAAGGCCAAAGTGACATGCTCAGAATTCTATTCAGAGAGAGAATCCCGACAGAGGCTGAGACAATCATTCATTCACCAAAAAGGCATCGAGGAAATACGATGGCCAAAACAAACAGAACAAGGCTCTGCCCTCCAGGAGGCCAGCATCGAGTAGAGAAACTAAAATGAACCATTTAAACATGGGGTAAATGCACGTCATTCATTCATTCAGCAGCTATTTATTGAAAGCCCACGTGCCAGGCACTGTGCCCGGCACAGGAGAATCAGTCGGGAACAGACAAAATCTCTGCCGCCAGTGATTAAGGACAATCAACAAGGCACAGGAAGGGATCACAGGGCGTGCGAGAGGATGACGAGTGTTACGAAGGAAAATGAAGCAGGATAGGAGGACAGAGTGTCTGAGATGCGTGCTGTGAGTATCACAGAGGTGGTAACCCAGTAGGTGACCTGTGAGTGAAGACCTTAAGACAGCTAAGATGCGAGCCCCATAGATACACACAGGGGAGGAGCACTGCAGAAGGGACAGCCAGTGCATAGTCCCAGTGGCAGGAATGTGCCTGGCAGCCTGGAGGAGCAGCATGGAGGCCACTGTTGGAAAGGGCTTCCCTGGTGGCTCAGCTGGTAAAGAATCTGCCTGCAATGCAGGAGACCCCAGTTTGATTCCTGGGTCGGGGAAGATCCCCTGGAGAAGGGATAGGCTACCCACTCCAGTATTCTTGGGCTTCCCTGGTGGCTTAGATGGTAAAGAATCCGCCTGCAATGCAGGAGACCTGGGTTCGATCCCTGGGTTGGGAAGATCCCCTGGAGAAGGGCATGGCAACCCACTCCAGTATTCTTGCATGGAGAATCCCCATGGACAGAAGAGCCTGGCAGGCTACAGTCCACAGGGTTGCAAAGAGTCGGACACGACTGACCGACTCAGCATAGCACTGTCGGAAAACAGACAGGAAATACGGGCCGAGACAAAAAAAATTCAAGACACTAAGCTAATCGGGACACCACTCTCATGATAGATAAGAATAACCCCTGTGCCACAAGGCCCTGCAAACTTGGGTGGGATGGTGTGGCCTGGGGGCTTGAATCAGAATGGTACAGCCACTGGAAGGGTTTAGGCAGAGGTTAAACACCAGTTTCAACCTTGAGGTTGGACACCAGCTCATGAAGAAGGGGGAGACATCTGAGATGCCCTGAGGTCTTTAGGGTCCAAGAGATGTCAAGGACCAAGGAGAAACCCACAGTGAGGACAGGTCTGGGGGAGCAGATGGATTCAGCCCAGGGCGGTTGAGTTTGAAGGGCAGCCAGTGGGAGGTCTGCCCAGGAGGCAGGTGGCCACCGCAGCTACAGCTCTCGGGGAGAGAGACCTCTAAATAAGATCAGAAACTCCTGGGGCTTCCCCGGTGGCTCAGTGGTAAAGTATTCACCTGCCAACTTAGGAAACACAGGTTCGACCCCTGGTCCAGGAAGATCCCACATGCTTCAGAGCAACTAAGCCCGAGTGCTGTAAATACTGAGCCTGCTTGAGAACCACAACTACTGAACCCATGTGCCACACTGATTGAAACCCGCGCACCCTAGAGCCTGTGCTGCACAAGACAAGCCACTGCAATAAGAAGCCCACACACCCCAGCTAGACAGAAGTCTATGGGTCGCAACAAAGACTGAGTGCAGCCAAAACATAAAGTTAAAAAAAAAATAGTCACAGGCCACGTGTGAGTGATCGAACGTGCTTTGCAGGAGGTGACAGTATAAATGATGTGGACACTGAAGATCTGGAGGCATCAGAGATTGGGGAAGATGTATACTGAGAGGGACGCAGTTTAGCTCCTGATTTCCCTTGCATTTTCCTTTTAACTTAATCACAAACCTTAGAACCAAGAGAACCGTAGGCGTGATGAAATTCACAAGGTCGCTCAATGCTGGGGCCAGAAAGGACTACTTCCTCCCTGAGAGGAAAAGTGATCGGGACAATGAAGATAACCAGCAAGCGGCAGCCATGAGGGGACCAGCAGGCATACCTGAGACTGACAATTCTAACTCGCACTTCCCACTGCGCCCCGCGGAGGCTCCACCTCCCTTTCTGACTGCCCCTCCCTCAAGGAGAGGCTTTCTGGGATCTTCCAGAAAATGCCTCTTAATAAGGTCCAGGTTCCCCAGCCACTCTGGAGCCTCGCAAGTCACGATGCCCTGAACGAGGTCTCCAGTGGACCCACTGTAAACCCAGTCCCATAGTGGCTGGAGTGTGTTTCAATTTCCTCAGGTCTGAGTTCTCCAGAGACTTAACTAAGGGTATTAATCTCAGCTCTCGATTTATGCTGCTCTAGGTAACAAGAGAAGGGAACCACTTCGAGCCATGTTACTACTGCCAGAAGGGGCTGGGGGATTACAGCGCCAGCACTCTGATTCTATGAGCGAAGAAACCAAGCCCCTGGCCAGGGTCACAGAGGGCAGCGTCTAAGACGGGACTTCAGGCCCTTGGTTAAGTTGTAGATTCTCTTTCTTCTGGTCCAGAGCATCTCTGAAAATGTCAAATACGATTTGGGGGATTTTTTATTTTTTTTACTCTAGGGATCATTTCTTTCTGTTCTCTCAGTGCCTAGAAATTCCAGCAAGATTTTTATTTTGGTCACAACTCTCCACTTGGGTTTAGGTAAATGTCAACCACACCAGCCCTGGGAAGAGGGTGGAGACGGAACATTCTAGAGGGCCTGTGGGATGGGTAAGAGGACTCCCTGGTGGTGTACCAAACGGACCAGGCATGCCAAGGTCTCTGGGTTCCACCTCCTCCCAAGACTTGAATCCAAGGAAAACCACCAGGTGCAGCCTTGGGTTCAGATGGAGAAAATGAGTCCAAAGGCCAGAGTCTAAGGGGGCAGGGGCGGCGGGTGAAGGAGGAGGATGTAGAGAGGATGAGGAACACTCCCTCTGCCCTGCACTGACGACAAGGAGAAAATTCATGGGCCAAGTTTAGGTGCCAGGCTGGGGAGCCACCTTCGCCTCCATATCCCTCCAGCTGGCTGCCTCGGTCCAGGGCCAATGGCCAGGAGCGTCGTGGTCACGGCCCACCCTCCACTAGCCTCCCACTCCATCGGTGAGCCGTGGGAACAGTTCTGAGGTGGGTGGATCAGATCAGAAGCCCCAGCTCCGGGACCACAGAGGCCAGGGTAGCCTGGGATACCCTTAGACGAACTTGGACTTTCTCCTCCTGATTCCCAATATTAACTCTGCCCCAAGCTACTCAGGTGAAATCATTGGTGGTTTCCACCATTTCCCTGTGCCGAGCTGCAGGAGGCCTGGGGTCCCTGATACTCGTATCTCCAGCCCCCAGAGTCCACAGTGGTTTCT
Organism: Capra hircus; assembly: GCF_001704415.2. Lineage (NCBI taxonomy): Eukaryota > Metazoa > Chordata > Mammalia > Artiodactyla > Bovidae > Capra > Capra hircus. The sequence goes on along the minus strand of NC_030826.1, from coordinate 28,300,265 downwards.
AAGGTCAAGTGTGCCCAGTGGAAGCTAAGTATTCAATACAACCAGAGAAGTCAGGTGACAGAGCCTGGTCTTTCTCCTCTGCATCTACTGCCCCTCTGAACATCCTGCTCCCCAGTCCACGGAAGCAACTTAAATGTCCATCGACAGAGGAAAGGGTAAAGAAGCTGTGGCATGTCTATACAATGGAATAGTACTCAGCCACAAAAGAGAATGAAATAATGCCATTTGCAGCAACATTGATGGACCTGCTACTGCTGCTGCTGCTAAGTCGCTTCAGTCGTGTCCGACTCTGTGCGACCCCATAGACAGCAGCCCACCAGGCCCCCCGGTCCGTGGGATTCTCCAGGCAAGAACACTGGAGTGGGTTGCCATTTCCTTCTCCAATGCATGAAAGCGAAAAGTGAAGGTGAAGTCGCTCAGTCGTGTCTGACTCTTCGCAACCCCATGGACTGCAGCCCACCAGGCTCCTCCATCCATGGGATTTCCAGGCAAGAGTACTGGAGTGGGTTGCCATTGCCTTCTCTGTAGATGGACCTAGAGATCATCAAATTAAGCAAAGTAAGTTGGAAAGAGAAAGACAAATATCATATGCTATCACTTACACATGAAATGTAAAATAATGACACAAACGAACTTATGCGTGGAACAGAAACAGACTCACAGACACAGAGAACAAACTGGTGGCTGCCTAGAGGGAGAAGGCTTGGGGGAAGGATGGATTTGGAGTTTGGTATTAGAAGGTGCAAACTATTACACACAGGATGGATAAACAACAAGGTCCAACAGTATAGCACAAAGAATTATATTCAATATCCTGTAATAAACCATTATGAAAAAGAATATATATATAACTGAACCAGGGCTTCCTTGATGGCTCAGCTGTAAAGAATGAACCTGCCAATGCAAGGGACGCAGGTTCAATCCTGGATCAGGAAGATCCCCCGGAGAAGAAAACAGCAACCCTACTCCAGTATTCTTGCCTGGGAATCCGCATGGACAGAGAAGCCTGGCGGATTACAGTCCACGGGGTTGCAAAAGAGTCAGACTCAACTCAGTGACTAAGCAATGACAATAACTGAATCGTCATGCTGTACAGCAGAGATTAACGCAACACTGTTGATCAACTATACTTAAATAATTTTTTAAACTAAAAAAAAAATAAAGGACAGACAAATAAATAAAGCTCTCACAGAGCTTCCAGTAGCTAGAAGTGTAGGAAAAATAGCCACATACACGGCAACCACGATAACGCTAACCACAAACACGAAGCATGTGCCAGGCACCAGAAGATGTCCACACAGACCAACTTATTTAATCCTCACATCATCCCTGTTTTACATCCCCATTTTACAGATAAGGAAACTGAGACACAAAAATGCAAGGTCGTCTGTCTGTGTATCATGGTAGAAGCAGAGTCAGGGTTCAGACGGAAACAGCCAGGTGTCAGGGTTTGAGAGCTCAACCACTCGGCTCTACATACTGCCAGGCTCCTCTGTCCATGGGATTCTCCAGGAAAGGCTACTGGAGTGGTCTGTCATTTCCTTCTCCAGGGGATCTTCCTGACTCGGGGATTGAAGCCGGGTCTCTTGCACTGCAGGCAGATTCTTGGTACCAACCAAGCTACCAGGGAAGCCAGGTAGCAGGACAAGGCATTGTAAAAGCAGGTTCCTCTAACTGCCCACAGCATCTCCCACTGTTCAGGGCACAGGGTGGTGCTCAGTCATTAAACTATGATCTGCCCACAGGAGGCATCTACAGGATGTCCTCTTCAGCATCCAGCTACTGCCTGGTCATCACCAAAGTCACTGTCATCGTCGGTATCATTGTCAGAAAAGAAAGCATTGCTGAGTGTGGCCCAGGCCATATTAGGCCCTGCCCAAGGTGTGGCTACACAGCTCTTGGAGTCTGGGCAGACCACCCAGCAGGCTTCCACCCACAAGTTCCCTAAAGCTCAGGAAGCGGAATCCGGAGACAAGCTGCCCGGAGGAGGGCACCGGAGGTCGGTCTGTCTTAGAGACTGCCATGGCAATAGCCCAGGGAGGCGAACAGGGAAGGAGGTTCCCTTACTCGCTGGACCTCGGTGTCCTCCCCCACATTTCCACCCTGGATTTCCCACCTAGGGAAGGAAAAAGCAAGGATGGTGCCTGGCACTCCCAATTATGGAAGAAAACCATCTGGGAGTCAGAGAACATGAGTCAGCAGAAGAGGATTGCTGATTTTTTAAGAAAAATGGATATAACTATGAGATGTGGGAATGGAGGGCCCTGGGCTGATACAGACCTGCCTTTCCGGGGGCTCGGGTGCTGTGTGAGGCTGAGGGGCAAGGGACAAGCCCAGCACTATTCACAGACCTGAGCCCTCAATAGCTCAGAAGACAAAGTCATTGTACTCAGGATCCAGAGAAACAAGCTTTAAAATACTTCAATGAGTCCCCTACATACAAACCTTCACGTTGCGAACTTTCAAAGAAGCTAACGTGCGTTCTCATATCCAATCAACATAAGTTAGTTCACGTGTCAGGCGTACACTGTCACGTGAGGGCATCCTCTACAAGGGGTTGTGCTTTTGGGTACTGTAGAGCACTGTACAGAGTCCTAAGAGAAGTCAACCCTGAATACTCACTGGAAGGACTGTGGTGAAGTCAAAGCTCCAATCCTTCGGCCACCTGATGCGAAGAGCAGACTCACTGGAAAAGACCCTGATGCTGGGAAAAATTGAGGGCAGCAGGAGAAAAGGGCGACAGAGGATGAGATGGTTGGATGGCATCGCTGACTCAATGGACATGAATCTGAGCAAACTCCAGGAGATAGTGGAGGATAGGGAAGCCTGGTGTGCTGCAGTCCATGGGGTCACAAAGGGTCAGACACATCTTAGCGACTACGGCACCTTTATTTCAAGCCCAGGTTGTCTGGAAGCAAGCATAAAAGCAGCAGTGTATAGCTGATTATGTTAGGTGAGTACTTAGGCTAACTTTGTTGTATTTGCAAACAAATGCACTTAATGAATGCACTCTAGGAACAGAACTCCTTCGTCTGTAGGGGACTTACTGTACGGATGGGTTACTCTCACCAGGGAGGACGGTGATTATAACTATATTCAAAAACTTGGTACAGCAACATGAATACTCCTTTGCTGGTATACAGATCACCAAGCCTCCCGAAGTTTTAGCGTATCCTGAGCCCCAAGAGTCAAACCAGTATGAACTGGCATAAGAATGGAGACAAAACCTAATCAAACAGGAAGTCTAAAATAAGATTTGCTTATATCCAGAAAGTATAAGGCAAAAGTAGAGGCAAAAAAGACAGATTAAGTAATAAGTGGTATTGAGGCAACTGGTTGACCATCCAGGAAGTATACTGACTACACTCTACTTCCCTTCCTTCTTCCAAGGAAACTCAGACAGACTTAACGTCTACATGGAAGAAATGGGGACTTTCCTGGCCGTCCAGTGGTTAAGACTCTCCCTTTCCAGTGCAGGGGGCGCAGGACTGATTTCTGGTTGGGAAACAGATCCTCATGCTATGCAGGGTGGGCAAAAATAAATTAAAAAATAAATTTAAAAAATTAAGTCTATCTGTAAGAAATGAGGCTGCAAAAATTACTGGAACAAAAAGTAAGTAGCTATATAATCTTGAGCCCAGATCACTTTTCTAAAGGATGATACCAAAAGCAAAAACTACAAAACATGTATCTCACTTCAGGACCATTTTAAACTTTTTTGATATATCAAAAAGCACCACGAATTTTAAAATTTCAATAATAAACTCGATTATAACCCAAGAAAAAGATCTGTAAGACCAAAGATGGACTAAAAGTTACAATCTTTCACATAGAAAGAGTTCCTTAAGGAGAAAGATGAGCTATTACTAGAAGAATGTATGGATATCCCATTAGGTAATCCACAAAACATAAACTTAGGGAAAATGCTCAACCTTTTTTGTAAGTTCTCAAAGACATACAAATTAAAACAATCAAATACTACTTTTCATCTTCCAGGTTAGCCAATATTTTTTGGAGTAATTAGTGTCCAGTATACATGAATGGCTTTCCTGGTAGCTCAGCTGGTAAAGAATCCACCCACAATGCAGAAAACCCCGGTTCAATTATTGCATCGGGAAGATCTCTTGGAGAAGGGATAGGTTACCCGCTCCAGTATTATTGGGCTTCTCTGGTGGCTCAGCTGGTAAAGGATCTGCCCTGCAATGCTGGAGACCTGGGTTCGATCCCTGGGTTGGGAAGACCCCCTGGAGAAGGGAATGAATACCCATTCCAGTATTCTGACTGGAGAACTCCATGGACTATTCCATGGGTTGCAAAGAGTCAGACATGACTGACTGACTTTCACTCTCTTTCTTTCTTTCATACATGAGAAGAAGGGCCTCCACCCATGGCTCAGTGTAAAGAATCCACTTGCAATTCAGGCGACACACAAGTGGGCTTGATACCCTGGGTCGGGAAGATCCCCTGAAGGAAGGCATGGCAACCCACAACCCACTCCAATATTCTTGCCTGGAGAATTCCATGGACAGAGAAGCCCAGAGGGCTACAGTCCATGGGGTCACTCGGACATGACTTGAAGCGGCTGAACATGTACACACATCCATGTGAAAATGGGGACAAGCACTCCATGCACTGTAAACTGGGATGATTTAGGGGGAAAACAACGACATGCATTAAGATTTTGTCTTCAACATGTGCTCACTCTGACCCAGCAGATTCACATCTGGGAATTTATCCTAAAGGAACACAGAGTGGCACAAAGATCCACTCAGAAGGATATTCAACCCAGCAAAGCTTAGAGTGCAAAAAATCCGAAAGCAGCCCCAAAGTCCTACTTTAATGCCAGATAAAGTAAGCCGAGGCACATTCACAGATACGAAACTATGCGGCCACACAAAACTCCAGAGCACAAGACTATTCCACAACACAGAAAGATGGCAATGATATATTACGTCAAAAGCAGTATGACTGTGTGTGACAGAAACAAACACTCATAGACAAAGGTCTGCAAGGTGACACGTACTCTGGGGTGTTAGCAGTCACTCGGGCTGGTGGGATTAACTGTTACTTGCATTTTCTTTTTTTCTAGTCTAGCCTTCCAAGTTTTCCACAATGAATAAGCATTGGTTTTGTAACATGAAAAGTAAAACAATAGGACAGTTTAATCGGCTTCCCAGGTGGCTCAAAAAAGAATCTGCCTGCCAACGCAGGAGATGCAAGAGACACCGGTTCAACCCCTGGGTTGGGAAGATCCTCTGGAGTAGGAAATGGCAACCCACTCCAGTATTCTTGCCTGGAAAATTCCATGGACAGAGGAGTCCGGCAGGTTACAGTCTATGGGGTCGCAGAGTGGGACATGACTGAGCACACACATACACAATTGGAAACAACAGTGCCAGACGTAGGGGCTGGGGTCATGCCCTGACAACCCAGCCACGGCTTGGGATATAGGGCTCCCCTAGACCCACTCTTCTGCTTTTCGTCAGGGGTCAAGGCATCCTCGTAGAGTGACCAGCAGGATCACTGGGAAATAAAAGCCACTGCTCCATCAGAGTCATCATTTGCTAGTTATGAGCCAAGTTTGAGAGGACTTCTGGGTGTGTGGGGACTGACTGAGTATTGCTGCTAAAAAAAAAAAAAATAAAGTAATTCTGGAACTTTAATTCCTCAGAACCGTATGCATTTGAGAATGCATACAGACCAGGAAAGATAGCGCTCCCTTGACCCTGGCTTCGTCATATTCCAGCTCTGCCATATCAACAGAGGCACTGACAAATTAGGAGCTGTAGGGGGAAGGTGACTGAGACCACAAGAGGTCCGGAAATGGTCACACACAGGAGAATTGGGAGAACTGGCTGAAGTAGGTGTGATGGGGGGGCGGGCAGAAAAGCGTGGGGCAGCCAGTGGAGGGGAGGATGCTTTGTGAAAGCAGGAGGCAGCTGTTCCGGAGTGTCCAGGGAAAAACTGTTCCTGGCCAGAACTGCCAGCCCTGGGCTGGGCCCTGATGCAGCTGACCAAGGGGTGTGGGGTGGTGGGTGGTGGAGGGGAGATGCTGCAGACCGCATTCCTTTAAGGGGGTGACACGGGGGGCGGGGCGGGGGGAGCTGGGTGAATGACTCACGGGCACAAGAAGGGGTGGGGGGAGGCAGAAAAGCTTCTGCAGAGCACACGTGAGCGAACACAGATTATCCCAGTGCCAGAAAGATCGTCATCATAAAAATGCCGAGAGGTCCCAGAGAGAACGTGAGGGCCTGAGCAGACCGAGGGAAGTCACGGAGGAAGCACGCTTACAGCAGGCACGGATTAACGGAGAAGCAGGGGGAGGAATCCAAAATCAGGGTGAGGCACCGTTGCCAGATATCATACTGCGGGATGAAAAATTAACTCTCCGCGGCACAGCGCAGGGAGGGAGCAGCTGGGGAGGGGCTGTTCGAGGGGAGGAGTGAATGCCTCCCCCTCCTCCTCCGGGAACAAGAATCTGAATATAAATGGCCTCGAGGAAAAGGAGGAGGAAATCATCCTTTGGAGCAGACAGGAGTTTTACCACCAGCGGGGTCATTAACAAGCTGGCTGCGGGGACCAGGGTCTCTCCTGGGAATTTTAATTATGACTTCCAGCTCTTTGCCCATGTCCATCTGGACCATGGGTGTCCTCATTTTTCCTTGCCCCACCTGGCCCTGTACTGAAACAGGGCCGGCCTCCCTCCTGGTCCCACCACGCGGAGAGTGACATATAGCCTGGGGGCTTAATCCTCAAGCTCTTGGATGGGCTCCTCCCTTGAGACTCACACAGGTCTCCAGTAAGGCATAAGAGATGATGCACTTGGAAGTGCTGCTGCTGCTGCTGCTAAGTCGCTTCAGTCGTGCAACCCCATAGACAGCAGCCCACCAGGCTCCCCGTCCCTGGGATTCTCCAGACAAGAACACTGGAGTGGGTTGCCATTTCCTTCTCCAATGCATGAAAGTGAAAAGTCAAAGTGAAGTCACTCAGTCATGTCCGACCCTCAGCGACCCCATGGACTGCAGTTTTCCAGGCTCTTCTGTCCATGGGATTTTCCAGGCAAGAGTACTGGAGTGGGTTGCCATTGCCTTCTCCATGGAAGTGCTGAGGTCAAACCAAACCTGAATTCAATCCTCCGCAAGCACTGCTCAACTCTTGGAAAAACCTGAATATTTTTAGGCAAGAAGCAAAGGAAAAGGAAAGCATATACACAGCCTATAAGCCACCTGAGCAAGTGGCAGCTGGTACAGAAACGGTAGGAGGATAACGGGGTGTGATGGAGGCGGGGGTGGGACAGGACCTGGGGCATCTTGATGGGGTTCCCATCGCTGCTGACACCCCCACCAGCAGCCTCTTGGGGGGCTTGAGGATGAACAGAATCCAAAACCTGAGCAGCAAGGAATTCACGGCCACAGGCAGCAGGTGTGGACAGCCCAGCCAGAGGGAGGCAGAAAAACCAAATTGGAAAGGTGCAGGTGGGCGTTTGGCCTGTGGTGGGTTGTAAACATTCCAGCCTCTCCCCGAGTTGGGGTTATCTTTGAAGAAAATAGAAAGGTACCCACTCCTGCATGCCTGGTAATTTATGCAGCATCACCAGCCCCACCTCCATCCCTGAATCCTGCACACAGGTAGGAGTCTGGCATGCCAAATCCAGGGGTCTCTCCCTAACGGTGACTTCCATAAGCTCCTCATGGGGAAGGCATTCCTCTCAAGCACATCTAAGAACTAACGTAACCAATTAAAACGGTAAAGGGTCTGAACAGACACTTCTCCAAAGAAAATGTACAAATGACCAACAAGCCCATGAGAGGAGGCTTAACATCGCTGGCCATCAGGGAAATGCCAAGCAAAGCCATAATGAGATACCCACCCACTGCATACCCGCCCAGATGAGACAAATATTAACAAGTGCTGGCAAGGGTAAGGAGAAAGTGGAAGCCTCACACATTCCTCCCAGTGCAGCCATGTTGAAAAACAATCTGGCAGTTCTTCCAACAGTTACACAGAGAGTTATCATGTGACCCAGCAATTCCACTCCTGGGTATATACCCCAGAGAAATGAAAACACACATCCACACAAAAACCTATACACCAATGTTCATAGCTGTATTATTCACAACAGCCAAGAAAGCACAAACAAAGCAAACGCCCACTGACTGATGACTGAATAAATAGAATATGGTGTGTCCATACAATGGAATTTTACCTGGCCATAAGAAGGAATGAAGTTCTAATACACATTACTACACAGATGAACCTGGAAATCAGGATGCGAAATGAAAGAGGCCAGTCACAAGAGACCACAGAGTATATAATTCCATTCATATGAAATCTGTCCAGAATAGGGAAGTAGATTGGTGGTTTCCTAGGGCTGGGAAAAGGGGGGGTTGGGAGAAAATGAGGAGTGACAGCTGGTGAATACGGTATTTTTTAGGGGGAGGAGGGTGACAAAAGTCACCACTGTGGCGATGGCTGCACAATTCTGAATATACTAGAACTGTTAATATACTATACATCGAACTGTTAATACATCCTTCAAGTGGCTGTGTTTATGGTACGTGAATCATGCCTCCGGAAAGCTGTTTTCAAAAAAGAATTAACTTAAACCTCACATCCCTTTGAAGGGGGCACTAATATTAACACTCTTCTACAGGTGAGGAGGGTTTCTTTGGTGGCTCAGACAGTGAAGAATCCATCTGCCAATGCAGGAGACCTGAGTTTGATCCCTGGGTTGGGAAGATCTCCTGCAGAAGGGAATGGCTACCACTCCAGTATTCTTGCCTGGAGAATCCCATGGACAGAGGAGCCTGGTGGGACATAGTCCATGAGGTCACAAAGAATCGGACACGACTGAGCAACTAACACTTTCACTTTTTTCACAGGTGAGGAAACTGAGGCACGAAGATGAACCTGCCCTCCCCCACCCCACCCCAGGTCACTTGGCAAGTGGCAGGGACAGGACTTGGAGCCGGAGGTGTGACCCATGGTCTCTGTTCTTAGACACACTGGAAGCTGCTTGGAGCCCAAGATGGGATACCTGTCCCCCTTCACGGGCAACATGGGAGGGGACAAAGGGAGGCAGAGTTTACCTCTCTCCGTCCTTTCCAAAGGCGGTGCTGGGCCAGATTCCCTTTCCCTTCTGTGGACCCTATTCCTCACCCACCCCAAAGTTTTGGGCGTCTGGGCGGATGGGCAACAAGCCACCCACAGGGAGGCTTCCCGAGCCAACAGTCACTCCTCTGGGCACAGACCGAGGGCCAGCGTCCCTGTCTGAGGCTCTGCCTGTCCTCATGCTCCGGAATAGTGCAGCCGGACTCCTGGCATCACCAGCCATTCCATAACCACTCCACCCCATGCCCGGCCTTCCATCCGGGAGCAGGGCATCCCTTCCTGTTTCCCCTCCAGGCAGCCGCCCAGCCCCTTCGGCCAGGCAGCCCCTCTCTTCGGCTCCCACTAACAGTCTGCTTCACATCCTCCCTGCGTTGTCCCCTGGCTTCCTCTCGATTCACGCGCTGTTTCCTCAGACGCTGCAGTTTTTCCTATAACATCATGTCTGACCCAGACTTTCCTAAAAGCACCCTTTCACGCCTCACAGCTTCTCCAGAGTGGCTCCTGGCTGGGCTGGACCGAGGCCCCTCCTCTGCGGAGCCACCCCAGCCGCTGTGCCTCACCCCATTTAGGGAGTCACAATACACATTTTCATATCAAAAGCCACCCCATGTACTTCGGGCCACAAACCCTTCCACCCAAAAGCAGACAAGATATCCTCCATCAAGAAGAAATACGATCAACAGGATGTACTCAACATTTAAAAATACTTATATCCCATACTTGTATCTTAACATACTGGAATGTTCTCCCACCTACAACTGCTTGTCTAGCTTCAAAAGAATACATTTATTATCAACTTTCCTGGGGAGGACAAGAGGTATTTTTTCACATATTCTGTGAAAGGCCAGACCCCCCAGGCAATACAAATAAGACTGTCCTGAGGGACGACTGGAAGCTGACCTTCGGGGACCTTCCATAGTGACATGAGTGTGATGGATGGGAGGGTTTTCTGGCCCTGGGTTTTGAGCTGAGGCAGGCATCCTCGATCTCGCCTCCACAGAAGAGCCTGGGGTTTCAGCTTTGGAAATAAAGTCGGGGGAAGTCAGAGAGATGAGATAGAGAAAGGAGGCAGGGGAGGGGGAGGGGGAGGGGGAAACCCCCACCATCTAGGGCCTCCTGCAATCAACGGTTCACAGAAGAAGCAAAGAGCTAGCAGAGATGCCAGAGACCATCCAGCTGTTCCTTGTGGAGCAAACGTGGGCCCGCGAAGGCCCAGCGACAACATGAAGCCCTGCGGAGGCCACACAGCTAGTCGGTGGGCGGGCAGCCGGGGTGGGGGGCGGGCGTGGGAGGCAGGGCCAGAGTCACAATTCAGGGATGTTCCTGACCCCAGGGGGCCCTGCCCACCGCACCACACTGCCTGCCCTCGCCAAAGAGCACCTGCTTCCTCACTCCGCGCTCTTCAGGGCCGCCTGCCCGTGCGGACAAGGGTCTGAGAGGCTCGCAGCCTCGTTTCCAAGAACAACAGAGCCCTCGCCAGCACCAAGAGGCCACGGCGTTCGGTTAACCAAATAAGATGATGAGATCCACAGGCGGCTTTCCGGGCCTCCGAGAAGCTTCCACGGCATGTCCCCTGGAGAAACAAATGCCGAGGTTGACGGAAGGGCCACCCAGCCAGTCCCTGGGGCCTCCGCCCGTCAGCCCCCGTTTGTTTTGTCTGCAAGAGGAAAATGCTCCGACTGTCCAGAGACAGAGGGCGAGAGGAGGTCCCTCCAGGGCTTGGAGGCCAGTGGGTACCTGGCCCTCATCGCTCCACTCCACCGGAGGCTGCCAGGCCCAGGACCTCAGCGCGGCCAGGCCTGCTGTCCCTGGAGGCTGAGGCCAGGGGAAATGTCAGAGCTGTGTGTCACCGACCCTGGGGGCACATGAGTCAGCATGCAGATCTCGCTCCCGCCTGCCTCCTTTCCCTCAGAGGCCTCCTGATTGTGTTTGTGAAGCTGGTTTTTAGGTGAACTCCAGTACACACACAAGTGGAAGCATTTCGAGCATTTATTAAACCCTGCTCCAGATTTCAGCGGGATCTGCCCAGCTCCATGAACCTCTGTGGACAAGGATAGCCTTTCAGCAGGGCCATGGATTTCTCTTCCTGACGCAAGCTCTGCGACCAGTGAGCCGGCTGCCGGGTACCTGGGGAGACATGCTGAGCAGATGGCAACACACGGGACCTTCAGACAATCCCAACACACCACCTCCAATTCCCACACTCCAGCCAAAGCTCCAAAGGTTTTCTCAAAAGCCTTGAAGGAGCCTCGACACACCTTCTGGTCACCAGAATGAATGAACTTGAGGTCATTAGTTCTTTTCTTATTTTTGAATATTTATTTATTTATTTAGGCGGTGCTGGCTCTTACTCGCAGCTTGTGGGATCTTCACCACAGCATGCAGACTTCTTAGATGCAGCATGTGGGATCTAGTTCCCAGACCAGGGATTGAACCCGGGCCCCCGGCATTGGGAGCTGGGAGTTTTACATCTTCCCACTTTCACTGGACCCACCCAGATGCTCCCATATGGAAGAAGCTGGGGCTGATGGAGGGAGAAGGGCTACTGAGGCTAGAGCATCCAGAGGATGGGGTAGGGCAGGGGCTCCTTGCTTTACCCTCCTCACTAAAGAAGGAGATGGGCACAGATGCAAACGGCTCAGCCATGGGATAAATGATGGGCAAGTCAGTGGGGAACGAGGAACCAGGAGAGGACACAGGAGGAACTGCTTCTCAGCAGCTTACACTGTAAGGCTTTTTCCTCTTTTATTGTTGTTGTTGTTAAGTCGCCAAGTCATGTCCAACTCTCCGTGACCCCATGGACTGTAGTCAGGCTCCTCTGTCCTCCACTCCCAGAGTTTTCTCAAATTCAAGTCCATCGAATTAGTGATGCCATTCAACCATCTCATCCTCTGTCACACCCTTCTCCTCCTGCCCTCAATCTTTCCAATCATCAAGGTCTTTCCCAGTGAGTATCCTCTTTGTATCAGGTGGTCAAAGTATTGGAGCTTCAGCTTCCAGCCCTTCCAATGAATATTCAAGACTAATTTCTTTCAGGATTGACTGGTTTGATCTCCTTGCAGTCCAAGGGACTCTCAATAGTCTTCTCTAACACCACAGTTCAAAAGAATCAATTCTTGGGTGCTCAGCCTTCTTTATGGACCAACTCTCACACCTGTACCTGACTACTGGAAAAATCATAGCCTTGACTAATACAGACCTGTATTGGCAAAGTTACATCTCTGCTTTTTAATATGCTAATTTTGTCATTGTTTTCCTTTCAAGGAGCAAGTGTCTTTTAATTTCATGGCTATAGTCATCATTCCCAGTGATTCTGGAGCCCAAGAGAAAAAAATCTGTCACTGCTTCCATTTTTTCCCCTTCTATTTGCCATGAAGTGATGGGACTGGATGCCATGATCTTCTTTCTAATACTGAGCTTCAAGCCAGCTTTTTCACTCCCCTCTTTTACCCTCATCAAGAGACTCTTTAGTTCCTCTTCACTTTCCTCTTTACCCTCACTTTAATATTTTAACCCAAGTAATAATATCAATATATTTATTTGCAAAAACTCAAAAACTACAGAAACATATGCATATTATCTACTAAAAGTAACCTTTATCCCACTCTAAATACCTTAATATAGTCATCCAGACCTTTATAAGTAAGCACATACACATCTTAAAAAAAAAGAAATTAAAAACATGATATGCTCACACTATTTTAAATACTCTCTTTTCCTTACACCTTGTAAGTCAATAAATAATATGATACAGAGTCATGTAAGTATATATATAATATTATAAAAACAATACCTTAATAGCTGAATCATATACATTTCACTTTACAGTCAGATGAATTTTTTAACTCATCTACTGTTGGACACATTTTTTGCTCCTTACTGCCTGCAAAATGGATTTTGATCCTGCAGTTAATGTTTCAGTTTTCCTGTAACCTTTCCTTATATTTCCATTCCATGGACTCCGTGTCCATTTTATCCTGTTGTTACCCTCAGATCTCTTTAATCTCAGACTGTCCTCAACTGAGGAATGCTGGCTTTGGTTGCATGGAGAATATCTTCTTACCACTGAGGGTGCCAACTTCCTGACATTTGCTCCTAGATCTTTGTCGTTTGATCCCTTCACAGGTGGGCTTTTTTAGATGCAACTGACTCTCTTCTTCGTGGTGGTCGCAGTCTGCATGGTTGCGGGAACACTCAGTGTGCAAATACTGAACCATTGCTCCTACGTGAAATGCAGCGTTGGATTCCTATGAACCTCTGGCCGAAGCGCTCTGGCCGCAGCACTGTTGTAGGCTGGTCAGTGCTTAGCCTTGTTGCACGTGTGTATCTGCTTAAAGACACCCTATTTAATATATAGTTGAGTCATGAGCATGGAACTCACAGCCAACGGCACCATAACTCATGCCTGAAGGAAGCTTATTTGACACACAGATTTTCTCCATGAAGCTCATCTTCTTGCACTTGGGACACTAGACAGCACTTCAGCCCTACACGTGGGGGCCATTTTAAACAGTGAAATCATCAACAAAAAGCACAGAAATTCCAAAAATGTGGCACCCAGTAGACCGCAAGAAGGAGGCTTGTTTACAGCATGAGCTGAGACAGGAAGGCTGTGCGTCGCCTTGCACGACCTCAGCTGGGAATGTGCCCTTGAGGGGTGACTCAGAGTGCTCGCAGTGCTGCTCTTCCCCGGGTGACTGTGGAAGGGCCGTGCGGACTGTTTCTGGGGGTACAAACGAATTCCAGTGAGTAGGTAGCTTCACTAGTATGGAATCCACAAAAAACGAGGGTTGATCGATGGTACTAATTTTTTCCTTGGTTCTGCTCTATTGTTTTCCTATGGGTCCTGTTTGTTTTCCTTTATCTGTAAAAGGCAAGATTTGTGAGGGGATGGAGTAGGCTGCACTGGGTCCCGTCTTGGCCTACTTTTGCAGGGATGCGGTCACCTGCTCAGCTCCATAGAGGCCAGGGGGATGCTCAGCCAGGGGGCATCCTCCCTTGTACCCACTGCCTGTTTTCTGGAGCACTGCACAAATGGAAAATGGGATGAACTACTATGTAAACTGCATGCATGGCCACTACAAACTACATGAACTTCAAGCACGGCCACTCTTCTCTGGGGAATGGCACTTCCCAGAATAGACTGCTCCTCTGGGCATGTACTTCTCCTCTTCTGTGTCCTCCAATGCTGCACTCTTTTACACACACACACACACACACACACACACACACACACACACACACACGTACTTCTCCTCTACATCCTCCAAGGCTGTGCCCTCTTACACACACACACACACACACACACACACACACACACGTACTTCTCCTCTACATCCTCCAAGGCTGTGCCCTCTTACACACACACACACACACACACACACACGTACTTCTTCTCCTCTACATCCTCCAAGGCTGTGCCCTCTTACACACACAACACACATATACACACACAACACACATATACATACTTCTCCTCCTCTAAGTCCTCCCAAGATTGCACCCTCTTACACACACACACACACATACTTCTCCTCCTCTACGTCCTCCAAGGCTGTGCCCTCTTTCACACACATACATACACACACACAATACATACACAGACACAACACACATATACATACTTCTCCTCCTCTACATCCTCCCAAGATTGCACCCTCTTACACACACACATACACACTTCTCCTCCTCTACGTCCTCCAAGGCTGTGCCCTCTTACTTACACACACACACACACACACACACACACACCCTGATCTCAGCCCAGTTGTTCTCTGAGATTAACACAATGGGTTGAATAGCCACCCAAAGATATGACCATGTCCTAATTGCTGGTCCCTGTGAATATAACCTTATTTAGACACAGAGTCTTTACAAATGTAATAAAGATAAGGATCTTGATGTGAGATCGTCCTGGATTTAGGGTGGGCCCTAAATCCAGTGACAGGTGTCCTAATAAGAAACAGAAAAGGGAAAGACACAGAGACACGCAAAAGAGAAGGTCCTGTGAGACAGAGGCAGAAATCAGAACGTTGCATCTATAAGTCAAGGATACCAAAGGTTGCCAGCAGCCACCAGAAGGGAGCAGAAAGTCATGAACTGAATTCTCCCTCAGAGGTTCTAGAAGAAACCAACCCTGCCAACACTTTTCTTTTTAAATTTACTTATTTTTAATTAAAGGATAATTTCTTCAACTTCTACAATGTTGTGCTGTTTTTTGCCATATATCAACATGAATCAGCCATAGGTATCCATACGTCTCCTCCTTCTTGAACCTCCTTCCCACCTCCCACCTCTTCCCATCCCTCTAGGTTGTTACGGAGCCCCAGTTTGAGTTCCCTGAGTCATACAGCAAATTCCCACTGGCTGTCTATTTTACAGATGGTGTGTATGTGTTTCCATACTGCTCTCTCCATTCATCCCACTCTCTCCTCTCTGCCCCCCAGGCCCCTGCCTATGTCCATAAGTCTGTTCTCTCTGTCTGCATTGCCATTGCTGCCCTACAACTAGGTTCATCAGTATCATCTTTCTAGATTCCATATATAGGGTGTCCCTGGTGGCTCAGACAGTAAAGAATCTGCCTGCAATACAGGAAACACAGGTTCGATCCCTGAGTCGGGAAGATCGTCCGGAGAAAGGGAATGGCAACCTACTCCAGTATTCTTGCCTGGAGAATCTCATGGACAGAGGAGCCTGCCACAAGTCCATGGAGTCACAAACAGTCGGACACAACTGAGTGATTCCATGTATGTGCATTATACGACATTTGTTTTTCTTTTTCTGACTTACTTCACTTGGAATAATAGGCTCTAGGTTCATCCACCTCATTAGAAGGTGAAGGTGAAGGTGAAGTCGCTCAGTCGTGTCCGACCCTTTGCGACCCCGTGGACTGTAACCTACTAGTCTTCTCCGTCCATGGGATTCTCCAGGCAAGAATACTGGAGTGGATTGCCATTTCCTTCTCCAGGGGATCTTCCCGACCCAGGGATCAAACCCGGGTCTCCTGCATTGGAGGCAGATGCTTTAACCTCTGAGCCACCATGTGTTCCTTTTTACGGCTGAGTAATATTCCATTGTATATATGTATCATAGCTTCTTTATTCATTCATCTATTGATAGACATCTAGGTTGCTTCCACACCCTAGCTACTGTAAGTAGTGCTGCAATGAACACTGGGGTACATGTGTCTTTTTCAATTTTGGTTTCCTCAAGCCAACCTTGCCAACACTTTGATTTCAGACCTCTGGCTTCCTGAACCGTGAGAAAATATATTTCTGCTACTCTAAGTCACCCAGTTGGTGGTGATTTGTTATGACAGTCCCAAAAAACAAACACACTGAGAGAGAAAGCTGTAGGAGGTGGGAAGGAGGAAAAGGAATCCTGTCTTTCCCACTGCAGGGGGCAGGCCTGAAAGCGGTTTCAGGTTTTCTCACTGACGTGGATGCTGAGGTGCTGAGTCAGGCGGCATCCAGAGTGGGGAAGCATGCTCTGCCCTCACTCAAGCATCTGCATGGGGCAAAACCACATCGGAGGCTACAAAGGACAGGAGGGGGAAAGGACCATGATAGATGGGGGAAAAGAATGGCAGCACGTAAAGCAGAGAACTGGTAGCCAGAATATACAAAGAACTCAACAGGGACTTCCCTGGGGGTCCAGCGATTAAGAATCTGCCTTCTGATGCAGAGGACACAGGTTCAGTCTCCAGTTGGAGAACTAAGATCCCACGTGCCTCAGAGCAAATAAACCCACCTGCTGCAACCAAGACCTGATCCAGCCACATAAATAAATATCAAAAAAAAGAACAGATAAATAAGAAAAAGACAAACCAAGACATCCCATACAGATACACAATAGCTATGAATATGCCTGTTAGAGAAAAGGCAACCTAAAAAGCCAATAAACATATGAAAAGATGCTCAGCCTCGCTAATAAGCAGGCATATGCAAATTAAACAGCCACGCAAATGCAAACTGAAACAATATTCCCATTGGACTAGCAAAATTATACAAGTCTGACAATACGAGTGTGTGAGATGGCAGGGAGAAATGAAAGCCTCCCTGTAGAGCTGGTGGAAATTGGTGCAGTCATCTTGGACAGCAATCGGGCAGCATCTAACAGTACTGGAAGGAGCCAAACAATTATGGGTTTTGGTGTCCATCCTAGAAAAATCCCACACATGACCCGCAGGAAGGACAGACAAAGCTGCTTATTGCAGCAATGTTTGTAATAAGAAAACACCAGGAAAAAGGCAAAATGGCCATCAATAAGAAATGGATTAATGAATTGTAGCTTACTTTTACAATGTCATGTCATATAATCCTTAAAATGAGTGAAGTAGAGCCCAGTGAAGCCACATGGATCCATCACAAAAACACAAGTTATAAAATGATACATCTGGTGGCAATAGGATTTAGATGAAGTCATTAACTCATAAAACAACTCTGCATTGGGCGTAGATATTTATATGCAGTAGAAGCTGAAAAAATACGGAAGGATAAATTGACTGTACTCATTGTATCTGGGAGGAGGGGTATTTAATGGAACTAAATAAGAGAATGAAAGGTACTTCAAAGATACTGTATCAGCAACACTCTCTTATTAAAAAAAAAAAAAAGTCAACAAGAGAGACAAGGAAGAAAAAACCTGGATGCACATAACCATCAATGAAGGAGAATATAAAAATTCCTAGACAGTAAGCAGATGAAGTGTTCTGAGAAGGCAAATGATAGAGTCCTCCACCTTAAGATGAAGGCTTCCTGAAGGAGGTGGCATGGAGCCTTGAAAGATGGATGGCTGAGATTTTGAGACGAGTCTGAGAATGCTTTCCGTACCACTTTAGGCCTGCTCTCTTGGGCACACCATGTCAGTCTATTTGCTATGTATCCTGAATAATGTCTTAAATTCTCAAATTTTAACTTAAAAAGTGAAAGACTCAGACACTTTCTGTTTATCTTTTAAGGCAAAGCTACCAAAATGGTGGCTATAAGGATCTGATCCACAATCCAGGGTCTGGAGAGCTGGCACTCTTCCCCGACTCCCTTGCAGCTAGGCCTGTGTGTGATCTGGGCTCTGGCAGTTAGGCTCCTGTGTGAATCTGCAGGAAGAGAGCCATGGCAGGGGGCATCCTTCCATGGGTGGGCAGTGCAGGGGAGCTGTGGTTCTGGGGCTGCAGTAATGCCTCCACTGCCTGGTTCCTCTTCCTGATTGTGGCAGAGACAGCAGCTCCCGGGTGGCTTGTTCTGGGAGACATTTGGGATCTTTGTTCCTGAAAGTCCACTTAAGAGTCTTTTCTTCAGCCCTCTCAACAATTCTAAGAGTTATCTACTCTTTAATGAATCCCCTTTGTGCTTGAGTAGCAGATTCTATTATTTGCAACTAACAATCCTGACCAAAGCAAATTTACCGAAAGTTTCTCTGATTCAAACCTAAAGTCTTAGTTTGCAAACCAACTGCACCATAGGCTAAAAATACACTAAAGCTATCAGCCCAACCTGTAGAGTAGTTGGGAGAAGTCAGTCATACACCAGGCACTGATGTCCAGCTGAACACGTAAATCTAATCCAATGTCTCCACGTTCATACAAAGCTCCCATCACCCCCCAGACCCCAAGCTTTCTCTTTCTCTTAAAATGTATAATCTGGAAACTGTTATAACTAGGAATATAGTATCCTCATGTCCTTCATATTTTTTTGGCAATAACATAAATCACATTTTATTTGAGCATTTAGGATTCTTTTCTTTTAGTTGGCTGAGATACATAGAATTTCCATTTTGGTATATAATTAAAATATAATTAAAATGCATTTGGAAACTTAAACTGACACAGACATTCATGTTTATATTATAAAATGCCTTGATACACTTTAACATATGGTAATAATAACTAAACAAATTTGGCACTTACAGGATAACTTCTGTCCCAGAATCATAGAGTTTGGAGTATGTCACAAACACAAAACATACTACAGTTTTACCTAACCACCCAAGTTTTGTAAATAAGTGTAATGCTGGAATTACATGGGCCCCAGTGCAAATTCCATCTCTTCTATTATCCACAGTGAGTGACCATGAGCACCTTACGTACTTATTTTTCCAAGCCTCAGTTCCCTCAGTTTTAAATGAGATTAGTATGTGATTGGTGTGAGATGAGACGACCTGCATATTAAGCACAAGTCATGGATCCCAGTAAGTGCTTGCTTGATAAAGGGTCAATGCTGTGATGATGGCGGCAGTGGTGGTGGTGATGGTGGCGAGGATAATGGTGATGATGATGCTGAGGATGTGGTGAGTGATGATGATACTTACGATGATGTTAGTATGATGGTGATGATGAAAATGGTGATGGTGATGTTACTGTAATGGAGATGATGGTGGTGGTGGCGGTGATGGTGGCGAGGATAATGGTGATGAGGATGATGAGGATGCGGTGTGATGGTGGTAGTTATGATGATGGTAGTATGATGGTGATGATGAAAATGGTGATGTTACTGTAATGGAGGTGATGGTGGTGGTGGTGGCAATGTTGACAACAATGGTGATGACGATGATGGTGGGAATGATGGTGATGGGGCTGGTGGTGAAGATTATGACACTGGTGACGATAATGGTGATGGTAGTAATGATGATGATGTTAATCTCACGGTGATGATGATCGGATGGTACGGATGGTGATAATGGTGATAGTAGTGATAATGACGATGGTGGTGATGATGAGAGTGATGGTGATGCTGGTAGCGCTGGTGGTAATGATGATGATGATAGAACAAAGTATGTTTTGAAATATCAGTGACCAGATGGCAAGTCAAGGATCAAAACCAAGTTCACAGCACTGAGGGTTTCCAGCCTTGTGTGTTAACTCAGAGGCAGGTCTGCAACTTCAAAACTTTTGTTCCCAAGATACACAATGCAAATGGATTCATCCAGGCATAAAATCTTTACCATCAAACATGAGATACTACTGTCCCATCTAATCTACACAGCAGGGGCAAAGTCCTACCTGTACAATTGACTACCTGCAGGATCACAGACAAGCCACTTCACAGCTCTGGGACAGAAAATGTGAGCCAGTTAGTGCTCCCTGCAGACTTCAAGGCTCAGATGAACCACCTGGAGAATTCTGTTAAAATAAAGTAGGTCTGAGGAGGGCCCAGTACTTTGCATCACTAGCAAGTGTCCAGGTGCTGCTTCTGCAGCCTGAGACCACGCTTTGGGAAACAATGGCTTAGAAGATTTCTCAGTTCCTCCACCCCCAGACTAACAAGCTTTGATCAAAACACAAGGGCCCATCTGCTCACCATTCATTCTTTCCTTTTTCCTTCTCTTCAACCCACTCCCCTCTGTCTTTGGGCTGCCCCCTTTTCTACACCACCCATGGGTTTGGGGGTAAGGGGAGGAGTCCCAGAGTTCCTAAATAATCAGAGATCTGTTCTCTATCTACAGCATGAATAGAAAGAGAGAGAGAGTCAGAGAGATCCCAACGAACCCCCTCCAAAATTTTTAAGGTGCAAATCCTATTTCTCCTTAGCATGGAGCCTTCACCCCACCCCAGTCTCCACACAGAAGCCAGGGATAATATCACAAATACTGAGGGCCTCCCACATCCCCACAGATTTGTACCAAAACCATCTCAGCAGGAAAAAGTAATCTGGATTAATGCCTTCTACATCCACCTGCCAGCTAAGAGCATTCTTTTCTAGTCCAGAAATGTTCCTAAACCTTTCCAGGCCACCAATCCCACACCCTTGGCTCAAGAGACCCCCAGACAAGGCCCTGAAGAGGCAGCTGTCCTGGGACCAGCAGGGTGGCCTGAGTTGACCAGCTGGGTTGGCCCCAGAAATTCAGGTGTCAGGACACAGCTCTTCTGGGAACCCTGTCTCTGCTGGAAACAGAGTTATTGCCATGCCTTCCCGTTACAGAGCAGACACTCAGAACAAAACACCTGCCCACAGCTCCCCAGGGTTCTGGCCCAGATGGGAAGTTCTGCCCTCAGTGAGCCTCCAGCTCAGGACGCTTCCCCAGGCCCCCTGAAGCTGGGTCTCTTGCTGCCCACATGGTCAGTGGGGCCTCTGTCCCACAGTGAGTCCCACTGACAGGTCACCCCAGCCCTGCCCCTTTTGGAGACGCTGTGACTGGAGCCTGGGACTGGCATGTTCTAGTCCTTGAGTGGAAGAACTTGACTCTGAAATGTCCTGTGGGCAGCGGGCCCTGGCTGTCAGGTCAGGATTATGGTTCCAACCTCTCACTCCACTGAATAAAGCCCACGTGGGAAATCCTGCCCTGCCATGGGCCAGATTACCTCCCCTGAGGGCTCCTGGCCTCCAGGACCTGCTGGGAACACTGTACAGAGGTCAGAACTCGGCCAGACCAGGGCGCTACAGGGCCAACGCTGGCCAGGAGTGCCAGCCAGAGAGAAGTTTCACTCGGGCTGGCACGAGCACCCTTAAGTGAGCCAGTTTCGACATACTGGCCTGTGTACCCAGCCGCTCTGACCCTACCGCCACCTCCAAGGTCATGTCAGGCCTTCCCTACTCTGGGAGAGGTTTCACAAGCCCATCTGTGCTCAGAGTTCCCTTTCTGGACTTCTCATGGTCCCCCAGCTGAGCCAGCTTTGTCTCTCAGTTGTTATTTGCAGTCATATATTCTATTGTAACGGAGAAGGCAATGGCACCCCACTCCAGTACTCTTGCCTGGAAAATCCTATGGACAGAGGAGCCTGGTGGGCTGCAGTCCATGGGGTACGACTGAAGCGACTTAGCAGCAGCAGCAGCAGCAGCATTCTATTGTAAAATACACACTGGGCTTCCCAGGTGGAGTTAGGGGTAAAGAATCCACCTGCCAAAGCAGAAGATGCAAGAGATGTGGATTTGATTCCTGGGTCAGGAAGATCTCCTGGTAGGAAATGGCAACCCACTCCAGTATTCTTGCCTGGGAATACTCTATGGGCAGAGGAGCCTGGAGGTCTGCAGTGCATGGGGCCGCAGAGTTGGGCATGGCTGAGCACAAAATAACCAATCACCAAAATCAGTTCAGTTCCGTCACTCAGTCGTGTCTGACTCTTTGCGACCCCATGAACCACAGCAGGCCAGGCCTCCTTGTCCATCACCAACTCCCAGAATTCACTCAGACTCACGTCTATCGAGTCAGTGATGCCATCCAGCCATCTCATCCTCGGTTGTCCCCTTCTCCTCCTGCCCCCAATCTCTCCCAGCATCAGAGTCTTTTCCAATGAGTTAACTCTTCTCATGAGGTGGCCAAAGTACTGGAGTTTCAGCTTTAGCATCATTCCTTCCAAAGAAACCCCAGGGCTGATCTCCTTCAGAATGGATTGGTTGGATCTCCTTGCAGTCCAAGGGACTCTCAAGAGTTTTCTCCAAAATCACAGTTCAAAAGCATCAATTCTTCGGTGCTCAGCTTTCTTCACAGTCCAACTCTCACATCCATACATGACCACTGGAAAAACCATAGCCTTGACTAGATGGACCTTTGTTGGCAAAGTAATGTCTCTGCTTTTGAATATGCTGTCTAGGTTGGTCATAACTTTTCTTCCAAGGAGTAGCATCTTTTAATTTCATGGCTGCAGTCACCATCTGCAGTGATTCTGGAGCCCAAAAAATAAAGTCTGACACTGTTTCCACTGTTTCCCCATCTATTTCCCATGAAGTGATGGGACCGGATGCCATGATCTTCGTTTTCTGAATGTTGAGCTTTAAGCCAACTTTTTCACTCTCCTCTTTCACTTTCATCAAGAGGCTTTTTAGCTCCTCTCCACTTTCTGCCATAAGGGTGGTGTCATCTGCATATCTGAGGTTATTGATATTTTTCCCAACAATCTTGATTCCAGCTTGTGCTTCTTCCAGCCCAGCGTTTCTCATGATGTACTCTGCATATAAGTTAAATAAGCAGGGTGACAATACACAGCCTTGACGTACTCCTTTTCCTATTTGGAACCAGTCTGTTGTTCCATGTCCAGTTCTAACTGTTGCTTCCTGACCTGCATATAGGTTTCTCAAGAGGCAGGTCAGGTGCTCTGGTATTCCCATCTCTTTCAGAATTTTCCACAGTTAATTGTGATCCACACAGTCAAAGGCGTTGGCATAGTCAATAAAGCAGAAATAGATGTTTTTCTGGAATTCTCTTGCTTTTTCCATGATCCAGCGGATGTTGGCAACTTGATCTCTGGTTCCTCTGCCTTTTCTAAAACCAGCTTGAACATCAGGAAGTTCATGGTTCACATATTGCTGAAGCCTGGCTTGGAGAATTTTGAGCATTACTTTACTAGCATGTGAGATGAGTGCAATTGTGCGGTAGTTTGAGCATTCTTTGGCATAATACACACCACATAAAGCTTACCATCTTAACCATCTTTGAGCATGTAGTTCAGTGGCAATAAATACATTCATAATATTGTGCAACCATTACCAACGATCCGTCTCTGGAATGTTTCTACCTTCCCAAACCGAAACTCAATACCCATCAAACAATTACCCCCAAAATCCCCCTTTCCCCCCACAGCTCCTGGCAACCACCATTCTACTTTCAGATTTCATGAATCTGATTATTCTAGGTACCTCAAATAAGTGCAACTATACAGTATTTGTCCTCTTAGGTCTAGCTTATTTTACTGAGGATAATGTCTTCAATCTTCCTCCAAGCTGTAGCATGTGTTACAAATGTTGTGTTGAATGGGCTTCCCCAGTGGTTCAGTGGTAAAGAATCCACCTGCAATGCAGGAGACTTGGGTTTGATCCCTGGGTCAGGAAGATCCCCTGGAGAAGGAAATGGCAACCCTCTCCAGTATTCTTGCCTGGAGAATCCCGTGGACAGAGGAGCCTGGCGGGCTGCAGACCATAGGGTTTCAAAGAGTCAGACATGACTGAGCATACAGGCACTAAGACCGAATAATATCCCATTCTACATGTACAGACACATTTTGTCTATCCATCCATCCACTGACGGACACTGGAGTTGCTCTTCCTTTTGGTCGTTGTAATGTCACTATCTGAGTGACACTATCTGAGCACAGATATCTGAGTCCCTGCTTTTAATTCTTTGGGGTACATACCCTCTTCAATTGCTTTTCTTTTTGGCTGTGCCAGGTCTTCACTGTAGTACACAGGATATTCACTGTGCCATGCAAACTCTTAGCTGCGGCATACAGGACCTAGTTCTGTTATCTGGGATCAAACCCAGGTCCCATGCACTGGAAGCATGGAGTCTTAGCCGCTGGACCACCTGGGAAGACCCTCTTGTCAACTACTTTTTAACTTGATATACAGTACCTGTCAAAAGATTACTCAGATAAGTGTACTACTCATGGAATTTTCACAAACTTAAGACTCCATGTAATCAGTACCCAGATAAAGAACTAGAATCCCACCCGCCTCCTTAGAACTGCCCCCCCAAGTGCTCCCCCTCCCACAGGCACTACCCTCCACCCAACCAGGGTAACCAATATCCTGACAGCATAATTAGCCTTCCCTGTCTTTTCACTTGGCACAAGAGGAATCACACAGCATGTGTGTGACTTATGCAACACTGTGTTCATAATAGTCTTGCACGTATTTGTGAGTTAGTCACACTCACTCTTGTATGGCATTCTACTGTATGATATATCACAATTAATTTTTCTGTTTCATTGTTGATGGGTGTTTATGGCTAGTGTCAAGATTGGGACTATCAGAGATAGTGTTGCTGTGAACATTCTAACACATGTCTCTGGTGAACATATATACACATATCTGATCAGTATATACCTAGGAGTGGAATTGCCAGGTCAGAGGATATATACATATCAGCTTTAGCAGACAAAACCAAACAGTTTTCCAAAAATGATTGGTCCAGGTTACACTCCTGCCATCAGAGTGCTTCATCAACACTTACTAGTCTCTTTTTCATTTTAGCCATTCTGGTGAATATGCAGGGGGAGTGTTTTGTGGCTTTAATTTGCTTTTCCCTGATAACTAATGATGCCAAGCACCTTGTCGTGTATATTATTCCCTCTTACATTTTAGCGACAGGTCACAACCCTCAACAAGAAGACATAGCAGGGCTCTCAACGTCTTACACGGCCAGGTCTCCAAGTCTCCCATCTAGCCAGGACTCATGATGAAATCCAGGCTTGACCTTTGTTATACAAGATCAGGCTGAGTTCTCTACTCACCTGGCCAGGTCTCTATCATGGGCCCTGGGCTGGATTAGACACGGCCAGCCTGGTCCTCAATCACTGTTTGTTCATAACTGTGTCCCAGGGCCCAGGCCTCTTGCCAAAAGTGCCAGATGTCACTGGGTTGGCACTGGCCGATGCCAAAAGCCAACAAACATAAATGTGCAATTCTTAGGAACAATGCGTTCCTCTCTGGAAAGCACACCACAAATATGGGGAATTCTGCAATCAGAACTAAGAGTAAACCATGTCTGGTCTTGCTTAAGAGTCATGCCAACCAACTCCCTGAGCTAGACCTGCTCCATTGGTCCACTCAAATTCAACTTGATTCATTCTAGCAAGTATTACTGAGGCACTACTATGAACCAAGCACTGAGACAGATGACGCTAGGGTCACAGACATGAAGATAATCCCACCCCTCAGACAGTTTACAGGAACAAAACTATATCACAAGGCAGAATGTGATAAGTGTCCTAAGTAAAGTATGCACATAATGCAGGCAGAACATCACTAATTTAATGGAGAGAAAATGTCTGGTTACAGAGAATCAAAGAGACTTCACGGAGAACGAGGAGTTTGAGATGAACTCTGAACAACAGGTAGGGTACCTCAACAGCTGGAAACTGATAGGGAAGGCCCTCTGGATGGGAGAACAGCATGAACTAAAACAAAGAGGTTGGGGTGGTAGAGGTAGGCCAGAGGAAGTATTACTTTGGTAGCAGAATGACGAAGGGGAAAACTCATGAAAGAAAAAATACTGATATGATGAAAAATAACCTTTTTATTTAAAAAACCCACAAATATAATTAAAAGGCAAATATCATACTAGAAAAAGTTGTTTGTGCCATAAGGTAGACCAATGGGGTTGTTTACATGAATTCTAGCAATCCACGAAGTCAGTCATTAAAATGATGATGCAGAGCAACTTTCTGACCAGTTCAGATATTGACACATTGCTGAGTAGAAAAAGCAGGCTACTAAGGACTTCCCAGGGGAAGAAAGTGGTTAAGAATCCACCTTCCAAAGCAGGGGACTGGGATTCAGTCCTGGTTAGGGAACTAAAATCCCACACGCCTTGGGGGAACTAGGTCCACACACTGGAAACTACAGAGCCCATGTGTCCTGGAGCCAGGGCACTGCAACTAAGACCTGACGCGGCCAAAAATAAATAAATAAATAGGCTACTAAATGACATGGAGTAAAATGTATGCAAAATTACACACAGCAAGATCTCTCGAAGCACTTTTATCAAAATGTTAGTGCTGATTAGTTCCAGGTGGAAAAGGATTACTCAGTAACTTTTTCATATTCATATTTTTCTACATTGTTTAACGTTAAAAAAAATACAGACTATTTTAAATTCAGAAAAAAGCTACTCAACTCTTAAAAATAGTAATTATTTTGCCTAATACATAGGCTGCTGCTGCTGCTGCTGAAGTTGCTTCAGTTGTGTCCAACTCTGTGCGACCCCAGAGACGGCAGCCCACCAGGCTCCCCCATTCCTGGGATTCTCCAGGCAAGAACACTGGAGTGGGTTGCCATTGCCTTCTCCGAATACATAGGCAAAGATATTTAAAAATAATAACTCAAATGACAATGAAAACATGACAACTCAAAACCTACGGGATGCAGTGAAAGCAGTTCTTAAGAGGGAAGTTTATAGCAATACAATCCTACCTCAAGAAACAAGAAAAACATCAAATAGACAACCTAACTTTACATCTAAAACAACTGGGAAAAGAAGAACAACAACAACAAAAAACAAACACCAAAATTAGTAGAAGGAAAGAAATCATAAAGATCCGAGAAGAAATAAATGAAAAAGAAATGAAAGAAACAATACTAAAGATTAACAGATTAATAAAACTAAAAGCTGTTTCTTTGAGAAGATAAACAAAATTGACAAGCCTTTAGCCAGACTCATCAAGAAAAAGAGAGAAGAATCAAATCAACAAAACTAGAAATGAAAAAGGAGAGGTTACAACAGACAATGAAGAAACACAAAGGATTATAAGAGACTATTACGAATAACTAAATAGCAATAAAATGGATAACCTGGAAGAAATGGACAGATTCTTAGAAAAGTTCAATCTTCCAAGACTGAACCAGGAAGAAATAGAAATTATGAACAACCCAATTACAAGCACTGAAATTGAAGCTGTGATCAAAAATCTCCCAAAAAACAAAAGTCCAGGACCAGATGGCTTCACAGGAGAATTCTATCAAACATTTAGAGAAGAGCTAATGCCTATCCTTCTAAAACTCTTTCAAAAAATTGCAAAGGAAAGAACACTTCCAAACTCATTCTACGAGGCCACCATCACCCTGATACCAAAACCAGACAAAGACAACACAAAAGAGAAAACTATAGGCCAATACCACTGATGAACATAGATGCAAAAATCCTCAACAAAATTTTAGCAAGCAGAATTCAGCAATACATCAAAAAGCTCATACACCATGATCAAGTTGGGTTTATCCCAGGAATGCAAGGATTCTTCAATGTATGCAAATTAATCAATGTGAAACACTGTATTAACAAATTGAAAGATAAAAAGTATATGATAATCTCAACAGATGCAGAAAAAGCCTTTGACAAAATTTAGCACCCATTTATGATTAAAACTCTTCAAAAAATGGGCATAGAAGGAACCTACCTCAACATAGTAAAGGCCATATATGATAAGCCTACAGCAAACATTATTCTCAATGATGAAAAACTGAAAGCATTCCCCCTAAGATTAGGAACAAGACAAGGGTGTCCACTTTCATCATTATTATTCAACATAGCTCTGGAAGCCCTAGCTACAGCAATCAGAGAGGGAAAAGAAATAACAGGAATCCAGATGAGAAAAGAAGAAGTAAAGCTCTCACTGTTTGCAGATGATATGATATTGTACATAGAAAACCCTAAAGATAGTATCAGAAAATTACTAGAGTTAATCTTAATCAGTGAATTTAGCAAAGTTACAGGATACAAAATCAATACACAGAAATCACTTGCATTTCTATATACTAATAATGAAAAATCAGTGGTTACCCACTCCAGAAATTAAGGAATCAATCCCATTCACCACTGCAACAAAAAGAATTAAATATCTAGGAATAAACTTACCTAAGGAGACAAAAGAACTGTACACAGAAAATTAAAAGACACTAATGAAAGCAATCAAAAATGACATAAACAGATGGAGAGATATTCCATGTTCCTGGATAGGAAGAATCAATACTGTGAAAATTACTATGCTACCAAATGCAATCTACAGATTCAATGCAATCCCTATCAAACTACCAATGGCATTTTTCACAGAACCAGAACAAAAATTTCACAGTTCATATGGAAACACAAAAGACCCCAAATAGCCAAAGCAGTCTTGAGAAAGAAGAATGGAACTGGAGGAATCAACCTTCCTGACCTCAGATTATACTACAAAGCTACAGTCATCAAGACAGTATGGTACTGGCACCAAAACAGAAATATAGACCAATGGAACAAGATAGAAAGCCCATAAATAAACCCATGCACCTATGGGTACCTTATTTTAGACAAAGGAGGCAAGAATATACAATGGGGCAAAGACAGCCTCTTCAATAAATGATGCTGGGAAAACTGGACAGCTACATGTAAAAAAATGAAATTAGGACACTTCCTAACACCATACACAAAGATAAACTCAAAATGGATTAATGACCTAAATGTAAGACCAGAAACTATAAAACTCTTAGAGGGAAAACAGAGTCAGAACACTCGATGACAGAAATCAAAGAAAGATCCTCTGTGACGCACCTCCTAGAGTAAAGACAAAAGTAAATAAGTGGGACCTGATTAAACTTAAAAGCTTTTGCACAGCAAAGGAAACTATAAGCAAGGTGAAAAGACAACCCTCAGAATGGGAGAAAATAATAGCAAATGAAACAACCAACAAAGGATTAATTTCCAAATATATAAGCAGCTCATACAACTCGGGTTTCCCTGATAGCTCAGTTGGTAAAGAATCTGCTTGCAATGCAGGAGACCCTGGTTCAATCCCTGGGTCGGGAAGATCCACTGGAGAAAGGATAGGCTGGCCACTCCAGTATTCGTGGGCTTCCCTTGTGGCATATCTGGTAAAGAATCTGCCTGCAATGTGGGAGACCTGGATTCAGTCCCTGGGCTGGGAAGATCCTCTGGAGAAGGGAAAGGCTACCCATTCCAGTATTCTGGCCTGGAGAATTCCACAGACTGTATAGTCCATGTGGTCACAAAGAGTCAGACACGACTGAGTGACTTTCACTTTTACATACAACTCTATGCCAGAAAAACAAACAACCCAATCAAAAAGTGGGGAAAAGACTTAAACAGACATTTCTCCAAAGAAGACATACACATAGCTAACAAACACATGAAAAGATGCTCAGCATCATTCATTATTAGAGAAATGCAAATCAAAACTACAATGATATATATATCACCTCACACAGGTCAGAGGCCATCATCAAAAAGTCTACAAACAATAAATGCTGGAGAAGGTGTGGAGAAAAGGGAACCCTCTTGCACAGTTGGTGGGAATGTAAATTGATACAGCCACTATGGAAGACAGTATGGGGATTTCTTGAAAAACTAGGAATAAAACCACCATATGGCCCAGCAATCCCACTGCTAGGCATATACCTTGAGGAAACCAAAACTGAAAAAGACACATATATCCCGTTGTTCACTGCAACACTATTTACGATAGCTAGAACACGGAAGTAACCTAGATGTCCATCCACAGATGAATGGATAAAGAAGTTGTGGTACACATACACAATGGATTATTACTCAGCCATTAAAAGGAACGTATTTGAGTCGGTTCTGATGAGGTGGATCAACCTAGAACCAATTATACAGAGTGAAGTGAGTCAGAAAGAGAAAGATAAATATCATACTCTAACACATATATACGGAATCTAGAAAAATGGTACTGAAGAACTTATTTACAGGGCAGCAATGGAGAAACAGACATAGAGAACAGACTTATGGACATGGGAAGAGGGGAGGAGAGGGTTAGATGTATGGAAAGAGTAACAGGGAAACTTATATTACCATATGTAAAATAGATAGCCAATGGGAATTTGCTGTATAACTCAGGAAACTCAAACAGGGATTCTGTATCAATCTAGAGGGGTGGCATGGGGCCAGAGATGGGAGGAAGGTCCAAAAGGGAGGGGATATATGTATACCTATGGCTGATTCATGTTGAGGTTTGACAGACAACAACAAAATTCTGTAAAGAAATTATCCTTCAATAAAAAATAAATTAAAAAAAGAAAACTTCAAAAAATAATAATAACTGCTATGGGTAAGAGATTAAGGCATTCTTGGATATATATCTACACAAGAAGTTGTGATATATATATATATGTGATATATATATTTCAATATTACATAATGAAATATTACTCAGCCATAAAAAATGAAGTAATACCCTTTGCAGCAACATGGATGGACCCAGAGATTATTATACTAAGTGAAGTAAGCCAGACAGAGAAAGACAATTATCATATGATATCACTTATATGTGAAATCTAAAAAATACACATTTACAAATGAACTTATTTACAAAACAAAAAGAGACTCACAGACATAGAAAACAACTTGATGGTTACCAAAGGGAAAGAGGTGGGAAAGGGACAAATCAGGAGATTGAGATTAACCTATATACACTACTATCTAGAAAATATTAATAGATAACCAACAAGGACCTAATATACATACAGCACAAGGAACTATACTCCCTATTTTGTAATAACCTATAAGGGAAAAGAATCTGAAAAAAACATACATACGTGTTTGTATATGTACACATATATAACTGAATCATTGTGTTATACACCTGAAACTAATGTGATCCTGTAAATAAACTATACGTCAAGAAAAAAATTTTAAGATTTTAAGACATCCTCATATATTTCTGCTAGAATTATGATTGGTTTGATCATTTTAGAGAGCAAATTTAAATTTAAAATATTCTTATCCTTTGGCCCAGAAATTTCACCTCTAGGAATTTATTATAAGGAAATTAGGAATTTACCCAAGTATAAAACTAAGATATCCACTGTAGAATCTTTTCAAAGAAAGGAAGAAAGGGAAAACCTGGTTGTCACAAAGCAAGATTATATGAGACTACTGAAATAAGGCTATGGTTTTTCCTGTGGTCATATATGGACGTGAGAGCTGGACTGTGAAGAAAGCTGAGCGCCATAGAATTGATGCTTTTGAACTGTGGTGTTGGAGAAGACTCTTGAGAGTCCCTTGGACTGCAAGGAGGTCCACCCAGTCCATCCTAAAGGAGATCACTCCTGGGTGTTCATTGGAAGGACTGATGCTAAAGCTGAAACTCCAATACTTTGGCCACCTCATGCGAAGAGTTGACTCACTGGAAAAGACCCTGATGCTGGGAGGGATTGGGGGCAGGAGGAGAAGGGGACGACAGAGGATGAGATGGCTGGATGGCATCACTGACTCTATGGACGTGAGTCTGAGTGAACTCCGAGAGTTGGTGATGGACAGGGAGGCCTGGCGTGCTGCAATTCATGGGGTCACAAAGAGTTGGACACAACTGAGTGACTGAACTGAACTGAACTGAATTGAATTGAAATGTTACAAAATGTCTATTAACATGGAAAATACTTCCAATGAAGCAATTAAAAAGCCCCAGCTACAAAACAGTATATATAATTCCATTCCACTTAAAGATTCATGTATAAAGGAATAGGAAGAAATACCAGGAAAATATATGCCAAAATGTTATTTGTTTTTCCTCTAGATAATAGGATTTCAGATTCTTTTTTCTGTATTTTCTTAAATTTCTCCAATTAGTACTCATTGCTTTTAGAATAAGAAAGAAATGAGCCTTAGTGGTCAACAAAAGCTACCCCGCCAGAGGGAAAAGTGAGAGAACTGCTCATCAATCTGAAAACCAACTCCCCCATGACCTCGATCTCCAGCAGCATCTCAGGAACCTCCCTGGTCCACATCCCAGTGATGGATGCTGCTTACTTTCTCCGTGTGCAGGTGTGACTGGAAACACACAGCATCATCTCCCAACTTGCTCCAGCCCAGGTCCTGTGAAGACGTCTTCCTGCCCCAGGGTCCTCACAGATGAGATTCCTGCCTGACGCTTGGGCTCCACCCGAGTCTGTTTGCACCTGCTGCATCAAGTAGGATGCTCTGCAATGATTCTCCTCACATCCTTTAGGACCTACTCCACAGCTTCCCCTGCATCCCTCAGTCTTCAAAGTTCAGCTCACTGTGACCACAACTCTTCAACTGCATAGGTGCCTCCCAGGGCATCCAGCTGCATTGCTGGGGATACTGCATGGCCACATAAGGCTCGCCTTGCCCACGCACGATGTTGATGAAACTGAATGAACATAAGGGATAGCTATAGTGGATGCAGGTCACATCCTCAGCAGGCCAGGTGGCATCAACTTCACCTATGGGGATGGGAGTGGGAGGAATCATTTAACTGGCAAACTCAGAAGTGAACAATGGCAAGTGACAATAAAAAAATGGGTAAAACATCCATTTCACAGCCAAATAAACAAAACAAAATACATAAGATCTATTCACTTTGTTCAACAGACTTGTTAGACTCTCATTCAGAACTATTTATTCTCAGTTTACATTCAGTGTTGAATAGCTCATCTATTTCCTTTCTTGATGAGGTCAGAGTAAGTCGATTAGGAGCAGAAAATCAATAAAGGAGAGAAGAGGCTCATATTATTACAGATGTTCACTAGCTATTTTTGGTATAGCAAAAAAGTGGGAAAATCTAGGTACATCGGGGACCATATATATAAATTATATCACCTGCATTCAATGGCATAATAAAGAATCCATACGTGCTGATTTGGAATTACTGTCACAACATATTAAGTAAAACATGCACTTAACTGTATGAATACTGTGCTTATATTTGTGTTTAAAATACAAAGATATGTATTCATATATCTCTTGGTAAATGCATCAAACCAATCTGCAAGGATACAAAACATTGCCTTTTTTGGAGTGAATAAGCATTTGGTATGAGAGGGAGACACTTTTTACTGCAGTGTTTAAAATTTTTGCTTTTGAATTTTTACTTATGCAGTGCTTGGAATGTTTTCCACACTCATGGATTATGACTTCAATTAAAACAATGGTTTAAAAAAAGAAAGAAGGGGCGAGGGATAACTTTTGGAAGTATACCCAGTGACAGCAGAAATAATTGATAACAGACAGCTTGGGAACAAGGGAAGAGATCCAAGGAAAGTTTCAGTAAGTCAATAAAGCAAAAGAAAGAGAAAGAATGTCAGAGAAAAACAGAAGCTTGGGACTCATAAGTCAGGTAGATACATAACATCCATGGATCCCAGGTGAGATTACTATTACAGGATGATTTTTAATTGTTACTAACAATGCCTCTCAAACACCAAAAGATTAGGTTGTACTTAACACAAAGAGGGCAGAGAAATTTGAAACACTGGAGACATTCTCGTTTATGTCAGAATTAAATGAGGACGTCTGCTGTCCTTACTATTTAAAGTTGTTTTGGCTAGTGCAGCCAATGCAACAAGACAAGAAAAGAGACCAACGGCACAAATGCTGTAAAGCAAGAGACAAAAGACGCCAGAGACAAAAGACAAAAGATGCTCAACAGTAAAGAAGCCACCTACAACGCAGGAGATGTCGGTTTGATCCCTGGGTTGGGAAGTTCCCCTGGAGGAGGAAATGACAACCCACTCTGGTATTCTTGCCTGGGAAACCCCATGGGCAGAGGAGCCTGGCGGGCTACAGCCCATAGGTGCCATGATGATTCACCCATAAAACCCAGGAAGAGAGACCCTCTGTTCAGTGAGCAGACTAATTACTATATAAACACATGAAAATCAATCTTTTTATATATACCAACAGCCAACAGTCAGAAAACAACTGAAAATTGATACCATTCACCTTTCCTGCAAACAATTCATCATACCCAAGGATACATTTAAGAAATGTGCAGGGACCTACATGAGGAAACTATGTAAACAGCTGACAGACAAACTGAAGTTCCAGAAGAGACCCAATATTACAAAGATGCCAATTCCCTCAGCATTCGTCTATATAAACTTAATGCAATTTCAATCAGAATCACAGAGGAATTTTTTTTCCCAAGTTGACCAAATCATTCTAAAGTTCATTTGGAAATAAAATGCAAGAGGACAGCCAAGAAATTTTGTAATCGCGGGAACCATGCCCTAAAATAATTAAAATATTAAAACAGTGTGGAACTGGCAAAAGAACATAGATTCCTATCATTGGACAGAAAAGTCCAGAAACAGAACCAAGAATATATTAGAATTAACACACGACAAAGGTAGTACACTGAACCAACACGAAAAGGACAACGTCAGGATAAGGTAAGGCTGGATTCTTTAACTCACATTAGACATCTGATCATTTTAGGAATGGATTCAAGATTTAATCCATTAAAAATTTTTTTAAATCCACGTGAAAAATTAAGCTATAGATGTGCTAGAATAAACTAAAATGTAGATGAGTATCTATAACATAGTAGGTTGCTAAGAATGACACCAAAGACAGCAGTTAAAAAGAAAACACTTAGACATATCTCTACAAGGAAATAAAAAGCTATTTTTTAGTATCCACAAGCACCAAAAACCAAACTCAGAGCCAAAGGGCAAACTGGAGTAAAACTGTTTGCAATTGATATAACAAACAATTTACATCTTTGATATACAAAGATTCTTACAAATGAATAAGACAATATTAATCCCCCATGGAAAAAATACACAAAGGCCATGAGTAAGCAATTCCCCAAAGAAGAAACACAAATGGCTAACAGACATAGAAATAAAAAATGTTCAAAGAAATGCATACTTTTTAAACCAAGATGCTGTTTTTCACCGTTCGGATTGACCAAGATATTTTTAAACAACGATACTCAGTGTCAGTGAGGGATGGGGAAAACCTCTTCAGTGCTGTTGATGAGAATATGAATAACTAAGCAAAACAAACCTGACAAGCAATTTGCCAAACAAGCAAAAGACTCAAAAGATTTAACAATGTGCACACCCTCTAACCCACCAACTGTGGTTGCAAGAATCTACACCAAGGAAAGAATAAACAAACGTACAAAGCTCTGGCTCCAGGGATGCACTTTCCAGGTGGCTCAGTGATAAAGAATCCGCCTGTCAATGCAAGAGACTTGGGTTTGATCCCTGGATCAGGAAGATCCCCTGGAGGAGGACATTGCCATTCCAGTATTTCTGCCTGGGAAACTCCACAGACAGAGGAGCCTGGAGGGCTACAGTCCACTGGATTGCAAAAGAGTCAGACATGACTTAGAGACTAAACCACCACCAGTGTGCATTTCACGTACTGTTGGTAACGGGAAAATGGGAAAGGTAGCAGGTAGCTGGCTGGATTCTATGGCATATTCATGTGCTAAAATGCTAAAATCATGAAAATCTGCAGCCAGAGTCAAGATAGCAGTAGGTTTGGAAAAAGCAAGTTATGAAATAGTTTGTGTTTGAATATAAAATCTCATCTTTGGAAACTGAGTGTGTTAATAAATGAAACAGAAGTACAGGTACCACAGTGTACACAGATATGGTAGTGATTTACTTACAAAAGTGGTCCAATTCACAGAGACAGAAAGGAGAGGGGTGGATGCCAGGGGCTGGGGAGGGGAATCGGAAGTGTTAAGGAGGACAGAGTTCCTGCTTGGGGGATGACAAAACTTCTGGAGACAGACAGAGGTAATTGTTGCACAGCAATGTGAATGTCCTCAACACTACTGAAAAGCATACTTTAAAACAGAGACGATGGTAAATTTTATGTGATGTGTATTTTACAATTCTTTAAAAAAAATAAAAAACGTTTGACGTACAGCTTATGGAAAAAACCCGAATGAACTTTGTGGCCAACCCAATAGTTAAACTTTTAAAGTCTCGGGGAAGCATTTCCGTGCTTTAGAAAAATTGCTTAGGAAGAACAGCTCACGCTCTGATAATGCCAAATAAAGGAGGTGTTATTATAGAAAGTGAGACATAACCAACACTCCAGAGACCTTTCATTTGGCACCACTGACTCCTCTGCCTGGCATCCAGTGCCCTGCTGGGGCAGGAGTTTTCTCAACCCTCCTCCCTGAAGTCAGCCCTGGCCTGCTAGACTGGGGCTGAGAGGTCCCACTGGAGAGTGGGAACCCCTGCCCCCTTTCCTGCAGCAACCTCAGGACGGGCAACCCTCCCCCAAAGATGGGCAAGCGCCCCCACCTCCACCCCCGTTGTGGTCCCAAGCCTCCTCCAGGCCCTGCCAGCCTCCCTGCCCCCTTCTCTTGGCTCCCAGTCCATAGCGGCATTTGACTTTCTAATTCTTCCCTCCTCACAACAAAAAGCTAAATGTTCCCCCAGGCACTTGGCCTGGTTTCTGTCCCCGGGCAGAGATGGCCGGAGAAGGCAGGCAGCAAGAAGCCAGTCCCAGCAAGTTCCCGAGAGCAGCTGCCTCGAACACCGTCAGCTTCATAAACCAGCACCAGATCGGCCCATCTTCCTGCTCATCAACAGCCGGAGACATGAAGCGACTTCCTTGCTCAGAGACCCACAGTGAGTCCTGCCCTGCTTGGGGAATTGAGAGAAATCAAGTCAGCCCAGGGGAGCAGCCCCAAGGTTCCCATGAGAAGACGAAGCAGCGCCTGAAGTTGGGAGGAGGCAGGTGTCACCCCTATCCTCTGCTCACAACCCTAGCGGGTCCTGGTGCCCCGGCCTGTCCCTGCTGTGTCCTCAAGTGCCCATCTCCTCGCCAGGCCTCAAAAGGATGGGCGGGCACATGGGCTGCAGGACTTCTCGGCACAGAACAGAGCAGTATTCGTTTTGCTAACTAACTGGTGGCTGTGTCCAGATACTTTCTTAGTGTTTAAAAAAAAAATCTCTTTGGCCACTCTAACAAGTGCTCACCAGAAACAGCAGGAGGCTGATGGTAGGAGCCAGATCCTAAAAGGGAGATGAAACCCCCAAACTGGAAAAAGACGATCACAGGAGAGTGGCTTGCAGCTGTGCACACAGGCCCCGTCTCCAGTCCCTGTGGTGTTGGAGGTGAGTGGAGGGAAAGGATCCCGGTGTGGCTGAGGCAGGGAGCTGACACAGCAGGGCTTCTCAGAATGGGGCGATTAACACTTAGGGTCAATCAGCAGTGTGCAACCCACCCGGGGAACCAGAAGGAGAAGCATCTGAGAAAGATTTAGACGAAACTTTTATTACAGTGACAAGGAGTTAACCCTCATCAGAACTGGCTGCGGCAATGTGTTCTTCAAGGCATAAAACGTATAAACCAGAGAGGAACCAAAATACGTGTGTTCATTCAATGATAGAGAATGGGGAGTGCAAACCAGGCTCCTCAAGCCTGGTTCTCAGTCCTCTGCGATGGAGAAGAGCCTGTCTCCTGGCCTCAGGCGCCCTGACTCCATGTCCGTCACCACCATTCGGGGGGGTAGGTCACCCAGGAGTCAGTCATGGGACTTGTGGAGAAATTAATCGGTAAACCCAACCGTTTAAAATAATTCAGACGCACCACGCACTGCAGGGTGAACAGGTGTGAGAGAGGGCTTTTGTGACGGCTGGCCACACAGAACCTTGAGAGAGGTTGTTTCTCTGGATTTGAAATCGTTTAAACTCTTGGAAGGACCAGAACAGATTTGCAACCCCAAGGTCCTCCACTCTGCTCCCAGCCAGCTCGGAAACAGTCACCAGGACTCAGCCAAGCTGCCAGCCAGGTCTGAAAACCTAAAACCCACAAAGAGGGTTAACCGAAGCAGAAAAAGCCTCCATCTGTGACATTGAATGTGGTCCAGGCTTCCAGGCCCACCCTGAGGTCTCCATCCTTAAAT
This sequence comes from Capra hircus, assembly GCF_001704415.2. Taxonomy (NCBI): domain Eukaryota; kingdom Metazoa; phylum Chordata; class Mammalia; order Artiodactyla; family Bovidae; genus Capra; species Capra hircus. The sequence goes on along the minus strand of NC_030826.1, from coordinate 28,262,098 downwards.
GCGGCACCCCTCCCCGGAGGTTAGAGAAGGGTCCAACCAGGAGTCTGTTCACCCATCTGTTTGGGGGCACCTACCTACATGGTAAATGGGGGTGCTGGGATCTCCAGAGAGCCTCTGAGGACTTCTACAGACAACCCCTTGTTTCTCAAAAGGGAGGCTGAGGCCCAGAGAGTGGAAGGGTTGGCCCAGTATTTCCCAGTAAGCCAGGATTATAGACAGTCTGGACCCAGAACTCATGACCCCAACTCACTAGGGATCCCTCCAAATCTTCAAGGGTAGGATGATGGGGAGTTTCAAGTGGTAGAACAGGTGGCTTTTGAGGCTGGCCTGCAGATGGACACCCACCTGGGCGCCTGCGGGGCCCCCTCGGCTCAGCCTCTGGCTGTCACCTCTCCCCCTGCCTCCCACTGGGGCTGCCTGTTCAGCATGGACGATGCCAGCCTGATGGAGCTGGGATCCTGCTCACTCACCCAGCGTGCTGTGCCGTGCTCGGCTCCGGATGTGGCAGCCCCAACGCCCCCTCACAGGTTCATACAAAGTAAGAGAAAGCCATGCTGCAACCTCAGAGGAGGGGACAATGGCAGACAGCAAGGGAAAAGGGGCTTCGTGTAGCCTCCTAGTGCATCTGGGGCTGCTACTCCTGCTCCTGGGCAGCAGGTGCGTTCCCTGGGGCAGGATGCCCAAGGAGTATCCTTATTACCTGGGACCTCGGGGACTCCTCCGGCTGCTTCTGGGCCAGACTCTTTAACCTTGAGAGGAGTGGATCTGATGGACTGCCCTGTCCCTGGACCAGGTTCAAGGGTCAAGCGACCACGCATAGGAGCAGCTGGGGAGATCTCGGCTCTAAACCCTCCTATTCCCCATCCTGAAAACTGTCAGCTCTATGGGAAGCATAAGTCTGGCTCAATGTGGACCCTTTCCTCAGCCTTCATGAAGAAGTGACATAAAAGGCCAGCACTGTGAAGAAGGCTGAGCGCCAAAGAATTGATGCTTTTGAACTGTGGTGTTGGAGAAGACTCTTGAGAGTCCCTTGGACTGCAAGGAGATCCAACCAGTCCATTCTGAAGGAGATCCTGGGGTTTCTTTGGAAGGAATGATGCTAAAGCTGAAACTCCAGTACTTTGGCCACCTCATGCGAAGAGTTGACTCATTGGAAAAGACTCTGATGCTGGGAGGGACTGGGGACAGGAGGAGAAGGGGATGACAGAGGATGAGATGGCTGGATGGCATCACTGACTCGATGGACATGAATCTGAGTGAACTCCGGGAGTTGGTGATGGACAGGGAGGCCTGGCGTGCTGCGATTCATGGGGTCGCAGAGAGTCGGACACGACTGAGCGACCGAGCTGAACTGAACTGATGGCTTCCTGCATCAGATGAATCCATTGGAAAGTTTATTGGGCAAACGGGCACCAGCCCAGAGCCCCACACACAGGGAGGGGGTCACTGCCCCGAGGAAGGAAAGTGATGATGAGGCCTCCCCAGCAAGAGGAAGGACGCCCTTAGGGACTCTGAGAATGACCACCTGCTCAGAGGGTGACCCCCTTTTCCAGCCCCAGGACTCTCTTGTGTGGGAGGTAGGTGACTTCAGACAGCCCCCGCCCCAGTCTCCCCATCCTCCACTTTGTGACCAGGGTGGTCCTTCCACAGCTTTACGAAACCAGCTGTGGCTCCCTCTTGTTTAAAATTCTTCAGTATCTTCCTTCTGATGGCATTAGACAAAGTCCAAACACCAGACACGGCCAAGAAGGTCTTGGGGACCGGACCCTGCCATTCGTCCAGCCCCCTCTCAGCCAGCCACAGAAGAGTTTCTGTGGGCCCTCACTGACCCTAGCTCTCTGTCACCTCTGCACCATGCCAGGAACCCCCTCTCCCTGGAACGCTCCCCACCTGGCCAACGCCCACTCCTCCTCCGACCATGGATGGTAAGATGAGGTCCCAAGGCAGAGAGCCTATGCCTGAAACTGACAAACTTACTGTGATCAAACTGCCTAACTTGCAAGGGCCTCGTTTTCTTCACCTCTTAAGTGAGAATAATAACTTTCAAGCATGATGTTAGGCACAAAATGGGATAACGCATGCAAAGAGCACAGTGCCGGGCACACAGGGGGTACCCAATGAATACCAGCTACCACGGTGATGGTGATGGACAATGATGGTGATGCTGGTGATGCTGACGGTGACGTGATGATGGTGACAGCGATGGCGATGATCTGTTTCACGATGCTTTCACTTCCTCCAGGAAGTCTCCCCTGATCCTTCCCCCACACATCTGGGCCAGGTGCCTCTTCTTCCTACTTCCTCAGCGCCTGTTCTAACCCTCCTGTGATACTGACCACCCCCTCCTGGAACTGCTGGTGTGCATGACCCACTAGAGTGTCACTCCGAGGGCAGGACCCATATGGTGGTCTCCACTGTATCTCCACCACTTAGGGCAGACACTAGCATGAGATAGATGCTCCAGAAATAGTAACCGAATGATTTTAAAGCTTGTTTATAGAAGCACCATGACGACTTATCTCCCTACACCTACTTTCTCTTGCTACATCAAAAAAATATAAATAGCCCTCATAAAAAGAATAAGAAAAAGAGTGATCTTTTAAATGAACACAAATGGGATGCTACCCGGTTTTTATGAAGTGGTTTTAATAAACAGCAGAAATCCATCTTATGTAGGCTCTAGTGAAACTGTTAATCGCTCAGTCGTGTCTGACTTTTTGCAACCCCATGGACTGTAGCCCACCAGGTCCCTCTGTCCATGGAATTCTCCAGGCAAGAATACTGGAGTGGGTTGACATTTCCTTCTCCACTGGAGCTTCCCGACGCAGGGATTGAACCTGGGACTCCTGCACTACAGGCAGATTCTTTACCATCTGAGCCACCAGGGAAGCCCAGGCTGTATTACTAATTAGAAAAAGCCACCTGCAAGATTCTTACAAGGAGCCCTGACTTGGATACCCCATTTTCGGTATCAGTGAGATCCAGAAAAGAGAGTGGTTAGAAGACAATTCTTCCCGAGTGGGTACCACTATCTCCCCATTAGAGTGTGAGTTCCCAAGGACTGAGCTTGTCTGGTTTTTCACTGCTGACTCCCCAGTACCTGGAACAAAGAGTAGGCACTCCACACCCATTTGTTGACTGACTGAATGAACACAGCCAAAACAGCAGCTCTTTTTTAAAAAATTGTTTATTCATCTGTTTGGCTGCCTCAGCTCTCATTTGTGGAACGTGGGCTTTGTTGCATCATGTGGGATCTTTAGTTACAGCACACGGACTTAGTTGCTCTGTGGTATGTGGGATCTTAGTTTCCCAACCAGGGATCAAACACACATTCCCTGCATTGCCAGGCAGATTCTTAAGCACTGGACCATCAGGGAAGTACCCAGCAGCTCCCTTTTGAGCACCCAACTATGTGTGAGGGTCACACAGCTCCTCCCTCTCACATGTTTTCACAGCACCCTGGTACAAGCAGCCACACTGCTCTAAGTATTAGAAGGAAGCATTAGTGTGCAAAGAACAAGATCAAAGCCACAGACGCCCACAGGAATCCTGGGGTATGAGCTACAGGACATTTAGAAGTCTCCTTCCACCAGAAAGTCCCTGGTGGTCCAGTGACTAAGACTGCAAGTTCCCAATGGAAGGGGCCCGAGTTCGATCCCTGGTCAGAGAACTAGATTCCACATGCTGCAAATGAGAGTTCCCAGGCCTGCCACAAAAGACCCAGCTAAAGACCCAGCACAGCCAGATAAACACGTATTTTTAAAGAAGAAGAAAGTCTCTTCCTACCGACAGTCCGTATCATGGCAGGAAGAGGATTCAGCGGTCCAGGGATGCTGCTCCCCAGACGGAAATCTCCGGAACTCCCCGCTCCCTCAAGGGCCACCCTGCGATCGCATCTGTGAAAGCAACGCTCCGGTGGCTGTTTCCACACTAGAATGATGACAGTTTGGGGTTTGGGCTTCCTCTCCCACCAAATGACGAGACAAAACAGTTTCTTCTCATCCGAATCATCCTGTGCCTTTGTGGGAATGTTCTCAGAAGCCGCAAGTACATCTCATCTCGTGCAACACAGGCGCTCCCAAAACGCTAACAACTCCATGTTTCTATAAAACCTTATCCTTTCAAAAAATGTGTGCAGTGAGCTTTCCATTTAAAGAAGTGTTGTTAGGAATCTACACATAACAGTGGACTGTCACCACTCTTGTCTGTGCTCCTTAAACCTGGATTCCATACCCCTTCCCCTGCCTACGGCTCTTTATCAGCCACTCTGCAGCTCCTCAATGCACCTCAAAAAGACCACGGCCCAGAAGCCCAAGAAGTATTTCACACATACACGCCACCCCCATCGGAAGCAAGGGCTCTCATCTCCATGGCAGCTGAGATTCTCCATGTGCCAAGGAACAGAAAACTGAACTCAAAAGGCTTAAGAGAATGCTATGGGTCCATGTAACCGAAAGATTGAGAGGTAGAGCGGGTCTCATTCAGGGACGTCATCAAGGATTGTTTTCCTCCATCTGTTCCCTTGACCTTTGTGGTATCAGTACCATCCCTGGGTGGGTTTCTCTCTGGTGGCAAAAAAGGGTGCAGCCATTCTAGGCTTCACATCCACACACCATATCATCCAAGGTAAGAGAGAGAGCTGGGATCTCTCTCCAGAAAAGGATAGGAGATTCCAGAATCTCCTCCAGAAGAGGATGGGAGAATCAGCAGTACTTTATTTTACAAATGTCTCCAATCAATGTATTCTCATGCCTCATTGAGCCAAACTGGGCCACTTGTATGCTCCTGAACCAATTCCTGTAGTCGGGGAAATTCTGTATATTAATGGATCACCTCCATATAGAAAGATGGAGTCACCCAGATTGGATTAGACAACTCATGGACAATATCCCCGTGGCCACATGGCTGTACAGGGAGGAGGAGGGATGGACAGGAACTGGGGAGATGGTCAGTGACTGAAGATGACATTAGCTTCCGTGGGCAGCCACATTCCATGGGTGACTCACATAAGCCTTTCATTCTACTGAAATCCTGTCTCCCAGATAATATAAGTATTCATCACAATGTAAGGGTGCCATTCATTTTTTTGGACCTATGGCAAAGACTTTAGATTTCTATCCCAGATTTGTCATCTGATCAGGTTGTCTCAGTTGATAGTCATCCAAACTTAATACAGAAAACCCCTCCTGACCCATCTGGACGCAGCGCACTCGCCAGCGTAGCTTACACTTTGCACCCTCTGTGCAGCCCTGCAACCACTGTCCAAGGTGAGCACTGCTCATGGTGGTGAAGCTCTCACCGGCCACATGTGCAGGCTTTCGTCCCACTGAGAACAGCCAGAGAAGGGCCCTTGTTTCTATGAAAACTCCACTGGAAAGCCTCAACAAAAGTAAGCTGCTGAATTTTCAAAAGAAGGGCTGTCAAAGGAGCTGTGGAGGAGCTATCTGGAAAAGACCCGGGAGAGGTTATAAAAAACAGGAGATGCTGAACCCAGATAACTTCCCAAGCTTCTCTAAGGAATCACTTCACTTTAATGAAACTGAAGATGATGTACCGCGGGCAAGGTTCATGCAAGAAAGAACACAGAACCAGCAGACGCATACTCAAAAGAAAATGCCTTGGCCCCGCATCAAAAGCTTGGCAGACAGATGCACATCTACATGTCTGAAGTTAAAATCAAATATTTAAATGTTTATCTGACTTATTTGATTATCCAGCCAACTCTGGCCTTCCCACCCCCACCCCGGCTTCCTGCCATTCATAACTTTACTGGCCTGTCATTCATCTTCTCCCCAAAGGAGTAAAAACGTTGAGAAAGGCAAGCTGAGCCTAGAACTCGGTGCCAGCACGTCTGCTTCCTCGCTGACGTGATGGAAGGAGATGCTTTATAACCAAGAGGGTGGGTGTGGAGCCAGTGGGATTTGACAGGATCGGGGCAGGCAGGGAAGGAGACTAGTCGGGGGAAGGGCAGTCACATCCCCAGGTGAGCAGAGCTTGGGTGTTGGCAGCGTGAGAGGAGAGGAATAGCTGCAGAAGGACGTTACAAGAAGATAGTCAACAAGACCGGGAGATTGCTTGAGAGGTCATATACCAAGATGGCGCTCCTGGGCGACTCTCAACAGCATAAACAGAGAAGAGCATAGAGGAAGCACATTTTGGTTTATGGATGAGATCTCATACGTTCCAAGTTTGAGATAGCAATATTGTATGTTTCAAGAAAAACCTGGATTCATGGACCTAACATTCCAGGTTCCTATGTAATATTGTTCTTTACAGCATTGGACTTTACTTCCAATGAAAAAAGCTAGTGGAGGTGATGGAATTTCACTTGAGCTATTTCAGATCCTAAAAGATGATGCTATTAAAGTCCTGCACTCAATTTGACAACCAATTTGGAAAACTCAGCACTGGCCACAGGATTGGAAAAGATCAGTTTTCATTCCAAACCCAAAGAAAGGTAATGCCAAAGAATGTTCAAACTACCACACAGCTGCGCTCATCTCACATGCTAGCAAAGTCATGCTCAAAATTCTCCAAGCCAGGATTCAACAGTATGTGAACCATGAATTTCCAGATGTTCAAGCTGGATTTAGAAAAGGCAGAGGAACCAGAGATCAGATTGCCAACATCTGTTGGATCATCAAAAAAACAGGAGAGTTCCAGAAAAACATCTACTTCTGCTTTATTGACTACGCCAAAGCTTTTGATTGTGTGGATCACAACAAACTGTGGAAAATTCTTAAAGAGATGGGAATACCAGACTATCTTGCCTACCTCCTGAGAAATCTGAATGCAGGTCAAGAAGCAACAGTTAGAACTGGACATGGAACAACTGACCGGAAAGGCTGCATATTGTCACCCTGCTTATTTAACTTCTATGCAGAGTACAACATGCAAAATGCCAGGCTGGATGAAACACAAGCTGGAATCAAGATTGCTGGGAGAAATATCTATAACTTCAGTCATGCAGATGACACCACCCTTATGGCAGAAAGTGAAGAGGAACTAAAGAGCCTCTTGATGTAAGTGAAAGAAGAGAGGGAAAAAGTTGGCTTAAAGCTCAACATTCAGAAAACTAAAATCATGGCATCTGGTCCCATCACTTCATGGCAAATAGATGAGGAAACAATGGAAACAGCGACAGGCTTTATTTTTTTTGGCTCCAACATCACTGCAGATGGCGATTGTAGCCATGAAATTAAAAGATGCCTGCTCCTTGGAAGGAAAGCTATGACCAAACTAGGCAGCATATTAAAAAGCAGAGACATTACTTTGCCAACAAAGGTCCATCTAGTCAAGGCTATGATTTTTCCAGTAGTCATGTACGGATATGAGAGTTGGACTATAAAGAAAGCTGAGTGCCAAAGAATTGATGCTTTTGAACTGTGGTGTTGGAGAAGACTCTTGAGAGTCCCTTGGACCGCAAGGAGATCCATCCTAAAGGAAATCACTTCTGAATATTCATTGGAAGGACTGATGCTGAAGCTGAAACTCCAATACTTTGGCCACCTGACGCGAAGAACTGACTCCTTGGAAAAGACTCTGATGCCGGGAAAGATTGAAGGCCGGAGGAGAAGGGCAAGACAGAGGATGAGATGGTTGGATGGCATCACTGACTCAATGGACATGAGTTTGAGTGGACTTAGAGAGTTGGTGATAAACAGGGAGGCCTTGCTTGCTTCAGTCCATGGGGTCGCGGAGAGTCTGAGCGAGTGAACTGACCTGAAGAGAAACCAGAAGATGGACGAATAATCTGGAACCATTTCTGTCTCAGCTCTATAGATGGGAATCTTTGAGACAAGACAGTTAAGTGGGAGGCAGGGCTTACCTCAGGCTTCTCTGGTGGCTCAGACGGTAAAGAATCTGCTTGCAATACAAAAGATCTGGGTTTGATTCCTGGGTTGGGAAGATCCCCTGGAGAAGGGAATGGCAACCTACTCCAGTATTCTTGTCTGGAGAATCCCCATGGACAGAGGAGCCTGGTGGGCTACAGTCCGTGGAGTCGCAGAGTCAGACACGACTGAGCCACTAACGCAACACAGCAACAGGGCTGACATCAGGACACACCCATGTTTGGGGGGATGGGGGTGGATAGAGAAAGACAGCCCTGAGCAGGTACGTCAGGAGAGACCTGGGTCGTCAGGCCAAGAGTGGGGAGAGGTCACACAGGGCCACTTGGTTTGGATCCAGGAGTCATGGCTGCCTGGGGGAACCACTCTTTCACTGCCCAGAAACAGCCAGAAGGTGTGAGGGAAGGGGAGGGTGTTCAGAGAAAAAGACACACTGCTTACCGCTGCCACCATCAACACAGTGGGGAGAAGCCACGCTCCCCAGCCAACCTCACTATGCAGGACGCTCTTCAGAGGCCTTGGAACGAGCCCAGAGATCAGGAAGAAGCAACACAGACACTGTAGAGGCAGCCGGAGTGGTGGGGGGTGGTGTAGGCGGAGCCCAGCTCCCCTCCCCCAGGATGACGACCCTGCCGTTCTCCAGCAGGACTCCACCCCTCCAGTGAGGCGGTGAGGGTCTACAGGGGAGGCCCTTCCATCAGGACCTAGCTTCCAGCAGCACAAAGGATTCTGGGCGCTGCTTTGCCATTCCAGGCTCTGCTTTGGGAGGGTGCGTCTCCTCTTCCAGGGCCAGGGGCTGGCACAGGGGGCGGGGGATGCTGGACAGTCAAGATGACCACAGAAGCCACAGGGAGCTTCCCTACATGTACGATTTCTTTCCAGCCAGATGTACTGTGCATGTGTGTGTGTGTGTGTGTGTGTGTGTGTGTGTGTGTGCGTTAGTCGCTCAGTCATGTCCCACTCTTTGCCACCCCATGGACTGTAGCTCTCCAGGCTCCTCTGTCCATAGGGACTCTCAAGGCAAGAATACCGGAGTGGGTTGCCATTCCCTTCTCCAGGGGATCTTCCCAACCCAGGGATCGAACCCCAGTCTCCTGCATTGCAGGCAGATTGTTTGCCGTCTGAGCCACCAGGGAAGCCCCGAATGTACCCCAGACCTCCTACGTTGGTTGCTATGTACCCCCAAGGAAGGGTTCATGGGAAAACAGGAAGGGAGGCAAGGGCAAGAGAACAAACAGAATACTGAGTGTTGACAAGGAGAGCCTGACCACTGTCTGGGAATGGGCGCACAGAGCTGAGTAATGATAATAAAACCTGTTACTGAAAACATCTTCCCTGGGATGACTTTCACACTCCCCACATGGAGCCCAGGAACCCAAAAGCCTCCGCAAATACTGACCGCCAGGCAGCCCGTGGCCAGGCGGCTGCAGACTCGTCACATCCTCTCTCCTGTATGGGGGAGGTTTGGATGCGCTAAGATCAGAGAAACGTGTGGTTTACACATCATTCCTTCTGCCTTAAATTTCCACCAATGATCCCTCTGCCATCTTTCCAGTCTTCCTGGATATTTCACTAGCCATTAAGTTCATCTTCCCAAACATTCCCTCCTTTGTCTCTAACAGATCACGTCATGTATTGCGAGTGTATGCTCAGTCTTGTCTGACTCTTCTGACCCAGTGGACTTCAGCCCATCAGGCTCCTCTACCCATGGGATTTTCCAGGCAAGAATACTGGAGTAGGTTGCCATTTCCTCCTCCAGGGGATCTTCCCTGACCCATTGATAGGTGGGTTCTTTACCACTGAGCCACCTGGGAAGCCTACCAGATACATCATCTTTACTATTATCATTATTGCTATTATTAGTCACATGACACCTTAAAAATGAAGTGTGTCATCTCTGGCTGAGCTCATCTGGACTTCTCCTGCCCGGGAGGGAGCTGGGAATTGTCATCTCCATCTTACAGGTGAGACCACTGATGCTCAGAAGGCTGAGGTGACCTGCTCACAATGCTACAACGAGCTGATGGTATGGCCTGAATCAGAAGCCAAGTCTTCTGTCTCTCCCAGCCCAGGGCTCCACCTCCAACATCCTGTTGCCTCTGGATGCCCGCCCTGTCACCCCAAATGCATCTGAACTTATGTTCTCCTGGGCCTGCTCCTCAAACAACATGTAGCCCAAACCTTGTCCCCCTTCGTAGCCAAAACCTACATCATCTCTTCCACTTCTGTTCTTTTCTTTTTAAAATTTTTCCATCATTTCCAACAGGAGAGTTGGGGCTGGTTGCCCACATTTTGGAGACAATTTATCTCCAGCTGTTATCAGGTCTTTCCTCTCATCTCTCTCTTTGTTCATTCCAAGATGCCCCAAACAGGAAAGAAAATGATAACACGGCTGATCCTCTGTTCACCCAAATGTCTGGCCATTACCTGCAGCAGAATAGAGCAGGGCACATTTCCAGGGAAGAGGGGGAGAAGCAGCAGTGTGGCCAGGGTTTCAGCTTCAAAAATGCCACCCCTCTCCCCAGTCTGACTCCTATGCAGAGAGCAAAACACTGAGATCCACACCAGGACTCGGTACTCGAGTACGCAAAATCACCATCAGTCAAGAAAATATGATGGGTCCACACTGGAGCTCCCAGAACAAGTACAGGGGAGCTCCCCCACCTCCTTAGCAGGAAAGCACCTCTGACAATGTGAAGCCAGGACACCTGAGCCCTAGCTCAGGAAAGCCCAGCCCTGGATGGCAGCAGGTGGTTGAAAAAGTCACACAGGAGCTGAAAATAACTGATTGTCAAAATAACCTAAAAAAATCACTTGAATCACCAATAATAGCACAAAACACACACTGCTGTGTATTCATTTTCACTCTTATTTATTAGACGTGTCGAAGGATGAGAAACTGTGAACTAGTACAAATGTCTCAGCATTCCCATCACTATACCTGGAAGGAATCCCCAGTGCGTGTGCAAGCGGGGCGATCAGGGGACTCTGCAAACTTCTCGCCAGGGCTGAGTCCACCCCATTTTGACATGAGGGCCCCTTTCATTCGTAGAGGAGGTGGCTCTTGAGAGGATCAAAGCATACAGTGGGGTTAGGCGTCATCCACGGGGTCAGGCTCTCCCATCAACTCCCACGAGCAAGGCCAGCTGAGTGACCCTGGGGATCATTTCATCCCTTCAACCAGCAGTTTCTAAAAGACCTGCAGGGGCCCCAGGATTTGCTGGCATCACCTTGAGGGCTACTCTGGGGTTGAGGGGTGGCCTAGCCCCTGGGGCCTCTCTAACTTCAACCCAAGGAACTCACCTACCAAGGGCAATGAACCCTAATACCAAGCAGGTAAGACTCTTCTTGTTGTTCAGTTGCTCAGTCAGGTCTGACTGTTTGCAACCTCATGAACTACAGCACACCAGGCTTCCCTGTCCTTCACCATCTCCCGGAGTTTGCTCAAACTCATGTCCATTAAGTCAGTGATGCCATCCAACCATTCATCCTCTGTCGCCCCCTTCCCCTCCTGCCCTCAATGTTTTCCAGCATCAAGGTCTTTCCCAATGAGTCAGCTCGTCGTATCAGGTGGCCAGAGTATCGGAGCTTCAGCTTCAGCATCAGTCTTTCCAATGAATATTCAGTGTTGATTTCCTTTAGGATGGACTGGTTGCATCTTCATGCTGTCCAAGGGACTCTCAAGAGTCTTCTCCAGCACCACAGTTCAAAAGCACCTCTTACAGAGCCTCATTTTTACATGATAGGAAAACTAAGGCACAGAGAGAGTAGGTAACTTGACCCAGGTCACGACCATCATTAGGGATGGGCCTGGGATTTGAATTCAGGCTGTCCGGCTCTGGAGCCCATGTCCTTAATCACTGTGCAACACTGCCCCTCAGGGAGAGCCTTGGTGCACAAACCCACTAGGCCTGACCACAACACAGTGAGGCCTTTTTAACAACCCAGAACATTCTGCAACCACACACTGCTTTGAGTCAAACCCTTGGGTGTTGGGGGTGGCAGGGTGAGGACTGTTCATTTACTCCAATACTTGTCTTGGGGCACTGTCCTTGGGGTTTCTGAATATCCAGGTGGCTTCAACCCGCGGGTCTGGACAACACTTTCACATCCAACCCTGAGCTCTGTGTGTCAAATCTGGTGAGCGGGCTCAGGGATAAAGCTCGGGTGATGTTGTTCTTGGATGAAAGCTATCTGTGGCTATACATGCATGAATCTGGCCATGCCCCATGGGGCTGGTAAATGGCGCTCCAGGCCAGTGGAAGAAGTGTATCTACTCCCAAGGGGACCACTCCAGTGGACCGGACACGTCTCTGGACCTATCAGCACGGGTCTGTTCGGTGAAAAACAAAAAAGTCGGCTCCCTCCTTAACAGTCACACCTCTGAGGCCAACGAGTCATGAACTTGGAGTTGTTTTTCCAACTCTGGACATGAATTTCCACTGATGTGCACAGCCGCTCACCCGCTCCACGGCTCACCCTCGTAAGGAATGACACACATTTTCGAGAAGGCCGGCCAGGTGAGGGGTTCAGCCCAAGGCCGCGCGGAGAGACGCTCGGTGACCCCTGATGGGAATGAGTCACAGCTCAGAGCTCCAACCCCAGCGAGCTGGCCGAGGCCCATCCCTAGTCCTCCTGAAAAATGCAACTGCTGAACTCACACGCCACCCTCGCCAGCCTCCTTCCTTCCCGCGCTGGTTCAATGTCAACGCCTTGAGTGGCCAATGCCATGAGCGGCCAGCACCACTGCCTTCTCTCCGATGCTCCCTTTGGGGCTTAAGTGGCTGCGCTCTGGCTCTCAGCGCCAGCAGACCAATCTCCCCAAGACTTCACACAACCTTTCCACCAATTCCTGGGCCTCTCGTGCTGGTCACTGTCCCCGGACCGAGAGCCCAGGGTGCTGGGCCCCTGGCAACAAGAATCAGGTGTCTTCTAGGTACTACTTCCAAATGAGTTCCCTCTTCCTTGTTTCCCTTGCAAGACAGCTGAAAAATTGGCAGGGCAGGGAGGGGACCAGCTTAGGAAAATAGCCAGGGTGGGGAGCGGGGGAGCTGAACCCAGTGCACCAAGGAAAACTGAGAACCCCGGCAGGCTGCCACCAGGAGAGAAAGCCACGGCCACAATCACAGCAAACACAGACTTTCCAAGCATCTACTTAGTGCCCATCCCTGACCATGCTGGACCACTGCTGCCCGTGTTATCGGAAGGCACTTCCAAACCAACAGGTGTAATTCCCAGAATCTCTCTCTAAGAACCGGCCCTGCGAGAGGGCAGACACTGGCCCCTGGAGTGATGAGCATTCCCTGTCGGGGTTAACACAAAGGGGATTCCTGCACTGAGTGCCAGGTCAGATGCTGGATCATCAAGAGCATCCTTCCACCCCTGAAATGTCACAAGTCTGTGACAATCTAACCCAGGGAGAGACACACACGTGCCCCAGGCCTATCACGGACATTGATGCCTTCCTGGAGAGGGCTGAGAATTTTCCCTCCCAGGCTATTCCGGTGGGAGAGCCGCCCTCGAGTCTGTGCCCTGATCTAATGAACTCCCGGGGCAGGAGGTGACGGAGCAGCCTCACAGGGGGGTGCTGGCTATAAGAGTTCAACATCTTCCCAGATGACTCACTCTTGGCTTCAGCCTTCCAAGCCACCCCGCATACTCCTTCAGCCTCCCCTGTCCCTGATCCCTGTGCTCAGGACACAGGTGCTGGGGGCCCAGGTGGAGACCCGGCTCCTCCAGGCCACCATTTGCGGAGTTGTGCCCCACCCCCCGCCCGCCCTGCCCCATCACCGCCACCTCCTCCTCCTCACCCGGCCTCCTGAGTGAAGCGCCACTGCCAGCCTGCTTTCAATATCCGCTCGTCCCTCGCTTGCCTACCAGCCAGACGGTCGCCTCCCCACCCCTTTCTCTTTGAAGAAAAGTGATTTAATTTCATGAGACTTTGGGGTAATCATGTTATGATCTTCAACATTAACCAGAACCAACTCCCTGCTACAGGAGGGTGGGGAAGGAAAGGGGAAGAAAAAAGTAAACAGTCCCACTCGGGATTGCCAGAAATGAGAGGAAAAAGAAAATCACAACAGCTGCTCCGCTGGTTCCCCTGATGAGGACGGGCTTCTGCCAGAAACAGGGCCTCTGTGCCAAGGTTTCTGGAAACAAGGAAGTTGGGCTTGGCAGGGCCTCTATTTCTACAGGTTAATCAGCTCAATTCTGGGGGCGGATTGAGGGAGGGAGGAGAGATTGGTTTTCACTCCTTAACCTTCCTCTCATTCCCACCCCACCCCCTAACTTCCACTCATTCCACGGCATTCCGCACTGCCCCCTCCCCTGAAGCTACCTGACCTCCTTCCTTGCCCATGCTCAGGCCTCCCTGCCTCCTCGGAGGCCAGTGGGTTTTGGGGACCAGGTCAAGCAGCCACTTGAGGTTTTGCTGCAGGACTTCACCTCCACACTTCTGCTGGCGTCTCAAAGCTTTCTGAAGAACAAAAGATGAGATGATTGGGTTGGAAGAAGGCAAGAATAAGTCAGAAAGAGCAGAGTTTAGGAAAAGACGAGGATTAATTCAGGGCCCAACCCCAGAACAGTGCATCTAAGGGTTAGCTGGAACTCGCAAGGAATTCTCATGAACAATGGTCCTTCTTGGCAGTCAGTCCCAGGGTGTGGTGCTAGCTTGAAAAAACAGCAAATAACCCAGGCTCCAGGGCCACTAGGAGGGGGCTGGTGTGAGGTGGGAGAACTGGAAAGCTGGAGTGAGGTACAGACACCCAGGAAGTGACAGCCACACTGGAAGGTGCAACTGTTGGGGCCAAGGGACACAGACTTTGGCCAGGTAAAGGACAGACAGCTTCAGGTCTGCCCTGGCCTCCCCTCCATCGCTCAGGGTCGCCTGTCTGCTGAGACCACCACCATACCCCATCACCAAAGTTTCTCCAGGACCCTCAAGGCTCTGGACCCTCCTTGAGGATGCTGAAACAGTAACATCTTCCAGGGGCTGCGGCACAGAGGGATCACATAAGGCATCACTCAGTCAGACCCCAGCATCCATTCAGATTCCAAGCCAGGGCTTAGAGTGTCTTAAGAGTTCTGGAGGGAAACAAGGTCTGGACATGGCTTTGGAGACATATGTTTGCAGTTTAAGTCCTTTTCTAGGGAAAACAATACAAGTGAAATTGGCCCCCATGTGACTGCCACACCATCCCCAAACCTCCCTACCAGGTTGCTGGCTGAAGGGCATGCGTGGGGGTCTCTCTCCACCCGGGCAAGCAGGTGGGCACATCCTTAGACCCAGGGTGGGGGTCTAAGCGAAGTCCTTTGCTCCCTCGACCCTGTGAGGCATGTCAATCATTCATTTTAATAGGTTTTTGTCTTTGCAAGCATGTTTGAAGGGCTTTGTTTGTTTTTCCACCTCATAGAAAAATTTTAATTTAAGATAAAGGTCAAACAGAGTAGAACAGAGGGATTATGAAGTCTAATTAGTGGGAATGTGAAGAGATATCGTTATATTAGAAAAGTGATCAAAACAGGCTTAGAACAAGCCTTGGACCGCGTCCGGAGCTTAAAGCGCTGATTCCAGAGACTGCCCTTCTCACGCTGGAGAAATGCTCAGGGAAGTCACTCCATCCAAGGGTGTCAGTGTTGTCGATCCACGTTACGACAGACTTGGATCTGTGTCCCCAGAGAGGGCAGACTCCTTCAGGCAGCTGACGGAGGTGGAAAAGCACTGGGTTCACGAGCCCTGCAGCCTTCGTGGTTTGTGGCGACTCTCTCCATACGGAAAGTTCCAAGAGGCTGGAGGAGCTGAGGTCTGTGGGGTGTGGGGCAGGCTGGGGACCACAGAAGGGCTCCCAGGGGAAGCTGTGTGGCCGTCACATACAGCAGGAACATTCTGCAAGAGGGCACCCCAGAAGTCTGGGGAAGCCCCGATTGCGGGTCGAGTCCCCACCAAGTGATACACAAAGCACATCGCTCTTCAAAGTGAGCTCCTAATCCCCGGCAGCTTAGATTACTGCTAAACGTGCTGGACGAGGAGGTAAGAGATTTAGGTTCTAATTCCATCTTTTCATCACATTGCACTTTTCCAAAGTTTCAGAGGGTCAGGCTAAAGGGGCCAGGACTGCTCTGTGTTCATTCCCCCGTCTCTAGGACCTCTCTAAATAGTGAAGTGAGTTTAGACAAAACTTCCTTTCTGGAAAAGGGCAGAAACAACCACAGATGAAACGTTCTGAATTGTTTTAACCAGCAGCTTTAAGTAAAATCCACCCAGAAGTCTCACCATCACCATTTTTTTTTGGAGCTTTTTTCCCCTTAATTTTATTCATTTATTGTTGGCTGCACTGGGTCTTCGTTGCTCCGTGGGCTTTCTCTAGTTGCCCACGGGAGCGGGGGCTACTCTCTAGTTGTGGCGCACAGGCTCAGTTGCTCCTTGACATGTGGGATCTTCCTGGACCAGGGCTGGAACCCATGTCCCCTGTATTGGCAAGAAAATAGCTGACGCCTGGGCCACCCAGGGAAGTCCATCCACCAGCATTTATTAAGCACTTGCTGGGAACCAAATACTGTCCCAAGCACTAGCTCACGTACCTCACAGCAGTCAATAGTGGGAGGCATTACTACCACCCCGAGACAGAAGAAGGACCTGAGACACAGCAAGGCTGTGACATCTGCTCAGCATCACAGGGCTAGTACATGAGAAATGTGGGGCTCAAGCCTAGACATTCCACCACAGAAGTCCCAGCTCTAAGCCCAAGAGACCACACCACCTACAAGAACAACATTGCCAATGTGCTCTGGCCAAAAAAGCTCTCGACCACGTGTCTGGGAACACAGACTAGCTCATTCTTTTCTCCCGAAAGGGTGCCCACTCATATCTGGATTACCCACCAATCTCTTCCCCGGAGGATGGTCCATAGGCAGTTCCTTTAGCCCATGACTCGGGATCTTGTCACACTCAGCCAGGGAGGCAAAGGTGGAACATATTAGGTTCACAAACAGGGGTGAAGAAAGTGAAAGTTGCTCAGTCGTGTCCGACTCTTTGCAACCCCATGGACTATACACCATGGAATTCTCCAGGCGAGAATACTAGAGTGGGTAGCCTTTCCCTTCTCCAGGACATCTTCCCAACCCAGGGATCGAACCCAGGTCTCCTGCATTGCAGGCTGATTCTTTACCACCTGAGCCACAAGGGAAGACCATGAATACTGGAGTGGGTAGCCTATCCCTTCTCCAGCAGATCTTTCCAACCCAGGAATCGAACCGGGGTCTCCTGCATTGCAGGCTGATTCTTTACCAACTGAGCCATTAGGGAAGTCCAACAAACATACAGACAGGGGAGCAAACTTCAAACATTCTAATATGGGGAGTCAACCCCACCAGCCTTTCTTTCTCAGGAGTAACTGGGAGCCCCAGGCAATAGCTCTGCTCTGATTCTTAAGACATTCTTTTTTTTTTTTTCTCCTACATTGTCATTTATTTAAGATCATCTGTAAAGAAAATCAAAATATTCAACCTCCAGTACCTATCTTAGGCTTATTCTTTTCCTAAAGATATTGACATTTTTACAAACCAGTTCCAGCTTAAGAGTTAATACCTTAATTATTTTGGCTTTTCAATAGTTCATATATTTGTTTCTTTTTTCTGTTAATATGTTGATTAATATTCCACAAAAGTAAAAAGAATCAATGTTTATCTGCTACGAGCAACATACTAAGCCTCATTAAGTCATTTATGTCACTATCTTTAATATGGGTGGGTTACATTCATGTTAGTAGTTAAGAACAGTACTTTTCTTTCATAGTTTTTTTCATTTCATACTGTTAAAAATTTTATTTTTTATTGAAGTATAGTTAATTTACAATGTGTTCGTTTCAAGCATGCAGCAAAGAGATTCAGTTATATATGTGCGTATGTATACATATACACATCTATACATTTTTTTCAGATTCTTTTCCATTATAGATATTCTTTTTTTTGGCTGCGCTGAGTCTTCATCACTATGTGCAGGCTTTCTGTAGTTGCAGCAAGCGGGGGTACTCTCTAATGGTGGTGTGTGCGGGCTTCTCATTTTGGTGGCTTCTCTTGTTGTGGAGCACAGGGTCAACAGTCGTGGCAGAGTAAGCGCTCAGTAGAGTGAGTGGGCTCAGTAGTCGCAGCTTACGGGCTCAGCTGCCCCACAGCACGTGGAATCTGCCCGGACCGGGGATTGAACCCATGTCCCCTGCACTGGCAGGTGGATTCTTAACCCATGGACCACCAGGGAAGCCCCCCATTGTAGACATTCTTACTTCAAGATGCCTTCTGGGGACTTCCCTGGCGGTCCCGTGGTTAAGATTCCACACTTCCACTACAGAGGGCACACGGGTTCGACCCCTGATCAGGGAAGTTCCACACACTACACGGCAAAGCCAAAAACTTCTTAAAAGATGCCTTTAGGTTCTCCTGTCCCCAAATCCCTGTTGGTGATGGGAAGCTAGGTCTCTGAGATGCAGACAAGGCAAGACCTCCAACGTGGAAAACGTGAGAACTTTCAGGAAGAATGCCATGTAGAAGATTCAAACTCTTCTCAAAAAGGAAATGACCTCCTTGGCTCCATTATTTTGTTTGTCACAAAGTGAAAGTGATTAATCCATCCTCAAACCAAAACAGTTTATACACAGAGTCTGCTGAGGGCTTTTTAATTATGAAATATGAAAGAAAAAGAATGTTCTTCTTCTGCTCTGGAATAACAACGAGTCAGTAAAGTGGAAATTCAACTGATCTTTCAGGAAGACCAGAAAGAAATGTCCCTAAAACTTAATTTCCAATTTTTTTTTTTAGTTCCCATGACTATAAAGTAGTTGAATACTCCTTTCAAATGTTTTAATAGGAAAATTCCTGGGAGAGGAAGTGAGATCTCGGTGTATAAAAGGTTCAAATTCAACAGTTGAGAAAAGTGTCTCAGCAGCCCGCAATCCCCACAGGATTGTGAAATCCATCAACGTGGAGCTCTTAGTACTGGGTCTTCAAAACAGTGGCAGAGGCCAGGCTGGGAAGCCTGAGCCTGTTTGTTCATTCGTTTTAACCTTTTTTGTTGAGGTACAGGCTTCTCAGGTGGCGTTAGTGGTAAAAGAACCCACCTGCCAATGCAGGAGACATAAGAGGTGTGGGTTCAATCTCTGGGTCGGAAAGATCCCCTGGAAGAGGACATGGCAGCCCACTCCAGTATTCTTGCCTGGAGAATCCCACGAACAGAGGAGCCTGGCAGGCTATGGTCCATAGCGTCGCAGAGTCGGGCACGACTGAAGCAACTGAGCACGCACGTACGCGTGCACACATATATACATATATATACATCCATTCTTTTTCATATTCTTTTCCATTATTGGTTATCACGGGATATTGACTATAGTTCCCTGTGTTCCACAGTAGAACCTTGTTGTCAGAGGGTGTTTCTGAAGAGAGAAAAAGTCAGCGTCGGGCTCTGAAAGGCAGACAAGCTTATTCCTAGAGTCACAGAGGGGTGGGTGTGGACGCACGTGCAGGGCAGCCGTCAGGGGAGCTGGGAGTCTGTCTGCATCGCTGCCATGTGATCTGGGAGCCAACCCCTCTGCCTTCCTGCATCTCGGGTCACCTGCTGAGAACCTGAGGTTGACACACTGCTCTTTACCAAGGGTTTAGAGTGAGAAAGCCCTCAGCTAGGGGATATAATCTGACTCTATTCACACCAAGAGGTACTTCCACAAGCTTAACCAATACGCCTTTATGATGTGTCTCTGGCAAGACACTAAGATTTTGCACTGAGAGATGCGATCTGAGCTCCATGGAGGCAGAAGCAAGCATGTTGGTCTGCCCTAGAGGATTCGGCATCTGAGCAGGAGTGTCCAGGGCTGCAGGGAGATGGACTCCACGTTTATCCCCCTCCCCCATCTCATCTTATGGAGGGACTGGCCAGGCAGCGCCACCTGGAAGAACTCCAGATCCAGGATTAAGGGGTTTGTAGAGCACAAGCTCAGTGGGACACAGGAGGTAACTGAACGAGTTAGAAAGATGGGCATTCCAATTCCATGCAAAGGACTTTGGACTAGATTCTGTAGGAGACAAGGATGAAGAATCAGAATCATAGAAGAAGGCAACTCAGGTGGCAGTGTACCAGGACACAGCATGAGTGTGAATGAAGGCACACAGCGTGTGGTTCAATGGAATGTGCCTTATGCCACTGACAAACGTCTTCATTTTAATGAAAACCTTAAGAGTCACTGCCATTCCATCTGCAACCCTACCAACACTCCATTTTCCAGACTGCTAACTAACACGATCCATGGATTTGATTCGACCATTCTGAATATGTGCTATTGCATTTCCTCTGTTTGAGCCACAAAGAATGCAACCAACATCAGTGTCAGCATCAGTGTCTTTAATATAACGAGTGATCTTTTTAACCAGACAATAACCTAGATCATGGCATTTTACTCATTTTTAAGGTCTAATGAATATATCCACACAAAGGTGTCCATTCTACGCTATTCCTCTCCAGGTGTGTATTTTTCATCTTTCTCCAGACACAGACAAATGCACATAATCTCAGGCTAAAGGCAGATATTCAAGCAGAGATGCTGGGATTAGCAAAATGATAAATGAGGAGTTTGTGCATTTACAGTCAACACTGAATCTTGTAATGATTTTTTTAAATCAAGCTTTCCTGCCTTTCAAGTGAAAGTGTTAGTCACTCAGTTATGTCTGACTCTTTGTGACCCTATGGACTCCTCTTTCCATGGGATTTCCCAGGCAAGAATACTGGAGTGGGTAGCCATTCCCTTCTCTAGGGGATCTTCCTCACCCAGGGATCAAACCTGGGTCTCCTGCATTGCAGGCAGATTCTTTGCCATCTGAGCCACCAGGGAAGCCCCAGGATACTCTGTGACAGTGAAAGTGTCAGTCACTCAGCCACGTCCAACTCTTTGCGACCCCATGGACTGTAGCCCACCAGGCTCCTCTGTCCATGGAATTCTCCAGGCGAGAATACTAGAGCGGGTTGCCATTTCCCTCTCCAGGGGATCTTCCCAACCCAGGGATTGAACCTGGGGTCTCCCACATTGCTGACAGACTCTACCAACCGAGTCACCAGGGAAGAATTAGGATACTCTGTATAACATCCAATTAATGATGGAAAAAAAAAATACAGAAATCATACTGGAAAGCCCTGGGCAAAGTGATCAAATGGATTTCTCTCAGTCCCATAAGCACTGGGCTATGAGAATTGCTCCTTCAGTCTTGGCTAAAAGAGAATCTTTACTAAACACGCATGCTAACTTCCTTCACAGCAAGGTACGGAACCTTTGGATTATGGACTAAATCCCGCCTTGGAGCTCAGACCACGGAGAAACACCATTTTCTGCTTATTATGGCAAAAATATCACAAAGCTTTAAAAGTCACTAATGATATCTATAAAAGGCTACAGGATGCATGGAGATTAGAGTCTTTCCTTTTAAAAAAAAAAGCATTGATAGTCTTGTCTCTGAAACAGGATTTCTCTGTGGAAATGGAAAAGTACAAGTTCAGAAAGATGTGCTTTCAGATTTTAGACAGGCACGGAATAAATGCTGGAAATGTTTGTAACAACCCCGAATCTTTTTTCTAACATAAAGGCAACATTGGCAAATCTATCAGATTTTACTATGAGTTGACATTGTCACACCTACGGATACACTGAGTGTCAGATATTCTCATCACGTGATCCATAAAATGTAATGCCTGCACATAATTTCATGTGCTATTTTCCTGAGCTTTCTCATGAAAAGCAGGGTGACTTCTTGGGTAGCAGCAATTTACCTTTCATACTTCTGTAAGGAATCAAGGTGCCTGATTGCCTTGAATAACATTCCAGGCTGTCAGAATATTTCAGGGCTATGAATTAGCATTTCAAAACCTTTAGAAACCAGGGGTAGGAGAGCTTTTCCCCTAACTACAGGCTCAGGCTGGCTGGCTGCAAGAAGCCAGTGTTACGTGCACACCTGGAGAAGCTATATTTCTGTAGGAGGATATTGGATGAGGGTCTTAAAAATGTGTCCAAAAGCTCAAGAAATATTCTGCCTCAATAACCATTGAAATTTCCAGGAATGGTCTGAGTTCAAATGTCTCAACACTTTAGGCACAGAAACATTTTCTAGATTGTATCTCCAGTCCCAGAAGGAACATTAAAATTGCTTGTGAGGCTACAGCTCTTAATGTAGAGTTGGGGAGACTTCATATCAAGAAAGTAATCAAAATGTAACAGTGGACTCAAAGATTTTTTTGTTAGCAGGTTGGACATCTGGGACTAAAGATATACTGAGATTTTTCCTCAATCTGAACCTACCTTGTTCTTCCAGGATTATCTGTAGGCCGGAACAACACCTCAGACACCTTCATATTCTACCCAGTGGGGCCTGGGCCCGCCACAAAGTAGGCAGGCAATACAATGAATGATGATACAGAGGCCTTATCAGATGCAAAGTGTATTGCTACCTGCTTTACGTACATTACCTAAATTAATGCTCACAATAGCCCTGTGAGGCAGGCACTATTGTCACCCTCATTTTTCAGATGGGTAATCTGAGAAGCAGAGAAATTAAGAAATCTGCTCAAAGCCACACAACTAGAAAGTGGAAGAGCCAGGGTTAGAACTCAGACAGTGTGGGCTCTTAAGCCACTACACCATCAGCCCTTCTCATGATCACTTCCCCTGAACTCCTTAAAAAGAAACACTTTGGGGTTGGGGTGGGGTTCCTGAAACCTAGGGTTCCAAAAGCAAAATCAAGTCAAACACGGTAAAATGGAAAACCAGTAAATTAGCTTACAACCGAAAACATCTAGCCTCCTTAGCATCTATTACCATTTTTTATCCTTTTCTTTAAGCTACTTTTTTTTTTTTTGAGTGCCTACCATTGGTCAAAGCTATGACAAACCTAGACAGCATATTAAAAAGAACATCACTTTGCCAATAGCCCATGTTTTTGTTGTTCAGTCACTAAGTCATATCTGACTCTTTGCAACCCCATGAACTACAGCACACCAGCCTTCCCTGTCCTTCACTATCTCCCAGAGTCTGCTGAAGCTCATGTTCATTGAGTCAGTGATGCCATCTAACCATCTCATCCTCTGCCACCTCCTTCTCCTCCTACCCTCAGTCTTTCCCAGCATCAGGCTCTTTTCCAGTGAGTTGGCTCTTCGCATCAGGCCGTCAAAGTATTGGAGCTTCAGCGTCAGCATCAGCCCTTCCAGTGAATATTCAGGCTTGATTTACTTTAGGATTGACAGGGTTGATCTTGCTGTCCAAGGGACTCTCAAGAGTCTTCTTCAACACCACAGTTCAAAAGCATCAGTTCTTTGCTGCTCAGTCTTCTTTATGGTCCAACAATCACATCTATACATGACTCCTGGAAAAACCATAGCTTTGACTAGGCGGACCTTTGTTGGCAAAGTAATGTCTCTGCTTTGCTGGCAAAGTTATGTTCTGCTTTTTAATATCCTATCTAGGTTTTTCATAGCTTTGACTAATGGTAGTAACTCAAAAAAAAAAAAAAAGGTAGCTTAAAGAAAAGAATAAAAAATGGCAATAGATGCTAAGGAGGCTAGACATTACTTTGCCAACAAAGGTCCACCTAGTCAAAGCTATGGTTTTTCCAGGAGTCATGTACAGATGTGATAGTTGGACCAGAAAGAAGACTGAGCAGCAAAGAACTGATGCTTTTGAACTGTGGTGTTGAAGAAGACTCTTGAGAGTCCCTTGGACAGCAAGATCAACCCTGTCAATCCTAAAGTAAATCAAGCCTGAATATTCACTGGAAGGGCTGATGCTGACGCTGAAGCTCCAATACTTTGACGGCCTGATGCGAAGAGCCGACTCACTAGAAAAGAGCCTGATGTTGGGAAAGATTGAGGGTAGGAGGAGAAGGAGGTGGCAGAGGATGAGATGGTTAGATGGCATCACTGACTCAATGAACATGAGCTTCAGCAGACTCTGGGAGATAGTGAAGGACAAGGAAGGCTGGTGTGCTGTAGTTCACGGGGTTGCAAAGAGTCAGATATGACTTAACGACTGAACAACAACGACATGGGTGAAAAATGCTATGGAACCCCTAATTGTAATAAAAATCCTGTAAGACAGGCATTAATATACCCATTCTATGGATCAGAAGGAGAAGGCAATGGCACCCCACTCCAGTACTCTTGCCTGGAAAATCCCATGGATGGAGGAGCCTGGTGGGCTACAGTCCATGGGGTCGCTAAAAGTCGGACACGACCGAAAGACTTCACTTTCACTTTTCACTTTCATGCATTGGAGAAGGAAATGGCAACCCACTCCAGTGTTCTTGCCTGGAGAATCCCAGGGACGGGGGAGCCTGGTGGGCTGCCATCTATGGGGTCGCACAGAGTCGGACAAGACTGAAGTGACTTAGCAACAGCAGCAGCAGCATGGATCAGAAAAGTGAGGCTTTTAACACACAACCCTAACTCTTAAGACTTGGCCATCTGGGTTCTTTTAAGGCCAGGACACAGAGTCCAACATGGTTCCATACATTGCATTTAACCTAAAGCAACAAATGACATTCGTGCAGATGATCTGAGCTATTAAGAAAAAGAAAGGGTACGTCTGAAGCACTCTGTTCAAGAAGAAAGATGAATATAAAATGCATTTCAGAAAGACTGTTATTCAAAATGATGAAAATGAAATTAGAAGTGTTGCACTTAAAGCAGCTGTTCATAATTTTCTGGAAAATTTTTCTGCGTGGATCTTCTCAAACCTCACCTTGGAAGGTTGGTCCTGAGCCTGTCCACCTACCTGATGGCTTCATGGAGATGTATCAGCAGGTGAACTATAAAAACAAGGAAGGAACAGCAAGCCAAATATTATGGAATGGAAAATACCTGTGAAATCAACGAAGGCAGGGAGATGAAGGAAGATGTGCTGAGAAGAGTGAAAACAGGTCACACACAGAGAGGCAAGCAGGTCACATCACTGCCCTTGGAAAGCAGATCCTATCCTAGCCAGCAAAGCAAAAAGCAAGCAAGACAGTGACAACCCTGGGAAATCAATAGGAAGCAGACTCGAGGGTCAGCAGGGATCTGTGTGCAATCAACACGTCAAATTGAGGATCAAGTGATAAAATTATTTCAGTCAACATAGCCCAGGGCCTGTTATTTACACAGTATATTCAGTGGGTCAAAAAACTGCTGTCCAAGTTGGTCCCAGGTCTCTCTTTACAAACTGCGTCCCCCAGGGCCCTACGGGTCCTCTGGTCCTTCGGGAGGGGGAATGGCAGAGAGAGGGAGCAGGGAAGATGAGAATGGTACCACTCCAGCCCCTTCCCTTCACCAACACCTCCTTCAACCAAAGCAGGTCAACCCTTCCAAGTTTTCCAGTTTCCACATAAAATTTTGTACGAAGAAAGAATTCTGGGGAATTCCCTGGCCATCCCGTGGTTAGGACTTTGCTTTCACTGCCAAGGGCCCAGGTTCAAACCCTGATCGGAGAACTAAGATCCCTCAAGCTGTTTGGTGCAGCCAAAATCAGGTGGGAAAGGTGGAACCTATCACATCTCGGAGGGTCTTTCCTTGACCAGCCCAGTAGCTGTGGCCACAGTAGCACCCTGTGCGGTTCAAGCTCTCTGGACTTTCTGTCTCGCCAGCTTCTCTATCCTTGGTACTGGTGGTGGTGGTGGTGTAGTCATCAAGCTGGATCCAACTCTTTACAACTCCGTAACTGTAGCCCGCCAGGCTCCTCTGTCCATGGGATTTTCCAGGCAAGAACACTGGAGTCAGTTGCCAGTTTCTTCTCCCGACCCAGGGATCGAACCCAGGTGTCCTGGATTCCAAGTCGATTCTTTACCGACTGAGACACCAGGGAAGTCCATCACTGCTACTAGACTGGCCCCTGATCCTAGAAGTTCTTCTTCAAAAAACTGACATCTCTTCCACCCTTTGGCCGCTGACCCAGGTCAGTCTGCCCCATCCCCTCGATCTCAACCTTCCTGCTGCCAGCTCTCCCAGCCACCCGTCTACCCTCCACCCTTCTCACCTGCCTGAAGCAAGCTTTCCTGGCGTCATCACTGATCCGAAGGGTCAAAGCACCCTCACTGACCTCAGAGAGGGTCCCAGGGCACTCGGACCAGGCTGATTCCTCACCACCAAGAGGACCATCCAGAGTACTCCCACATCTCAGAGGGCTAAGCATCTTCTTTCTCTCCAGTGCCCCACACCGAAACTGATGAAAGGCCAGCGAAGAGTGTGTCCAAGTTGCACCCTGAGGCTCCGTGAGGCGCCCTGAGCCCCTCCCCACTGGCCCGTGTGGGTACCCCGTAGGGCACAGGGTGTGTGACAGAACCGGGAGCTGAGATGTGAAGAGGCTACAGCCTGCATCTGCAGGTGGGATCACCCTGACCTTCACTTTCAGCAAAAGGGTTCCCTCCATCACTGCCGGATAACTGCTCCTACCAAGTTGGGCCTGCAGGCTCTGGCCCTGGAGGCTGCTTCTCACGGGGTTGGTGGTGTTGCTGTTGTTCAGTCGCCAAGTCATGTGTGACTCTTTGCAACCCCATGGACTGCAGCACGCCAGGTTTCCCTGTCCTTCACTACTCACCGGAATTTGTTCAAACTCATGTCCTTCGAGTCGATGATGCCATCCAACCATCTCATCCTCTGTCACCCCCTTCTCCTCCTTCCTTCAATCTTTCCCAGCATCAGGGTCTTTTCCAGTGAGTCACCTCTTCGCATCAGGTAGTCAAAGTATTGAAACTTTAGCTTCAGCACCAGTCCTTCCAATGAGTACTCAGGGTTGATTTCCTTTAAGACTGACTAGTTTGATCTCCTTGCTGTCCAAGAGACTCTCAAGAGTCTTCAGCACTGCAGTTCGAAAGCATCGATTCTTCAGAGCTCTGCCTTCTTATGGTCCAGCTCTCACATCCATACATGACTACCAGAAAAACCACAGCCTCTCACGGTGTAAATCCTATTTCTGGACTCTGAGCAGAGTGGAGGAAAGCTGAGTTAAGTGCTCTCCTGTTTCAGACTCCATGACCATGTTCACAATGATGGGCTCATGGCCTCATTCATCCTCTGGACTGTGCCTCGAGCCAGGAGAATACCCTTCCTTGGCCCCAAGCTGGCCCCAGAATCACATGGCACCCCACATCCCCCCACCCAAGGCTGAGCAACTCCCAGTTCAGAGCCATCAGGTCATCCAGCCCAGTTCCCTTCCCTGCTTCTTCTTTGCCCTCATCCTCGCCCAGCAGCCAGACAGGTCACCAGCCTACCTGAAACCCCGAGAGTCCCCCATGGTCCTCAGAATAAAATCCAAGCTTCCAACCATAAAGCCCATCTGATGGCAGCCCTCCTGCCTTCCTCTCTACCCACCAGCCTTTGCTCTGTTCCTCAAGCATGGCAAGCTCCCTCCCTCCTATCCTCTTTTCATTTATCTTTGGTTGCCCTGGGTCTTCGTTGCTGTGCAGGGTTTCTCTAGTTATGGCGAGTGGGGACTACTCTCTAGTTGCAGTGCTGGGCTTCTCATTGCAGTGGCTTCTCTCGTTGCGGAGCACAGGCTCTAGGGCGTGCAGGCTCGGTAGTTGTGGTGCTTGGGCTTAGCTGCCCTTTGATTTTCCCAGAGCAGGGGTTGAACTTGTGTCCCCTGCACTGGCAGGTGGATTTTTAACCACTGGACCACCAAGGAAGCCTGCATCTTGTTCTCTTGACCTGAAATGCTCCTACATCCAATCTCTGCAAAACTGCCTCCTCTCACTCAGGTCTCAGCTCAAATGCACCGGCTCAGGAGGCCTCCCCTGGCTCCTGCTCTAATGCTGCCCTCCCCCCACACACTCCCTGCCATGTGCTTAGTCACTCAGTCATGTCCGACTCTTTGTGACCCCATGGACTGCAGCCCACCAGGCTCCTCCGCCCATGGGAATTCTCCAGGCAAGAATACCGGATCCCCCATCATTTACTCCTTTACTAGCTGCCTCCCCTATAGAACATCCACTCCACAAGAGCAGAAACCCTGCTTGTCCACTGTGGTGTCTGCAGCCTTCAGAACTCTGAACATCGTCTGAACTCAGCGACTAAGGCTTATCCACTCACTTGAGTGAGTGGATAAGTGAATGAATGGATGAGAAAATGAATAAGTGAATGCATGGCCCGAATGAATGCGTGCCAAGAATGAGCGCATGCACAGGTGGCGGGTGGCAGGAATGCAGGGAGGCAGACATCCAACCAGGGGTCCTCGGCGCCATGCCCTGCCTTTTGCCCGGGGTGGGGGAGGGGGACACCCAGCAAACTCGGGCCCAGCCTTGGCTGATCTGCTTGAATACTCACTTAGCCCAACCGAGATGCTGCCAAGAAGACATGTGCACTTGATTCTTCTTTCTCATACCACAGATCAAACTTGCACACTGTCCATTTAAACTCCCATTGTTTGGCCCTCCCCTAAGGAAACTTCAGACCTAAAAATTTCTTTCTCCCCTCATTTTGCCCCTTTGTGGAGAACGAAATGCTCCATTTAGCATTCCTAAAGGGCCATTAGCATCCCAAAGCTCTTGTGTGCGGCCCGGCTGGAGGTGGTTCCTGGTGGAGCGGCTGCGAGCTGCTGCCTGGGGCCCAGCCTGCCACTCCGGGCAGCCTCCCGAATCCCCAGCCTCTTGGCAGAATCTCCCTCCTCCCTCGCCAACTCTGCTGGTCCTCTCATTTCAGATATTCACCACATACCTCCCTTCTCCTTCTCCACTCTAGTTCCGAAGCATTTTTCCCTCTCCTCCTTTCTTTTGATAAATGCTGCACAGGGGAACTTTTTAATTCCAATAAAAGAATCACCCTCCCGCCCCAACAAGGCAAGATGAATATCCTCATTATAAAACAAACAGGGGAGGGGGTTAATCCTCCCTTCGCCGCCCCCACTTCCTGTGCCCTCCATCCTTGTTCAAAGAGAAAGCCGAAGCCGTGTCCCCACGAGGCAGGTGGGGCAGACCTGGGCGTGAGGCACACACAGCAGTGTCTCGAGACTCCAGAGAGGGCTGAAGAGGTGGTTCCTCCCCATGTTCACATGTCAGCTTGCCAGGGACATTGCTCGGTGTGGTACATTGTTCTAGATAATCACCTGCTGTTGAAATTAGCCTGGGAATCAGACAAAATTCCTTCTGGAAAGGGTAACCCAGTTGGCCAGGCTCTCAGGGAGAGAAACTCATGGTCGGCCCTTTAGCTTCCATCAGAGAGGATTCTCCTTTCTCACAGCAGCCTTGCATTTTTCTGTATCTGGTCTAAAACTTCAGGATGCCCACCCCCAATAGGGATCCCTGCCAAAGGAACAGGATGACCACTGGTCCCTGGAGACAGCACGGCAGCCTTGAAGACCATGCTGGCCTGTGTGTCCTGGACCTGGTGGGGACCTTGCTGACCTCTGCCTTCATCAGCCCCTAGGGAGGGGAGGCAAGGCACTTCTTTCTCATCTGGAAAGTACTAGCCCCATGAGCCATTTGCACAGCTAGTATTTCACTTAGGTGAACCGATTTCCTTAATTTTTGCTGAATGAGGTCAGCATAGACTGCCCGAGGAGCAAGAGATTGGAGATGATTCTTTTTAAAAAAATACTTTTCATTGATGTATTTATCCACTGTATGTATGTGTGTGTGTGTGTGTGTATACATATATATACGTGTGTGTATATCAAGCAGACTTGATCCCCCCAAGGACAGTCCTTTGGCCATTATCTTTGTGTCCTCATTATCCTTTATGTATGTATATATATGAGTATATATATACATACACACACATATACAGTAGATAAATACATCAGTGAAAAGTATGTTTTAAATATATATATGTATTTTATACACACACACATATATATACATACAGTCAAATTTAAGATATAAAAATATATACTAATATATATATTTTTTAATTGGGCTGCACCAGCTCTGAGCTGTGGCTCACAGAATCTTTTCTCTGTGGTGGCATGCAAACTCTTAGTTGCAGCATATGGAATCTAGTTCCGTGATCGGGGATCAAACCCGGGCCCCCTGCACTGGAAGCGTGGAGTCTTAGCCACTGGACCCCCTGCGAAGTCCCTTCACTGTATACTTAATAAGCACCTCCTATGTGCCAGCATCCTGCTGGACCCTGAGGACACAAAGATAATGGCCAAAGGACTGTCCTTGGGGGGATCAAGTCTGCTTCCAGGGGCTACTTAGGAAATTGTGTAATTCTGAAGTGCTGGGGTTAACACCCAAGGAGGACCAACACTGGAAAGGGCGTTGCTCCAGGGCTGCATGTGCTGGAGAGGGAGGGGATGCGGTGACTTTCACAATGACTAATTCATAATGAAGTATCCATCCATTGGGGGTTTTACAAACAGCTCTTCCAAACTCCACTGAACTATACAGCATGAAATTCTCCAGGCCAGAATACTGCAGTGGGTAGCCTATCCCTTCTCCAGGGGATCTTTCCAACCCAGGAATTGAACCTAGGTCTTCCACATTACAGGTGGATTCTTTACCAGCTGAGCCATAAGGGAAACCCAAGAATACTGGAGTGGGTAGCCTATCCTTTCTCCAGGGGATCTTCCCGACCCAGGTATCGAACCAGGGTCTCCTGCATTGCAAGTGGATTCTTTACCAACTGAGCTACCAGGGAAGCCCCACAGCAGCAACCAGAAGGGTAAATTTCTTTCAACATCCCCCAGACAGTGGAAGAAATGGGGTGGTCTGGGAGAAGGGTCTAAGATACGTTTTGTCTGTGAAACAGCCAGATAATAATTACTTGAGGCTTGGCGAGTTGCAAGGTCTCTGGTGCAACTACTCAAACCCTGCTGTTGTACCGAAAGCAGTCACACACAACCTCTAAACAACAGACATGGCTGTGTTCCAATGAGTATTTACAAAACAGGCAACAGGCAGAACTTGGCCCACAAGCTGTAGTTTGCAAAGACATTGTCTAGTTCAGCACCGAGAAAGAACCCACTCCAGGCCTAGTTCTTCATTAATTTAATAAATCAATGATCCACCTAATAACAACA
The DNA here is from genome assembly GCF_001704415.2 of Capra hircus. Taxonomy (NCBI): domain Eukaryota; kingdom Metazoa; phylum Chordata; class Mammalia; order Artiodactyla; family Bovidae; genus Capra; species Capra hircus. The sequence continues at coordinate 28,231,236 of NC_030826.1, read as the reverse complement.
AACTCACTTGAGTTACAAATTTCCTGAAACCAATGCTACTCCCAAAGCACCAGAGCTAAGACTAGCTAGGGAAAGGTGGAGGAGTAGGAAGAACACCCTGCTCAGGGGAGCACTTCAGTGATAGATGAGGCAGGATCTTGTTTTGATATGTGAGTGGTATTACACCCTATATTATGGAGTTCTGTTCCTGGGTGCACACATATGTTTATGATTTTAACTGCAGCATTATATTTTAGGGTGTGAACAGACCAGTTTATTTAGCCATTTCCTTACTGTAAGACATGGAGGCTGTGTTCTCTGCCTCTCTTCTCTCTCTCTTTGTGTGTGTATGTAGAAATAGACATGGCATAATAGTAAAGAATCTGCCTGCCCATGCAGGAGACACAGGAGGCTGAGGTTCAATCCCTGGGTCCAGAAGATCCCCTGGAGGAGGAAATGGCTACCCACTCCAGCATTCTTGCCTGGAAAATTCCATCGATAGAGGCTGGCAGGCTACAGTCCTTGCAGTCGCAAAGAGTCAGACCGACAGAGCATGCACATACCCATGCTATCCCCCCATACAATAGATATTCTGAGATAAAATTATAGAGATAGATATTAAGATAGATAGAAAAATAGATATACAGATATATACAGTAGATATTTGTTGTTGTTCAGTCGCTAAGTTGTGTGTCTTTGTGATGAAGACAGTAGAGGCAGTAGATAGACAGATGGATATAGATCTAGATAAATCTGGGACAAATACTTGTTGATACCTTTCTGTGTGCCCTGTGTATTTCTCCAGGGTGGGTATGAAGGGTCAGAATTGCTGGGTCACAGGGAAAAACCCACTTAAATGCACTCAGTCCTTCCAACATTCTCTAATGGTGCCTTTAACTGTGGCTCACCTTCTTGTGTCCCTCTGGCCTCGTAGGGGAGGCAAGTGACAGACCACAGAGGGATCCCTATAAAAACAGGGACTGAAGGACTTCCCTGGAGGTCCAGTGGTTAAGACTCCACGCTTCCACTGCAGGGGGCACGGGTCTGATCCCAGGTCGGGCAACTAAGATAACACACGCCACGTAGTGTGGTCAAAAAAAAGAGGGGGAGCGTACTGAAAAACTACCTAAAGTACCTGACCCAATGGGAAGTCAACATGAACTGCTCTCTTTTATTATTTAAAATCATCCAAAAGAAAACCAGGCCAGCACAGCCACCCACATGCTGCAAAGCAGGGAGAGATGGGCATGGTGGCAGGCGGGAGGGCACCACCTTTGGGCCCGTGGCCGAGTCTCAGCTGTCAGAAGAATAAATGCCAGCAGGGAACCGGCACTGACTTTACTCTAATTAATTTGGACCCGGGGTCAAGGATGGGAGCAGGCTCCGGAGGGGAGCTCTCCCGAAGGTTCTTGGCATTCTCGGAGTGGGGGCAGAGCTACGGGGATGGTCTGGCCTGTCTGTGAGCGCCGAGGACTTGGATTTCTGAATTCAAATGCCAAGCCAGGCCTGGCACCGGCCAGGTTGAGCCCTCCTTTGTGTCTGAAAACCCTTTTTGTTTGAAGTTGGTGTAACTTTAAGCGGCCTGCCAAGGAGAGCCTGTGAGAAAGCTCCCCAGGCCAGACTCCTTTCCCATCTCAACCTCGTCAAACCCCCGCCTTCTCCCGTGATGCAACTTTTCTCAGCTGCCCAGCCAGGGTGCTTAGACGGCTCCCCACCAGGCCAAACATCCCAGCCCAGAGGAACCATCAGCTGATCCTCTCACTCCGAGAGGGACCTGAGGCTGATTGAGTGGGAGAATAACTCTGAACTGTGGGGGAGGGCTGGCATTTCCTGAACAGCTGATACAAGCAAGGGGCTGTACTTCGCATCTTGTTTACATCCTTTCACTGAACTTTACAGTAACTCCAGGGCACAGAGGTGGATGAATCCCATTTCTCAGATGACAGGTTGAGGCTGAGAGACTCAGGATCTAGATGGAGAGGGTGTTCAGTTCAGGCCTGTCTGATTCCCAAAGCCAGAAATCTTCCTGCTACACCACTGGCTTTCAAACTGGGAATCGTGACACTCTAGGATGGTGGTTTCTTGTTAATTTCATTCTTCAGACAGTAAAGGATCTGCCTACAATGCAGGAGACCGGAGTTCAGTCCCTGGGTTGGGAAGATCCCCTGGAGAAGGGAATGGCTACCCATTTCAGTATTCTTGCCTGGAAAATCCCATGGACAGAGGAGCCTGGCGGGCTACAATTTGAAATAATTTCAGACTTAACAAAAAAGTTGCGAAACAGTGCAAAGAAGTCCTGTGTCCCCTTCACCCACTTTGCCCAAATGTTACTGTCTTCTACCCATCCCATAATGATCAAAACCAGGAAACTGAAATCTTATCTAAAAACATTATTCAAACTTTCCCAACTGTCCCACTAATGCCCCTTTCTTAGCCGGGATGGATCTGATCCAGCATCTGATACTGCAGGTAAGCCTCTTGTCTTCTTTTTTCTCCTCCAGGCTGTGACAGTCCCCCAGTCTTTCTTCGTCCTTAATGACTCTGATATTCTTTTTTTGGGGGGGGTTGGGGAGTGGCTGCATCAAGTCTTAGTTGGTTCGTGGCATGTAACATCTTAGTTTCTACACCTTACCCCCAAGAGATGTGACTTCATTAAGCCAGGAAAATGCTCAGAAACACACATTTTAATAAACATTTTCTTCCCCACACAATTTTTTAAATTAAAATGTCATTCCCATACCATAGAGTTTATCCTTTATAAGTGTACAATTCCATGATTTTTAGTACATTCACAGGGTTATACATCATCACTAATTCTAGAACATTTTCATCACCCCAACAAGAACTCCATACTTATTTAACAGTCCCTCTCCACTCACCCCTCCCTTCAATCTCTAGTAACCATAAATCTGCTTGCTAGATGGATCTGCTTATTCTGGACATTTCATGTAAGTAGAATCATACAGTATGTGGCCTTCTATGACTGGCTTCCATTTATCATGAAGCTTTTTTTAAAATTTATTTACAAAGTTTTTAAGGTCTACTCATGTATGAGCATATACAGTACTCTATTCCTTTATATGGCTGAATAATATTCTATTTTCAGGATGAGATGGTTGGATAGCATCACCGACTCAATCGACATGAGTTTGAGCAAGCTCAGGGAGATGGTGAAGAACAGGGAAGCCTGTTGTGCTGCAGTCCACAAGGTTGCAATGAGTCAGACATGACTGAGCGACTGAAGAATACTCTTATTCTGTGGATATACCAAACTTTATCCATTCATCTGTTGAGGGATATGTGGGTTATTCCCACTTTCTGGCTATTATGAATAATGCCATTATGAACATTTGTGTTCAGTGTTTTGTGTGGATATGTATTTTCATTTCTATTGAATATATACCTAAGAGTGGAATTGCTGGGTCATATGGTAACTCTACAGGCTTCCCAGGTAGCTCAGGAGTAAAGAATCCACCTGCAATGCAGGAAACCAGGGTTCAATCCCTGGATTGGGACAATCCCCTGGAGAAGGGAATGGCTATCCATTCCAGTATTCTTGCCTGGAGGATTCCATGGACAGAGGAGCCTCGCAGGTTACAGCCTATGAGGTCGCAGGGAGTCGGACACGACCGAGCAACTAACTATACTATGCATGGTAACTCTATGTTTAGCATTTTCAGGAACTATTTTCTAATGCAGTTATATCACTTTACATTCCCAAGAGCAGAGTACCCATGAAAGTCCCAATTTCTCTACATTCTTTTGAACATCTGTTATTATTTTATTGATTGTAGCCAATCCGCCTGCAATGCAGGAGACCCCGGTTCAATTCCTGGATCTGGAAGATCCGCTAGAGAAGGGAAAGGCTATCCGTTCCAGTATTCTTGGGCTTCCCTTGTGGCTCAGCTGGTAAAGAATCCACCTGCAGTGTGGGAGACCTGGGTTCGAGCCCTGGGTTGGGAAGATCCCCTGGAGAAAGGAAAGGCTACCCCCTCCAGTATTCTGGCCTGGAGAGTTCCATGGCACTGTATAGTCCATGGGGTCGCAGAGTCAGACATGACTGAGCGACTTTCACTTCACTAGCAATCCTAGTAGATGTGAACCAGCACGATTTGTATTTCTCCAGTGGCTAATGATGTCGACATCTTTTCACGTACTTATTGGCCATGTGTGTATCTTCTTTGGAGAAATATTTATTTAAATTCTTGGCCTGTTTTAAAGTTTGTCTTTTCGTTGTTGAGTTGTGAGATTTCTTTATATATTCTGAAACCTTTTCAGGTAGTTGATTTGTAAATATTTTCTCCTATTCTGTGGGTTGTCCTTTCTTTTGCTTGAAAATGTCCTCCAAACCACAAGTTTTCAGTTTGATGAAATCCATTGTATCTGTTTGTTTCTTTGGTTCCACAGAAGACTGTGAAGTAGGTCATCTATTTACAATCTTATGAGACACTCCAAGGGGTTGATCAAGATGCTAGAGGTCATATAGAGTTACCATATGACCCAGTAATTCCACTCCTAGCAATTCCACTTTTTAAATGTATTAGCATAAAGTTGTTCACAGTATTACCTTAGTTTTTGTCTCCGTCAGATCTCTAGTTATATCTCTTTTTCACTCCTAGTGTTATTTATTTGCGCCTTCTCTTTTTCTCCCCCTCCCTCTACCAGTCTTCCAGATATTTGTTTATTTTACTAATCTTCCCAAACAACCAACTTTTGGCTTTGGTCTTCTCTGCTGAGTATTTGTTTTCTGGTTCATTGACTTCTGCTCTTATTTTTTATCTCCTCAGCCCCAACTTTGTTCTGGCTTATTCTGTTCATTTTTTCCCCTAACTCCTTAAATTAGATACTTAGGTCATTAACGTTCAGCCTTTCTCATGGTTCTGGTATCCTGTGAAACACATGCCTCTCTTCAGCATCCCCTCTTTCTTCAATAAATTAATCACCTCTTGGCAAGAGAATGAGGGGGCACAGAGGCCGGCATGGAGCTGAGTAACCTGCCTGCTCCTGTAAGTAAGTAGCTGCCTATGGGAGTGGAGAGGCGGGTCGTATTCCAGAGTCAAACTCAGCCGTCAGGGTCATATTTCATTACAGGAGGTGGCACCCCATGTCACGGAGTTCTTGCGGCCTCACCAGCTTGTCCTTGCAGACTAATTTCTATTTCAGCACATCTCCTTTGCCAGGCCAAGAGGCAGTGAGGCAGATGCTCCTGTAAAGACAGGAATGAGCCAAAGCAATAAACCCAGCCCCAGCTGTCGGCTCAAACTGCTCCAATCTCAGGAGTCATCCTGTCCTATTCTTTGCTTCTAATCCTTACTCCCAGTTAATTCCCTTCCTGGAGCCACTTAGAAGGGAACCCCAAAACCATCCTCATGGAATGGGAGCACTGGAAGGGACCAGAAAGCATCTGTCAACTCCCTCTGTTCACCACGGAGACCAAGGCCCTGATGACTTCCATTCACATTCATGATACGGTGCAGCTCTTCTGAAATTAGCTGCTGCTGCTGCTAAATCGCTTCAGTCATGTCCGACTCTTTGCGACCCTATGGACTGTAGCCTGTCAGGCTCCTCTGTCCATGGGATTATCCAGGCAAGAATCCTGGAGTGGGTTGCCACACACTTTGCCAGGGGATCTTCCTGACCCAGAAATCAAATCCTCGTCTCCTGCGGCTCCTGCACCGCAGGCAGATTCTTTACTGCTGAGCCACCAGTGAAGCTCTTTCTGATACCAGTGTAATATAAAATAACCATCTTTGCCCTATTTAATGCAGTCTGCTCTGAATTCTACATTTAAGATACTATTTTGTGACCCCTGCTTTTACTTTGGGTTCAAGCATCATATGGTTTTGCACATCTCTTAATTTTTAAAAGGTTGGAAGACTTTGTCACTTTGTAAACACAAATTAAGACAGTGATATGTTAGAGTCTACTGTTAACATGGTCTTTTTGTAGGCAAAAATAAAACAAAGAGACAGAGTATCTGAAAAACATAATTAGTAAAACTGATTTTGATAAATATATTGAACTCTGTAGCCCGAAAACAAGAGCTCTCTTTCAGTTCCCATGGACTAGCAACAGAAGTGACCTTACATACACATATGAGATTATTTAAAAACAAAACAAAAATGTATCTGTTGCAATGAAATGGAATTCCCTGGTGGCTCAGATGGTAAAGCCTCTGTCTACAATATGGGAGACCCGGGTTCGATCCCTGGGTTGGGAAGATCCCCTGGAGAAGGAAATGGCAATCCACTCCAGGACTATTGCCTGGAAAATCCCATGGATGGAGGAGCCTGGTGGGCTGTAGTCCATAGGGTCGCAAAGAGTCGGACACGACTGAGCGACTTCAATTCAATTCAAACAAAATATATACTTTGAGGAGTTAATATCCTAGAAATGAAAACCCAATTCATAAATAACTCCAGAAGTGAAAATAATGTCAAAACTACAATGACACAGTCATTGGAAAAACAGTGACAAGGAGAGCAGTACAAACCACAACCAAGGGTAAGTGATCAAAGCTACTCTAGAAAGGAAAAATCTTTGCCTTAAATAGCTGTGCTGCTAAATATGAACATGGAAAAAAAATAATATTAGTTGAACTGAGCATTCAACTAGAAATGTTAGTAGGACCACAAAAGCCTACATAAGAAATTAATAAAGATAAAACAGAAATTATAAAATTAGAAAGAATTTAAAAATATCAAAAAATAAGTGGCAGGACTTCCCTGGTGATCCAGTGGTAAAGAATTCGCCTACTAATGCAGGGGACATGGATTCGATTCCTGGTCCAGGAAGATCCCATATGCCACAGAGCAACTAAGCCCATGGGCCACAACTATTGAGTCTGTGCTCTAGAGGCCGGTAACCGCCGACTACTGAAGCCCCTTACCGTAGAGCCCGTGCTCCTCAACAAGAGCAGCCACTGCAACGAGAAGTCCACACACTGCAATTAGAGAATAGCCCCCGCTCACCGCAACTGGAGAAAAAAGCCCTCACAGCAACGAAGACCCAGCATAGCCAAAAAATAAATTTAATTAATTAATTAATTAAAAAAAAATAAGTGGCAGACTAAAATAGTATGTAAGAGCTCTGACTCTGAGAACAGAGAGATCCTGTTTGAATTACAACTCTGGGCTTTGTAGCTGTGTCTCAGGCAAGTTAAATGCCTGAACTTCTCAACCACCTGTAAATGTGAATAATAGTACTCAACTCACAGAGTTGTTCAGATTCTGAAAAGCAGACAGCACATACGAAATACTTAGCACAGGGCCTGGCACACACTGAGTGTTCAACAGATATTATCAGATGTTATTATCATCACTTTCAAAAATGTCAAACAAACAAACTGAGGCAAAAAGAGAGTGAGAATATTCACTATTAGAAATTAGAACAGTGATACAGCCATATTTTAAAGTTAAAAAATAATTTTTTAGTGATTGGGAATGGGAAGTGATTACTATACACAACTATGCTTAAAAAATGAAAATCTGGGTAAATCATTATTTTCTTGGAAAATAAATTACCAAATTTGACTCAGAAAGCAGTTGAAAAATTCCTGAATAAACATATAAGCATGGAAGAAATTGAAATGGTTATCAAATAACTCTTCCCAAAATGGCACAGGGCCCAGATGGGCTAATTCTAGCAAATCTTCAAGGAAAAGTTCTTTCTCATGCTACTTAAATTATTCCAGAGCATAGAAAAGAACAGAAACTTCTCACTTAATTTTATAAGGTTAGAACAGCCCTGATACTAAAGACAATAAAAAGAGAAAAAAGTTCAGATAAATTACACATTTGAACAGATACACACACACACACAAAATCAAACATAAAAACATCACTAAAGAATAATATAACCAAATAAACTTTATTCCAAGAACACTAGAATGGCTCCCATTTAGAAAATCACAAAACCACAATGAGATACTACTTCACCATCACCAGAACGACTACTATAAAAAAGAAAGAACAGAAATATTGATGAGGATGTGGAGACCCTGGAATCTTCATACGTTATAGGTAAGACTTTGAAATGGAACAGCTGCTCTGGTAAACAGTCTGGCAGCGCCTCAAAAAGTTAAATATGAGGTTACCATATGACCCAGCATTTCCACTCTGAGGTACATACCCAAGAGAAATGAAAACACATATTCATGCAAAAACCTGTATATCAGTGTTCATAGGAGCATTACTTCTAGCTGCCAATAAGTAGAAACAATCCAAATGTCCACTAGTTGAAGGATGAATTTTAAAATGTGACGTATCTAGACAATGAAATATTATTCAGCCATAAATAATACAGCTGACACATGCTGTAACATGGATGAACCATGAAAACATTATGCTAATTATGCTAATTATTTAGCATTGAACATTATGCTAAACATTGAAGTCAGTCAGACACAAAAGGCCCCAGGTTATACGATCCTATTTATATAAAATGTACAGAACAAACAAGTCCATAGAGATCAAAAGTAGATTAATGTTTTTCTGGGGCTGGGACAGAAACACAAGCGAAAAGGACTGGGAAGTGACTGTTATGGGTATAAGGTTTCTTCTGGTGATGATGAAAACGTTCTTTAATGATGGTTGCACCACTCTAGGTCTTTTCTGGTGGCTCAGCAGTAAAAAATCTGCCTGCAATGCAGGAGCCACAGGATAGATCCCAGGGTCAGAAGATTACCTGGAGGAGGACATGGCAACTCACTCCAGTATCCTTCCCTGGAGAATCCCATGGACAGAGAAGCCTTGCAGGCTACAGTCCACACGGTTGCAAAGAGACAGACACCCCTGAAGTGACTTAGCATGCATGCACACACCACTCTATAAACATACTAAAACCCATTGAGTTGTATGCTTTAAATGGGTGAAGCATATAGTATGAGAATTATATCTCAGTGAAGCTATTAAAATTTTATCAAACCAATTAATATAATTCATTATTTAATATGCTTAAGCAGAAATATTATATGATCACTTCGATTGATATCTAAAGGATTAACATTCTAAAGGAACCACATATTCTTGATTTAAAACAACAGCAAAAAGGAGCAAACCTCCGGTAAGCCAGGAACCAAGGTCATTCCTTTGAGCACAATAAAAAAGATCTATCTGAAACTAGGAACAAATGGCATACTTAATAATAAAACTCTAGAAACAATCTCACTCAAATCAAGATCAACATAAAGGTGTCTTACCGTTATTCTATACCGTTGCTTTCAAGTTCTATTCAATGCAGTAAGGCAAAAAAAAAAAAAAAAAAGTCCAAATGCTGAAAAAGAAGAGCTAAAATATTCATGATTTCTGGGTTCTAAATGAATAGAGAAGAGAATTAACTGAAACACTATGAGAATTAATTTTAAAAGAGTTCAGTAAAAAGGCAGGTTGCAAAGTACTAATATAAAAATCAACAACTTTCCTACATGTCAGCAATGTCCAGTTAGAAAATACAATAAGGGTATCCCTGCTGGTCCAGCAGTTAAGAACCCACCTTGTAATGCAGGGGACACTGGTTCCATCCCTAGTCTGGGAAGATCTCACATGGGACAAAGATCTCACAAGAGAAACTGAAGCCTGTTCTCTGGAGCCCAGGAGCTGCAACTATTGAGCCCACATAGCAACTACTGAGCCCTAGCACCCTAGAGCCCATTAGTTCAGATCAGTTCAGTCGCTCAGTCGTGTCCGACTCTTTGCGACCCCGTGAATAGAGCCCATATTCTATTCCAAAGAGGAAATGCCAATGGCCAACAGGTACATGAAAAGATGCTCAACAACCTTAATTATCAGGGAAACGCAAATCAAAACCACAATGGGATACCCCTCACACCTGTCAGAATAGTTATTGTCAAAAGGAACACAAATAGCAAACGTTGGTGAGGATGTGGTGACAAGGGAATGCCAGTGCACTGTTGGTGGGAATGTACATTGGCTCAGTCACTTATGGAGGCGTCTCAAACAAGCAAAGACACGGTTACCCTATGACCCCAACAATTCTACTCCCAGGTAGATATTCCCCAAAACAAAAACACTAATTCAGAAAGGTACGGGTACCCCAATGTCCACGACAGCATTATTTACAAATGGCCAGATATGGAAGCAAACTAAGTGTTCATAAGCAGAAGAATGAGTAAAGAAGATATTTATACACACACAATGAAATATTACTCAAAGAAAAGAGTGACACTTTGCCACCAGCAGCAACATGGATGGACTCGGAAGGCATTATGCTAAAGTGAAATAAGCCCGAGAAAGACAAATACTGTATGAAATATCACTTATATGTGGAACCTAAAAAAAAATACAACCAACTGGTAAACACAACAACAAAAGCAGACTCAGAGAACAAACTAGTGGTTAACAGCGGGGGCAGAAGGAGGGACAATATAAGGGTGAGGGATTAAGAGGTGCAAATGGTTAGGTATAAAATAAGCTACGAGGATATATTACACAACATGGGGAATTTAGCCAATATTTTAATAATAACTATAAATGGAGTATAACCTTTACAAATTGTGAATCACTATACTATACAACTGTAACTCATATAATATTGTACAGCAACTATGCTTCAATTAAAAACTTTTTTTTACAAAAGAAAGTTCAAGTCTAGAAGCAGGACTCCACCTCAGGGTCTCTTTTCTATGAGCCTCCTCTAAGCCCCCTCCTTGGGGGTATGCCCCCTCACTTCCTACCCTACTCCATATACCAGTGAGGTCTGGAGTAGAGTCCCCAGGACTTGCAGGCATTGAAAGCCCAGAGAACTTCAATAACATTCCCAAGGTCACACTGAGAGCCTGGACCCAGGACTTCAACCCAGGCAGTCTGAAGCTGGAGACAGGTTCTCTCAACCATAACCCCTAACACATATCTTGGTATTTCAGACACTATTACACAGAACCCTGTGCTCTCTGACCTTGATTTTAAAACTGAAGTGTTTCTATACAGCTGGAATATCAGAACTTGCTTTTCACTGAGGGTTGAATTCTGCAGACACCTTCAGTTCAAAACAACTAACAGGGACTTCTGTGACAGGGAGTAGAGTGATTAACTGCACTTCCAACGCAGGGAGCATGGGTTCCATCCCTAGTCTGGGAACTCTGATCCTACATGCCACGGAGCGTGGCCAGAAAAATATAATAAGAAAAATAAAACAACAAACAGGTCTCTCATCTTGGTTCCAACAACAAACTGGGGTGAAGAACACAGAGGACACGCAGTCCCGCTCTTCCCTGGTGAGTCTGAGTAGCGCGGATAGATGATCCGCCCCTGAACATGGCTGAAGTCTCTGTGGATTGGAGTGAGAAGCAGTTTCCTTCCTTGTGGCAGCTGGGCAGGCCGAGTACTTTCTCACCATGAATTCTCCCTGGGTCTGAGCCGAGGAGTGAGACAGGGCTGGGTCTGGGAAGAAAGACTTGGCTGCGATGGACCTGCCCACCTCTGAGGTCTGGCTGCGGGAAGAGGAAACGCGTTGGCCGCAGGACTCGGAGCAGGGGAACCGCTGTCCAACAGCCCTGCCCTGGGGCACCCGACCCAGAGGTTCTTTCATGTTTTGGAGGCCAAGCTCTAGATCTGTAAACACAATGTGTTTCCTTTTTCATGCTGGGGTTGAAACTGTTATTGTTCGGCACTTTTTCTGCTTCGGCCCAAATGCAAGCAGAGCGCTTGCCCTGGGCAGAGTCCTGTCTCTCCATGTCACACAGACCTTGTTTGGGGCTCTGGGCCTGACTTCTCAGGTGGGAAGAGCCCCAGACCCCCGACCTAGGTTTGGGGCATAATTTCCTTCACATTTCAGGGTAGTTCTAGAGTTTTCTCAGTCCAGAGGACCTTGCATGGGAACTTCAGGGCTGACTCTCCTGGGGAGGCCACTCTTCTAAGGGCCCCGCGATCTCTCAAACTGTTGGGGTAGGAGGAAACCAAAATGCTATGACAGAGCAGATGCAGGAGGAAAATGTGAAGTGGACCACAGTGCCATCCCTCCCTAGTACAGGGGCCAAATCCAAAACTCACTTCCTCTCAAGACCTACAGCATCTTCCCTGTGTCCCAGGCATTGAGCAAAGCTCCTCACTTGGGGGCCCACCCATGTGTATGGTTCAGTACAAGTGTTTACCACTCATACGCACACCCTCCTTAAAGAGACCACTTCCCACCTGCATGGAGGGCACCATTTCCCCCTCCTTCACATCCCCAGACCCAACAGAGCCACCTGACCACTGACTGCTCCACAAACGTCCACTTAAGGTTACTTCTTTTTTCAAAAAAAAATACTTATTTGGCTGCTCCAGGTCTTTGTTGCAGCACAGGGTATCTTTTTTTCAGTTGCAGCACACAGGATCTAGTTCCCCGACCAGGTATTGAACCTGGTCCCCTGTACTGGGAGTGCAGATTCCTAGCCACTGGACCATCAAGGAAGTCCCCTACAGGCTACTTCTTTGTCTGCAGGCTGGGGAAGCAGCGAAAGCTCTTCTGGGACCAAAACTGTCTTGCAGTTTTCATCTCCTAGGCTAATTCTAACTAAACAGTAATGGCTGCCTAGGATATTATACCGAAGTATGTGTTAGTTGCTCAGTCATGTCCAACTCTTTGCAACCCCATGGATAGGAGCCCGCCAGGCTCCTCTGTCCATGGAATTCTCCACGCAGGAATACTGGAATGGATAGCCATTCTCTTCTCCAGGGAAACTTCCCGATCAAGGGATCATACTTGGGTCTCTGACACTGTAGGCATAATTCTTTACCATCTGAGCCACCAAGGAAGCCAAGAGTCTAATACCCTAAGACCATTTCTGGACTTAGGAAAATGAATACTGTGACTGATTAGTGATATCTGCCCTGGTTTCAGAATTTGGAAAAGATGCATTGCCAAGTACTCACCATAGCCACTCCAAACAGGAAGAGATGAAATCAGAAGTCCCAACAAACGTAATGAGGCAGCAGAAAGTGTCCATCTCTTTGGGACAGTCCATCCATGGAATATAATGCAACATATAGGCAGTCAGGAAACTAAAAGAGGTCTACCTCATTTTCTTGTTACCTAAGACTCATTTATTCAAACCTAGCTCCTTCAAAGGTGACTATGGTCCTACAGAGTGTCTAACTTAGGTGTGGAGCCTCTGGAATGTGTGAAAAATTGTACATGATGACTAATACTCTCTCTTATCTGGAGGCAGTAAAGGAGTGGAGAAAATCTAGAAAATCTAGCAATAGCACAGCCAGGAAGGAGCATGAATGGCTCTCAACTAAAGCTGGACCCTGCAGAGAGGCTGGTACCTCGCACGCCTTATACAGGCTAGTCCCAAACCGTCCACAGAGACTGAGTTCTAGAGCCTCCTTCCAGGCTGAGTTGGGAGGATTCATTGATTATCAGGTGATATTGTGAACTTTCTGTCCCTCTTAGTGTTACCTTCTGTCTTTCAGGTTCTCACTGAACAAATGTACTTTGACCTCTAAAAAACCACTCATCCTTCCCCCGTTTTTGGCAGCACGATACTGCATGCATGATCTTAAGTTCCCCAACCAGGGATCAAACCCGCGGCCCCTGCAGTGGAAGGGTGTGTGCATGTGTGAGTGCTCAGTCACTTCAGCTGTGTGTAACTCTGCGACCCTATGGACTGTAGCCCTTCAGGCTCCCCTGTCCATGGGATTCTCCAGGCAAGAATACTGGAGCAGGTTGCCATTCCTTCTCCAGGGGATCTTCCCAACCCAGGGACTGAACTCGTGTCTCCTGCATCTCCTGCCCTGGCAGGTAGATTCTCTACCACTAGCACTGCAGTGGAAGTGCAGGGTCTTAACCACTGGACCACCAGGGAAGTCCCCACTCACCCCTTTAAATAACCTAGAGGCCTGGCATACCCACTGAGAAATCTTTCTTCTAGATCGTCTTTATATGGATAAATGCACTGCAAGGGGAATACAGCCTTAGCACCAGCTAATGCACTGACCCTAATGGCAAAAGGCTCAGGATCTCTAGGAATGACCCTGACAGAGGCAGAGGCAGTGTACATTTCTCCACTCCTTGGCAGCACTCCTGAACCACTGGTACACCTGTCTCCTTGCTGACATATTCCCTTGTTCCCTGAGGGCCAGTGGATGCATTGGCTAGAAACATCCAACACAAGGGAGGCTTGGAGCAGGTGCGTCAATGCTGGATGAGAAAGGCTCAGACGGAAAGCATCTCACATCTCATCCATCCCATGACCACAGTCCCTTCACTCTGTCAGAGGGCAGAACTGGTACAAAAATAACAAAGTAAAGGCTGAACACACATTGAATCAAAGACTCCCAGGAGCTGGGGATGGAAAGGAAGTATTATCTCCAGAAGCAAAGAACTGACCAGCTGATGGGTCTCTGCCTTCTGACCTGGGGGAAACTCACATTATATAATCATAAAACATCATGTCATTAAATCATTAAATGTTATGTAAATCATGTAACGTTCCAACGCAAAGGAAAATATAATTCCAAGTTTATAATAGGGCTACATTTTCTGGAATACGAATACAGAAATGCACTCTTGAACTCCCCATGTGGTGCTATACACATCAAACCGAACTGAGACAAGAGACAGACTGGTGGCAAACAGCCCTATGTCCAAGGACTCTCGCGGGCAGTTTCCTTATTCCAGGTGCTGTTCAGAACCATCCCTGGGAGCTGATTACCTCAGAATGTGGCTTTTATGTGATCAGCCTTTGAGACAAGTGCCACTGGTACCTGCCTGCTCTCTGTGTCTGCAATGGCATCACTGAACAAGCCAAGATGTGCCCTGTCCGAGCTCAGGTTTGTTTGTGCAAAACCTCCGGGCTGGTGGCCAGGACATCTGGTTTGGAAAGGCTTCCGTTTCTCATGGCAATCTGATTCACTGACATAAAGCACATGTAGAGCACCGAGTACGATGCCTGGCACACAGTAGGGGTTTTCAGTCTCTCCTCAGCATGCAACGTGACACACCCCTGGGACAGACACTTTAAACTCCCTGGCCACCTAAACCAAAGCTGCATCTTCCGAGGCTGCAGAGACCACAACGGCTGAGGTGTGTCTCTTCAGACCAACAGGCAAAATGCTGTCGGCCACTCTGTAAGTATTAACCTCAAATCTCAAGCATTTCAAAATCCCACCCCCTGCCCCGAGACCTCCAGTCTCCCTCTAATGAAAGGCACTGCAGAAACTCAAGGTATGATTATCACTTCTGAAAGGAAGGAAAAAAAATACTGGCTCACAAAATACCCGCACCACAGCATCAACAGATAAGACCGTTTTATAATCCAGTTCCCTAGAGAGCCATTTATTTTGGTGAAGCCAGTGTGCATAGCAGACGCCGTAGAAGCCATCAAGATAACACGAATAACAACCCAGTGGACTTTTGAAGTGTAAACATAAAAGTCTATTAAGAATACAATGTTGGTTTAATCCCAAGACAAAAAATTTACTTAATGAAAAGCACAACTCATCTCCAGAAGGAAATTATCGATACCAGCTGTGAGCAGACAATGAGGGGGTTCCTTCCAGGGAACATCTGAATTGCAACCCACTGCCTTTCCAGTATTTACTCTGGACCTGAAGTCTCAAATACTTTTCTGAGGATCTCATTTTTCTACGGGAGGAGGAGGTCAGGGAGAAGTCTGGGCAGGGCAAAAGGACAGTTTGGCAAAGCCTTGGAAAGAAACAGACGCTCCCCAAAAAGTGTGTCTTGATTCGGCTCTGTCTCACTTCTGAGTCAAGCAGTGAGCAGCATCTGGGCCCACCTCAACAGAGACCCTCACTCCAGCTGCCATGGGGCCCAAAATGATAAACGATAGCCCTGTGCCACTGACACATGTGCCCGGCACGTACCAACACCCAGACAGCGACCAGGATACACCATTAAACTCCCGTCTTTATTTTTAAGACCTTTCTTTTTGATGTGGACCATTTCTAAAGTCTTTGTTGAAGTTGTTACTGTCTATGTTTACTGTTTATATTGCTTCTGTTTTTATGATTTTTTTGGTCTTTTGGCTGCAAGGCATGTAGGATCTTAGCTTCCTGAGCAGGGAACAAACCTGCACCCCCGGCATTGGAAGGTGAGGTCTAAACCACTGGACCACTAGGGAAGTCCCTAAACTCCCTTCTTTAACAATACTTCTTAGCCACGTCCTATACTTTTTCCAATATGTCCCAGAGAAGCAACCAGCTACTGAGCACTAGGGAAAAAAGAGAAGGCCTGGTTAAAAAAAGAATTTCTGATTACAAGCTCTGTTCCACCACCTCAGAGAGAGATCACGGGCCGTGAAATCAAAACTCGGCCATGAGCAACACCTGTGCACGCTGACCACCCACACAAAAGTGTTTAAACACTCTGTAGTTACATTCCTAAAAGCTCCCAGCTCCCACGAGGCCTAAAGGCTAACATCAAGGACTTTTTTTATACAATTTCATATGCAAGCATTCAAGCATGTATGAACATAGTAAATACGATCTATGGCATCATATGACATACTATCACACAATACAGCACAACTAGGGAACCACCTTTAATTCCAGCAAGAGGCAACAGGTTGTTCCAACTATTGTCCTCTACACACAGACCTCGTTTGATTGTACTGCGCTTTATTGAACTTTGTAGACATCGTGTTTCTTACAGGTTGAAGGGTTGTGGCAACCCAGCCTCGAGCAAGTCTACGGACACTGTAGCACAGACTCACTTCATGCCGCTGGGTCACATTTTGGTAATTCTTAGCAATAGTTCAAACTTTTTATTATTGTCTATGTTACGGTAATCTATCATCGGTGCTCTTTGATGTTACGACTATTAATATTAATATGACTCACAGAAAGGCTCAGAGGATGGTTAGCATTTTTTAGCAATGAAGTGTTTTTTTAGTTTTATTGAAATATAGTTGGTTTATGATGTTGTGTTAATTTCTGCTGTGCATCAGTGTTTCAGTCATACATATACAGTAATTTTGCACATTCTTTCCCATTATGGTTCATCATAAGATACTGAATATAGCTTCCTGAAATGAAGTATTTGTATGAATAACTGAGATATGTACCTTGCTATTTTTTAAGACATAATACTATTGCACACTTGATAAACTATAGTATAAACAACTTTTAGAGACACTGGGAAACTGAGAAATTCATGTGACTTGCTTTATCGCTGTGGTCTGTAAACAAACCTGCACTATCTCTCTGAGTTCTGCCTGTACATGAACTATTCATTCATCCAGCCATCCAGCCATTCATCCATTCTATGGGGAGGCAGCACAGAAGATGCAGTAAAACAAAGCCGAAACTTCAGACGGGAGACCCAGTTCCACCACCTACTAGCTATATGACTTTGGGTAAACCCTTTACCCAAAGGTTATAGTTTCTTCCTCTGTAAAATAAGAACAATAATGGAGCCTAGTATTAGCTTAGTTACAATGATTAAATAACTAAATGTTGGGCAAAAAAAAGCCCTCCAGGGTTAGTCATATAAAGATAATAATTATAATAAATGGTGGTGGTGGTCAGTCGCTAAGTCATCCCCAACTCTTTGCAGCCCCGTGGCCTAGCCCACCAGGTTCCTGTGTCCATAAGACTTTACAGGTAAGAATACTGGAGTGGGTTGCCAGTTCCTTCTTCAGGGGATCTTCCCAACCCAGGGACTGAACCCATGTCTCCTGCAGGTGGAGTCTTTACCACTGAACCACCAGGGAAGCCCATGATAATTACCAGGACTATAAGAATATTCACTTATCTACAGCTATATACCAGACTGAGCAGCAGATCATTTTAGCCTTCTGATTTTGCAAGAGTTTTTATCGGGGCATTAGATTTCTCACAGCAACACCTACCATATAACCTCCCTCTCCTGCCAGGAATGACGGCAGGCCCAGAGCCATTTACAGCCTGAGGACCCCCTCCCAAAGTCATGTTTAAACAATTACAAGCTTTATGGTGCAGGTACCCATGACCATAGGAGGCCAGCCCAGCACAGTGCTCATCTTGCAGAGACGTCTTTTGTGTGGGTTTTGGGTTTCAGCAGGGCAACGTCAAGCCAAAGTGTGAGTCGCAAAACGAGTTTTCATAAGTTCACCCTGTCACAAACCAGGCAGGGGTTCATGCTGACATCCCCACAGTAAGATTAAACAGCATGCTTCATCAGGCACTAAATACTAACACAGCTCCGACGTCAGGGGGACACTGATTAAAACTGATGTCAATAATTTATGGAAACACAATATGGTCTTCAGATGCTCTTTTTTGAAAAAAAAAAAAGGAAGAGGGGGAGGGCCTAGCAACCCAGGTGGTTTAAAACTGTTCATGCTTTTTCTCTTGAATGTATACACCCCCCCACGCATGGATGCTTCTTTACACGATGAATATAGATGCACATGTGTATAAGAGCATGTGAACACTGCTGATACATATGGGCGGAAGAAAGTATTTAGTTATTCCACGGAGAGCTGTCGAGGCCGTAACATTATACACAGTCTTGTCTTTCATATTGTTTTGGCTTTTCTTTTCAGGAAGAAATCCAAAATTGCGTTTAAAACAAAATTGGACCTTATAAAAATTCACGTTTACTTCGTAGAGAACTCAACCTTGAAACAACCCTGAAAAGAAAGCTGGACCAAAGAAAAACCTATAGGATATAATATTTTCTTGGCCCTATATAGAACTATTTAGAAAAATAATAATATCGATGTTTTCTTAAAGTTTTAGGATGGGGGCGGTGAGACAGTTAACTTAGGGAACAATGTCACTTTATTATGTCGTGTCTCATTATTTTAGAAAGGCAAAGACAGACAGTAATAGTGTTTCATTTTTTTATCAAAACATTTTTGGAGTAGAAAATATACTTCTTTGCCTTAGCTGTAAATAATCCGGGTAGCCTGACTTTCTATGTCAACAGTGTGAAATTCACAAGATAGGATTATTTGTGGGGGGGAATCTGAGCTGCTGATAGTACAAAAGTTAGTGTTTGAAGGATTTATTAATGCCTTTTCCTAGCACAGTGCCCTGTAGTGTCTCAGAACACCTGTCAAATACTAATTCATTCACGTATCTCCACTTCAGGGCCTTTTCATAAAAAGCTCGACCTTTAATTGTAAATCACTTCTAAATTGTCTTTGCTGGCTTTCTCTTTTGTGAAATGATGGAAAAATCACTAAGACTTCAATTAAGACTTTATGGGAACTTCAACCTGACATTCCCGAGGCTATATCTACAAGGTATCAGAACATCTATTCAAAAAGGAAACTATAAATAACTTTAACATCACTGAATTGGCTTGGCTTTTATGAGATGACTGAATAATTGGCAAGATTTAAAGATACTTTAACTACTGAGAATTAAAATAACTTCGGTGAAACCCAGAAAATATTGTCAGCCGATTATTTGTCATGTAGATTATGTACTTATTAGGCCTAATTAAACTTTTTGAACAAAAAGGCTTACTAATTACGTTAGTTAATATGTTGATTGCTCAATTTGGCTTAAAAAAAAAAGTCAATCCAATTTGTGCACAGAGTTAGCGCTTTGGTCAAAAGACAAAATCCTCAACTATGGAGATTATTTCAAGCGCATGGCCATTGTTATAAAATTGCGGGTTACTTCTCCACATACAAAGTGACGGAGAGCTGGAGGTGGGTGGTATCGGAACACCACCACCACGGCTAAGAGGGATCTTCAAGCCAGGAAAACGTTACCATCATAGGCAGCTTATTTGCCTCCATGTATTCACTTGCGTGTTTTCCAATCAGACCCTGCTGGTGACGATGAGAAGTTATCTTTCATATGCACATACAAGCTAACACAGATAGCCAAACCCTGGGAGGCCTTTTAAATGTCAATAAAGGGTTTTCACTCACAAAAGGAAGAAATGAAAAGAGGAAAGGCGAGAAGAAAGAGAAGGGATGGGAAAAACCAACATTTCTGAAGGAATGGAGCAGATCAAAGGCGTTCTATTCTCAAAGACGACTAAGTCGGGGAGTAACCACTGTCTCACCGCCCGAATCCTGAAAAGTCTCTTCCGACCAGCCAGCAGTGGCGTCCCTTACAGGAGGGGGAAGGACAATGAGGTCTGCAGAAGTAGACCCTTGGATGGAGTGCAAAAATGGAGATCTGGCCACGCAGCAGGAGAACTGCCCTCTGCAGACCAGGACACCCGCCTGGGCCTCAGAGCCGACCAAAACATGTTTTCCATTCCGAGAAAGTCTGCATCCACAAGTCATGAGGCACAAACTATTCGACAACAACATGACACAATTAACCAGAACCAGACCTCAAGACGTGTGTTTGTGGGGGCCAGCAAACTTTGTAATGTGCCTCAGAGGCCGAGGCAACTGAGGAAACTCACACGGGCTGTATGGGAGGGGGAGGGAATAACTATTCCACAAAAGATGAATACCCAAGGCCGGATGGCCGAACTGAATGATTTTCCTTAAAATAAAGCGTGGGATTTGTACCTTTACGTCTCATACTGGAAAAGCTGATTATGGTCTAACTACCTACCTTTCCTCTACGTTTTTTCTTCTTCTCCTCCTGAGGAGAAACTGAGGGCTCAGAGTTTCTACTGCAGCAAAGTTGTATGATCCAGAAACGGAATGCATTTCTTTTTTTTTTTTCAAGCCTCATTTCAGACCCAAGAACATCCACCAGTACAGGGTTTTGTGAGATTTCTCTTTCAGGACCTGAAACCCCATAAAATCAAGAATCTGGGCCCTTAGTTAATTCGCGGGAATTGTTTAATTTCACCTCAACACACACACCCCGCCCCCCACCATGCTAACAACAACAACGAAAATCTGGTATACTTCTTTTTTGGACCGGGACTGACTTAATTTAAAATAATTAGTGAACTCTCTTTTGTAATCTGCAGATAGTAATTAATTTAAATCACATCATTCTTTTGCTAGCCCAAACACGCTATCCAAAAGAAAACTATATCTATTTTCAAACCGTAAAAGAGGAATGGAGGACGCAGGAGTGATGTTCGTCGTGCACCGAATTAGCACCAAATTGCAAATCCCTTTGCCACCTCCCGAGGGATTTGTGGCCGTGGAGCTGGAACTTCCTGGGAACCGGGCCGGGGTCCCCAACAGCGAGACCAGCTGCTGCCCTGGGGCGGGGTGGGGGGGGGGTGGATCCCAGAGTCCCGCCAAACTGAGGAGAAGGCAATCAGTGTCTGCCTTTGGATCTGGGATTAGGGGAACTGACTGGTAAATTTTCTGCAAAGCCCACTCCCAGCATCTTGTCTTACCGAAGCGCACAGGAGGCCAACCCAATTGGCCAGCGTCAAGCGCGCGAGTGGACCGACTCTCCCGGCCCCACCGCCCAGGATTTCCCGGAACGCGCCTCCCACCATCCCCACCACATTCACGCAGCGGGAGATGCTCGCTAGGCCCGGGAGTAGCCGCCCGGGTCCCCGCCCCGTCCGGGTCCCGCCCGCGTCCCCGTGGCGCCCCACTCACCCACGCACTCGTTGGCCTCGCGGGCGGTGGCGCGCTGCCAGGGCCGGTCGTAGTGGAAGGGCTTGCAGCGGTCACACTCCGGGCCGGCCGTGTTGTGCCTGCAGTCGCACACCAGGCTGTCGTCGCGGTCGCGCACGCAACGGGCCGCGTGGCCGTTGCACTTGCAGCGGCCGCCCACCTGCAGGTCGGACACGGCGTAGAAGTACGAGTCGCGCGCCAGCTCCGAGTCGTCCTCGTTCTCGTCGCCGAACGTGTGCAGGCGGCTGAAAGCCACGCGGATGTCGGTGGCCGTAACCCAGTCCTGCAGCACCGGCGAGTTGTCGAAGTCGTGCGCCGAGGGTCGCCCATCCAGCGTGCTGAAAGCGATGAGGCCGCCCGAGAGTGGGCGCATGTCGGTGTGCGAGTCGGTGCACACGGCCTCCTGCTCGTTCTGTTTGGTGATGGGCGCGCGGTGCGGCCGGTTGTACATCTTGCGGCACTGCGTGGAGTAGAACTGAAAGGGCACCCACGTGCGCCCGTAGTCCATGGACTTGTAGATGGCCATGGACTCGGGCCGGGGCGAGCAGAACTGCAGGCTCACGTAGGTCACCTCGAACTTCTTGCCGAGCGACAGCGTGAGCGTGACGTTGTGCGGGAACTGCAGGTAGTTCTCCGACTGCCAGCACGTCAGGTTGTGCGGGTTGTTGAGATCCGTGAGGAAGGCGGGCGGGTGCGCCTTCTTGGGGTCCGACGCGTTGCAGAGGTGGCAGGAGCGCAGCCGCTCCTCGCCGCGCTCGCTCACCACGCAGTAGCGCGCCGGGGGCCGGCCGCAGGTGCTGGACACGCGCACGTCCTTGCCGAAGGCCGCGTTGACAAAGTCCGGGATGCAGCGGCGCGGGTGGCCGTTCTCGTCCGAGCAGGGGTCGGGCTGCGCCGCCTGGCCGGCGAACATGCTGAGCCCGGGCCCGCCGCGCACCGCGCCCACCAGGCACGCCACGGCCGCCAGCGCCGCCAGCGCCTCCCACACTGCGCGCATCGTGCTGCGTCCAGCCTGCCCCGGCCCCGCCGCGCCGAGGAGTCGGTCCGCCCGCCGCAGAAAGCGCCTGCGGAGAGAGGGGAGCCGCGCTCAGCCAGCCCGCCCCGCGCCCTCCAACCCCGCGGTGGGGCGGCGATCGGGGACGCGGGCGAACGCCCGGCTTCCCCCGCACCGAACACCCGCCTCGGTGCCCCGCGTCCCGGGGGCAGGCGAATCCGGAGACCCCCAGGCCCCGCACTGCCCGCGCCTCCTCTTCCCCGCCGGCGGCGAGCCGGGGCTGCGGGCAATCGCTCGGTTTCCCCGCCGCCGCCGCCGCCTCCACGCCGCCCGAGGGTCCTGCCCGCGCCCGTCTGCTCGTCAGCCGTCGCCCCGCCCGCACCCCTCAACTCGGGCGCGGGACAACTCGAAGAGCCCCTGAGCTCGCACGGCCCGCGCCCCCTCCTCCCGCAGCCCGGGCTTCCCGCTCAGCTGCCCCAGATCGCACTCCCGGCCGGCGAGTCCGCGTTAGGGACTTTACCTCAGGAGAGGGCAAAAGAGAAAGAAAAGTTTGCCCGGCCCCGGCCGGGGAGCCCGCGCGCCGGACGGCGGAGAGCTTCTCGCTGGTTGCTAGCAGGCGCGTCCTGCCTCAGCGCGGGCTTGCCAGCTCCATGCCCGGCGCGGCCGCCGCTGTCCCAGCCCCGGCCCGGCCCGGCCGCCGCCGCCTCTCCCGCCCGAATGACGACGCGGCCGCCCGGCTCCCGCCGCTGCCGCCGCGGTGCGAGTGCCGCCCAGCCCGCGCCCGGGGCGCACACACTCCCGCTGGCTGGCGCGCACTCACACATGCACGCACGCCCCCGAAGGCTCCGCCGCCGCCGCCGCCGCCGCCACTCGCGCAGGGAGTGGGGGGCGGAGGGGAGCGCGGGGGCGGGGGGCGGGGCCGCCGGGCGGGGCGCCGGCCAATAACGTCGGCGGGCAGCCGCCGGCTCCCGAGCCAAGTTTTCACCCCGGGAAAGAAGAAAGTTAAAGGGAAGCGGCCAGGGACCCGGAGAGAGCGGGGGTACGAGCGGGTGGGAACCCGGGCGCCCGAGAAGGAGAAGAGGAGACAAAGGGAAGCGAGGAGAGCGCTCGGGGAAACCCCGGAGAGGGGGCTGGGCCCGGCGCGCACCCCGCGGAGGGAGGAGGGGCCGGCCGGGGACCGTCCGCTTCGCCCGGCCCCGCGCTGCCCCGGGAGCCCAGCAGGTTTCCGCCGGCCCCACGCCCCTGGGGAGCGCGCAGGCGAGGGAGAGGGGGCGATTTTTCTCCCTCCTGGTCCCGGGCAAACACATCTGTGTTTGTTTTCTTTGCTGAGCTGGGGTCGGGCCTTCCTCAAACTCAGCGTGATGGCCCCGGTGGCACCGCGTCCAGGGCCGTGCCCCGTGGGCAGACAGCCCGGAATCGTGAGGAAGAGAGAGCCTCTGCTGGCTCGCCTCTCCTACCCGCAGCCCCTGGCATCTGGAGGGAAAGAGCGGCTCTGCCGTCCCCTCACATTTGTCACCCCTCGGCGGGCCAGTCTGTACAGAAAGCAGCTCCTTTTCTACCTGGGAGTTGTGGTGGGCTGGAGGCTGAAGTGGGACAAAACCAGACAGCACCTGGGCACTGGCCAGCAACCCCCAGGCCTCGGGCTGGAGGTGGCCTAGCCCTCCCCGGATCCACAAGCAGCCTGATAAGGTGCTCACCGGCTCAGTGTGCAAAGGTGCTGTAGCCCATACTATCTGCTGGGAACCCATAACTGTTTTGCAGAGTAGGTGTGAAAGTCTATTTTGCAGATGAGGGAGGAAATAGTTCTCAGGAGGTGAAGAAACTTGAGTAAGATCTCCCAGCCATAGAAACCTGGCTCCTTCCTCTCCTCACATTTGTCAAACGGATCATCCCACCCAATTCTAGTCTAGTGGGACACCCTTGGGGCCACCCAGCTTCTTGCCTCCTTCTCTGCTACCTTCACCGAAGGGCCGAAGACAGTGAGGGTATCCTTTGACCGTCTTCCAGCAGCAGCCAAAGCACTTCAGGGGAAAGAAGACACTGGGCTAAGAGTTTTGAACTGAACTGCCAGTTGTTAACTTTTGGATGAGTGAGCTGGTAACAGGCCTGGCTTGAAAACTTGGGATACTGGTTCTGGCCCAACAGCTGGCTTGCTGCATTAGCCCCATTGAGTGTCTTGTTTTGTCTTATTGGTATTTTCATAAACTCTGGGAGTCTAAGAAGGGGCCTCAGGGCTAGTCTGGCCCAGCTCAGTCTGTTTGGAAGACTGCCTACCCCAGCTTCCCTGAGAGATGGCCACCCAAGCCAGCTCTTCTAGGGATGGAAGTTCACTGCAGCCCAAGGAAATAAATCCACTTCATTGCAGGACTGGCTGGATTCATCCTCTGCCCTGGGGTAGAATTTTAACTGTCTTCTTGTGCCGGGTAGCACTCTCTGCACTGTTTGTTTATGCCGCGGCAGAGCGGGATTTCAGGTGACTTACTATGGTGCTTAAAACAAGGCAAAATAACA
Organism: Capra hircus; assembly: GCF_001704415.2. Classification (NCBI taxonomy): domain Eukaryota; kingdom Metazoa; phylum Chordata; class Mammalia; order Artiodactyla; family Bovidae; genus Capra; species Capra hircus. Next base: position 28,206,301 of record NC_030826.1, on the reverse strand, counting down.
TAAATTAGAAAGTGAGGTGGAAGAAGGTAAACGTTTCTTTTTTTCTGTTTAACTCCATGGACTGTGAAATCTCAATGGCATCCTGAAAGGCAACGTGGCAGTTTGGAGTTCCAACACCCTTTGGAGTCGGAGTGTGACCTTGGCAACTTTTGCATCTTTCTGTGCCTGGTTTCTTCATTTATAAAAGGGGGACAATAAGCTCTACCTCATAGGGTTGTGAGCATCAGATGAGTTGACACATACGAATGTTATAGCTTCTAATATGTGTATACAAATATTGTCCTTAGATCATCTCTGTGGGTGTACTTTCATATACATGTATATGTGACTGTACATAAAGCCAGGCACGCAAATGGATGTAGACATATCAGTTGGTAGTATGACATTATTAGATCTTCATAGAAATTTTAAGTTGTTTAAAGACATTTAATTACATGGAAAGATATTGGTGACATAAAACGAAAAAAGCAAGTTACAAAACACTATGCCCCCCCAAAAGGTAGGCATGGTATCCTCTCATTTTTATTTTTTTTAAATATGCATAAAAGGACAACACTGATAATTGTGGGTATCTCTGGATAGTGAGGTTACAGGCGATTTTTGTTTATTTTTGCTTGCCTGTTCTTGATTGTGTATGGTAAAATAAGGAGAACTAAGAGGAGAAAGAAAAACCACAAGGGAAGACAAAGCAGAGATGGGAATCAAGGTAAAGTGGTTCTGGGGCTGCCCTATTCACTTCCTGGGGGTGGGCCACAAATTTGTCCTGAAGCTTTTCCAAAGCCCAAGTGAAAAGAAGACCATGTCAGTCACAAATTCCCAGTGCCTGTGAGAGAAAAACAGACCTATTACTCAAAAGAATTACAACTATTCTTAGTACTAAAATCAGTCAGGAATTTGTCCTGGAGGGCCTCCTAAAGAGACCACAGTGTGAGGTAACAAGCAGACACCCTTAAGTATCCCCAAACTTCACGGAGGGTTTCTGTGATGGGCCATCGTGTAAGCTGAGAGCATCACACCAGAACATGAGTCAAGAAGACAGCCTCGCAAGGACGGGTCTGAAAAAGGCACGCCGGGCTACCCCACTCCCTTCCAACCCAACATGGTCTAGTTTGAAATATCTTTAAGACCAGATTGGCTAGCACTCTGAAGCCTTCCTTCTGCTATGTTGTTTCTGTCCCCGAGCTTTTTCTTAAAATATCTATTTATTTGTTTGGCTGTGCTAGGTCTTAGTTGTGGCATGCAGGCTCTAGTTTCCTGACCAGGGATGGAACCTGGGCCCTCTGCAGGGGAAGCGCGGAGTCTTAACCATCGGACTACCGGGGAAATCCCCCAGTTCTTTCAGTGAGTTCTCACAGGACACTTTGCTGACCACCCACCCTGTAGCCTCTCCTGACGTCCTCTAATTTGTCAGTGTCCCTACAGCAGACTGCCCTTTGAGGAGGCAAATGAAAAAAACAGATGTCCAAATGTTGTGAGAACTTCTCAAAGTGACAGTTATAAATACACACCCAAAAAGGCGTGTCAGGCTCTGAGCAATGGGATTCACAATACAAACTGATGTTCAAAACACCACAGTGAGTTTCTTGGGTGAGAAAACACATTCCCAGGTGTTTGGACCAGGAATGCACTCGGGGGTAGGGTGGGGGGTGGAGGACACCATTCTTGACACCTAAGCCTTACCTGGGAAGCCTGAGAATCACCCTAGGAAGATGAGAATGTGGAAGTTTCAGGAAACGTAGAAGTAGCCAGAGTGGTGGTGGTGGTGGTGTTTAGTCACTAAGTCATGTCTGACTCTTTTGTGACCCCACGGACTGTAGCCCACCAGGCTCCTCTGTCCATGGGATTTCCCAGGCAAGAATACTGGAGCGGGTTGCCATCCCCCAGGGGATCTTCCTGACTCAGGGATCAAACCCATGTCTCCTTCATTGTCAGATGGCTTCTTTAATGCTGAGCCACCAAGGAACACCATACCCAGAATAAGAGGAAGAGAAGCAGGAGACTCAGGTCTCCTAGAAACCAGTGGGCAAGTTTCAAGCAAGGAGGAGTGGTGAGCAGTGTCACATGCCTTCAAGGTCAAGATAAGATCTGAAAGAGTCCTTTGGATTGAATGACAGGGAAGTCCTTGGTGACCTTGACTGGTAGTGGCAGAAGAGTGACATGGACACAAGCCAGACGGCCCCAAGTTATGGATTGAATGGGAGGTGAGAAAGTGCAGATAGCCAGTGAAGACAAGTTTCCAGAAGTGTGAAAACAAGTGGCAGGAAAGAGATAGGGTGATTGGAAGGTGACATGGGAGTGAAGGAAGCTTGGGATTTTTTATTGTTGTTTATAAGATAAGGCTATTTGAACTTGCCTAAATGTTGATAGGAAGGAGAAGAAGGAGGTTGAAGACAGATAAAACTAGCCTCGTTAAAGCGGCAAGTCAGGTGGTCTGAAAGCGTCTCTTGTTTCAAAGACATAAGAAGTAACGCCACCTGCTGAGAGCGAGGGAGAAGATTTGGAAAGGCAGGAAGTCTTGATTGGGTCATTAATGAGAAGGGGACAATGCAGGCTGGTTAGAATTCAAAGACCTATTGAGGTTGGTGACCATCCAGGAGAAAGAATGCCACCCAGGAAAGTCATGCCCCAGCAATGCTCAGTGGCCACTGTAGACCTGGAGAAAGCAGAATGACTGGATTAATCCGTAGTTGAAGGTTGGTTTGTTTTCCAGGAGGTGGGGTACAGGGACAAAGGGAAGAAGTTGGCTGATGTGATGGACAACAGAGACAAAACTGAAGAGAGAAGGCAGTGAAGACAGGCCACCAACGGCAGAGGAAATAGAAAGGCCAGGATCTATAGCCGTGCTGGTGGCTCAGACAGTAAAAAAATCTGTCTGCAATGCAGGAGACCTGGGTTTAATCCCTGGGTTGGGAAGATCCCGTGGAGAAGGAATTGGCAACTCACTCCAGTATTCGTGCCTGGAGAATTCCATGGACAGAGAAGTTTTGTGGGCTACAGTCCACGGGGTCACAGAGTCAGATAAAACTGAGCAACTAACACGTTCACTTTTCAAGACAGTAGCCAAGTGGCTTTCCTGATGGTCCAGTGGCTAAGACTCCATGCTCCCAAGGCAGGGGGTACAGGTTCGATCTCTGGTCAGGGAACTAGATTCCACAGGCCATAACCAAGAATTCGAATGCTGAAACTAAAAGATCCTGCGTGCCACAGCTAAGACTCGATATAGACAAATAAATATTAAAAAAAAAAAAAAGCAACCAGTAGTCACTCATGGCTCATTTCACTCAATTTGAATGAGCTAAAATGCATTAAAATTTAAAGCTCGGTTCCTCTGTTGCCCTGACTTGGAGAGTGAGTATTGATAAAGAACATTTCTATCATCACAGAATGTTCTGTTGGACAGAGCTGGTCTGGAGGCTCAGGAAAATAGACGACATGAGTTGGGAATAACTGAGGAGACCATGGTCTAAAATTGGATGTCTACAGCAAGAATTCCAGAGGTGGAATAGCTCTAGGTGATGACAAGGCCCACAGAGGATGAGATGGGTTTCTGCTGGGAAGCAGAAAAGGTGAATGGAGATGATGAAGTCGACCAGACAGGCTGTCCACCTAGGGATGGAAGATCCTCAGGACTGGCATCAGGGCTCGCTGACCCAAATGCTTCTGTGGAAACTGAGCAGGACCCTGTAGGGCTCTTGGGCATGGGACCCTTTCTGTTCAGCCTCCTGACCTCTGTGTTCCAAAGGGCTGGTTCACCTAGTTGCTAACCAGGGAAGGGAGGGAATGCAGAGACAAGTGGGGAGCAGTCAAGAAACAGCAGAAGCCTTGGGAGAGGATCCTGGTTCCACCTCAAGGGACGCACAGAGTAATAGCTTCGAGCTTTTCTGCAGAACTGAAACCCCCAACAAATGGAAGATGAGGAAGCATTCACTTGAGGAAGCATTCTTCAGAGAAGATTAGGAGATCAGCTGAGGCCAGATGAAAGGAATCCGGTCTGTACACAGCCTGATCGTACTAGCAACCCCACCCTTGAACCATTGCTCACCAAATTCCACTAGGTCAGGACACACAGTTTTTGAAGGGCACAAACCCACTGTGTCCCACTTTGCCTAGCAACGCAATAAAGCTATCCCTTTTTGAAAAGAAAAGTGAAAGTGTTAGTCACTCAGTTGTGTCCAACTCTGTGACTCCATGGACTGCAGCCCTCCAGGCTCCTTTGTCCATGGAATGCTGCAGGCAAGAATGCCGGAGAATTTCCCCCTCCAGGGGATCTTCCCAACCCAGGGATTGAACTGAGGTCTCCTGCATTGCAGGCAGACTCTTTACTGACTGAGCCACCAGGGGATCCCTTTTTACTGCACCCAGAACTCTTGTCTCCAAGATCCGATGCAGCACCAGTGCACACAGGCTGAGCTTTTGGCATCAACGTTTTCAAAGAAAGAGAAGAGTGACCTGGGTAGAGAGGAGTCAGCATGGAAGAGATGTGGACGGGGGAACAGCTGTGTGGTTCCGGCCTTATAGGAGCAGGGAGTTGCTGTCAGTTTCACGAAGATCACAGGAACAATGGAGATTGAGGAGAACAAGAGCTCCCCCTGCCTGGGTGCTGGGTGCCTCTGGTGTGGACAAGAAGAGCCCCTCTGAACAGTGTGAGTGGGGCCTGGGGGAGGGCCAGGCTGGAGGGTCAGCATAAAGGTGGGCTGGGAGGAGCAACCAGAGAACAAGGTGAGGATGCAGGGAGGGAACATCCCGTAATGGGACGGGGCGGGGGTAGCCGGGGGGCCGTGGGGGCTGCTCAGGCCAGTGGTTCACAAGGAAGGAGGACAGGAAAAGAGGGCTTCGGAGAAACAAGATGACCCGAGGGACCTTCATCTTTTCTAAGCACTCTGTCAATCATGCACTCATAATCCTTGTAAGAATCTTATGAGATTGGGATAGTCCTAGCTCCATCTTACAGAGACTCGGGAAAGTTGCTGAAGCTCGTCTTACTGATGAGTAAAAGAGCAGGAATTGGAACTGAAATGGTCTGGATACAGGGTTCAGAGCTTTTAGTCGGCACCTGTGGGCAAGACGGGCTTGGTTGACGTTATCTGACACAAATGGGTCTCAGCTGTGTCTGGACAAGAGATGGGGTCCAGGTGGACCAGAAGTTTGAGCTGTGGCCTGGCTTGACTGTGCTTCTGAGCATGTCTGGTCCAGTTAAGAGAACACACATTAAATGAAGTGGTTTCCAGGACTCCTGACATAGACTGGAAATTACAGCAGTGGGGGATTTTGATGCGGGTACCTGGCTTCTCCAGAAGAGTCAGTGGGGTCTGAATTGATTGTGTTACTTTTGGAAACAGAAAGAACTTGACTTAAACAAAACTTGATTCCAACTCATAACTTCATTGTGTGACCCTGAGCAAGTTGCTTCACCCATCAGGTTGGAAACCCATTGGTTTTCTCCCAGCGAAATGGGGACCATCACACTTACCTTATTGAGTGATTAAAAAAGCACCTGTAAAAGGAAAGAAGCTGGCAGACTGAGTATATGAGAATTGAGGGTGTTTGAGGTTTGTTTGTTTGTAACTATTCATAATACTCACTATTCATAATACTATTCATAACTACTCACTCACCCTGGAAGAAGTTAGGGGCCTCCTCTCATTTTGAGGCTTTGAGAGCCCAGCTCACCTGGTCAGCCTCGTGGAGACGCCCAAGGGATCCCAGGCCCCTGGACTTGACGCCAGGAGATCTGACTGTTCTGGAAGGAGTGCAGGAGAGCAGGTGGGTCTAGAGCGTAGGTTTCCCCGAGCTTTGTCCAGGCCTCAGTGCTGTTGATCAGCTTCTTCAGCTGCCCTCCCCTAGTGCCGGCTTCTTGGCTGAGGATTCCGGAGCTGGGCAAAGAAGCCCATACAAACCCCAAACCCGCCAAATCCCTTAATCTACCGGAGCTCTTTGAAGGGGTGAAAACCGCCTGTGGATAAGGGGAACCAGCAGATGTAATTTATTTTCATTTGCAAAAAAAGCTTTTGTAAGGTCCCACCCTGAACACTATTACAATAAAGAAAATGGGTCACCGTCCAGGGAAGCTTTGTCAGGGGTGGAAGTCTGGCCATGAAGGAAGGAAACAAAGGGTGAACATAAAAGGACGGTTCTCTGGAGAAGGGGGAAATTATGGGAAACCTCTGGACCCAGAGCTGGGGCTCAGCTCACTGAACACCCAGACACAGTCTGAAGGAGGGAATCCCCTCACTTGTAGAGGTGACACCCGAGCGACATCAGGCAGAAGAAGGTGAACTGGAGGATCTTTAGAAGCTGAATGGTTCATGGCACACAGGTTCGGCAGAAGGTGATGTATTGGGGACAAAATCATCTGAAGGACTCTTAAAAGGTGAAGTGAAGTCGCTCAGTCGTGTCCGACTCTTTGTGACCCCAGGGACTGTACCCTACCAGGTTCCTCCATCCATGGGATTTTCCAGGCAAGAATACTGGAGTGGGTTGCTATTTCCTTCTCCAGGAGATCTTCCTGACCCAGGGATTGAACCCGGGTCTCCCACATTGTGGGCAGACACTTTACCATCTGAGCCACCAGGCAAACTCAGATTATCACATACACTTGAAAAATACTATTTTAGGACTGTAGTACCAACTCCTTTCTTAAGGTAAGTACTCCACACAGGTGCTATTGGCATTGGGGCCAGACAGTTCTTCACTGGGCAGAGCAGTCCTGTGTCTACTACAGGATGTGCAGTGTCCCTGACTCCTGTCCACTAAAAGCTTCTAGGTCCTACACCCCACATACACACGTCACTGTGACAACTGACGAACGGTTCCTCTCATTTATAAGTCCCCCTAGAAGAGCCGCCACTCAAATCCCATCCTGATCCACTTGAAATTAAGCTCAGGATCTTCCTAAGGCCAGAAAGGTAAGAGAACCAGAAATAAAAACAGAATGCATTTGGGCTTAGGATCTTCTTCTGGGAAGTTCTAGTCATCACATCTCAAAAATGATGGCGGTAAGTGCTAGAAACACAAATAGAGCAGAATAAGGGGGCACAGTGCCAGGAGAGGAGGTGAGTTTTAGACAAAGTACTTGGGGCAGGAGAAGCTCTGAGAGGGAGCCAGTAGAGCTAAGGAAGGGAGCCGGGCGGATATGCTGGCAGCAGGGGGACAGCGGGAGTGTGCACCCCAGTGGAAGGAGACAGCAAGGGCAAAGGTCCTGAGGCAGAGCTTGACTTGTGTAAGGAACACGAACAAGGGGCCTGGTGAGCAAGATGGGAGTGCTGAGAGGTGAGCTCAAAGAAGTCACTATGCAGGCTAGAGAACACATGGCTTTGCAGATTTTGAGAAGGAATCTGAGCACTCAGTAATGAATTCTGGGTACCTCCAAGGCTTTGGAGGCTCTTCCCATGGCTCTTCATATCATAATACTTCCCTGACTAGTCCATCAACTTCTCGAGAGAGGAACTGGGTCTTTACTCTTTGAATCCCCAGAGTTTAACAGACTGCCTGGCACAGGATAGGAATGTACTACAAACTCACTAAAATCAATCAAAGCATGACATTATGGACAACTGATGTCACCAACTGAGGTAGGTTGAAACATGTCCTCTACCCCCACCTTCAGAGATATCTATGTGTTAATTCCTGGAACCTGTGAATGCTACTTTATGTGGCAAAAAATGAATCTCAGCAGATGTGATGACAGTAAAGGATCCTGAGATGGGAAGATCATCCTGGATTATCTGGGTGGGCCCTAAATGCCATCATGTGTCCTTATAAGAGGGAGGGAGGGGGAGATCCAACAAAATAGAAAAGGGAAGGCAAAGACAGAGACAGAGATCAGAGTGATGTGGCCACAAGCCAAGGAATACTGGCAGCTACCAGAAGCTGAAAGAGACAAGGAACTGATTCTCCTCCAGAGCCTCTATAGAAAGCACAGCCCTTGATTTTAGTCCAGTGACACTGATTTCAAATGTCTGGCCTCCAGAATTGCCAGGAAATAAATTGCTGTTGTTTTAAGCCTCCAGATTTGTGGGAATTTGGTACAGTGGCAGTCAGGACTAATACACCACCAAATAGTAGAAATGCCAGGGTTCAGCAGGTCCCTTGGAAATCTTAGAGGCAAGCTTGGGGTAAGTGAAAGGAACAAAAAGAGGGAGCATTAACACTCTGGCTTTGGGATGTTTCCGAAGTCTTCCTTTGTTTCTTCTTCCCATGGGCTGTGTGGCCATGTCCCCCTGTTCCTTACTTCATGCAATGCTGAGTTCAGGACCCCCCGCTTGCCAGGTCTCTCTTTCTGGAGGCCAGGGTCTCAGAATCCTTTACGATTCAGAACACAGTTCAGAAACAAGTTAATAGTCTCCTGGGCCTTTGAGAGAAGAGTCACCATGATATCCAGGGATTTCAGTTTGCACGGAGGCCAGAATACTTCACTTAGCCGTGTTTATGAGGTCAGGCATCTTCTGTTCTTCTAGGGTCACAGAGAATCACAGATCAGGACCCTAGGGGAATAGGTGACTGGGGGACATAACAGGTTGAGAAGTGACTGCTGATGGGAGTATCCATTCCAGCCACCACCCAGGGATCAGGGCAGGTCTTGCAACCACTCAGCTTTCCAAGGGCATTACTGTCTGAGAGCCCAGAGGAGCTAGGAAAGTATAGGAGCAGCCCTTAGTGAACATCCATTGAGTCAGGGCTCCCCTTTAACAATGAGGAGACTGAGGCAGGGGGGCTGAGTGAATTGCCCAGAAGCTGATATTCTGAGAGATGGCTTCAGAATGACTCCTTGGAATGGCTGTGGGTTACCCATTCAACCACACCTAGGGAATACCTGCTATATTCAATTCTGCTAAATTAGGTGGAGAAAAAAATCATGATTCTGGAGGAGCAAATGATTACATAAAAAGTTTCTATGCTTCAAGAAGTAAGCTTCAGTTAACTGCAAAAATCAATTATGTGGAACACCTTATGTTCCCCAAATGTCAGTAAAATGAGGTATTACGGGTCTACACGTCACACAGGGGGAAGACTTAGGGGACCAATTCCAAGAGGTGGTGCGAGATGAAAACAGCCATGGACCATTGACTCCAAATAGATTGAGTAAGTGCGTGGATAATAAGGTATTAAGGGAAAGTAGGAGTTGGGGGGAGGGGGACCTCTCCCTCACTGATGCTACCAACAGGCAGGGGGTACCACTGTGCTAGGCCCCAGAATGATGCCAGAAACTAGTCACAAGGCTGGATGGATGTGACCTAGCCTAGGGAACTACCTCCTTGTCTCTGGCTGAGCACCCTGCTTATGGGGCCTCCCAGGGGTCCCAGGTCCCTGGGACTGGAGGGACCTGGGACGCCCGGGTTTGCCAGGAGCTGTCTGAGTGGGCAGCAGGATAGTACAGGCCTGGATCATGCTCCAGGCATACACACTTCCTGATCTTCACACCTCTGCAACCGTGGGTACCAAGGACTGAATGACTGTGTCCCTCCCCCAAATTCATTTGAAGAGCCAATACCCAGCACAGTACTATTTGGAGCTGAGGCCTTTGTGAATGACTAACACAATACTAGATCTTGAAGGTGGAACCCTCGTGATAGGACTAGTGCCCTCATAAAGGAGACATGAAACTAATAGAATGTGACATATCCATTATACCTAAATTGTTTAAATTGTTTTTTTAAAGACACATGAGAAACAAGACCTTTCTCTCTACCATAAGAGGACACAGCCGTCTGCAAACCAGGAAGAGAGCCCTCACCAGTTACCGAATCAGCCAGCACCTTTATCTTGGACTTCCCAGCCTCCAGAACCATGAGAAATGAACATCTGTTGCCCCAGTTGCCCAGTCTATGGTGTTCTGTTAGAGCAGCCTGGACTGACAGCGGGCAAGTCATTTTACCTCTCTGAGCATCAACTTCCTCTTCTGAAAAATGTGGATGGTATTATCATTTGTCCCCTTCCTTTCTTCCTTCCTCCCTCCCTTCCTTCCATAGATATCAGGAGTATAGAGTTAAAAAAAGCATGTACAAAAGACCCTGAGATGTCCGAAGTCTGAAGCCCTAAAGAAATATAATTTTAATAACTTCATGTGAAACCAGCTAACCCAGTGCCTCTACCATCACCATGGTTACCACAAGGATGCTACCCTCTTGAGAGGATGACAAACTGCCCCCAGGCAACAGAAACTCATATACAGGACAGTGCCCCTAGCACTGCAGAAAAACTGGACTTTGGTGTTAATAGTGTCAATAATCCTTTCCTAATTACCAATTAATAGTTATAATAAGTCAATAAGCATAAATAATAACTATCAATCAAAAGTATCTGATTCAGCTTGGGGTCAAGGTAGATCTGTCAAGAGTGGAGCCTCAGAGCAGCAACCACAGTCGTAAACACAACCATAATCACAGCCACAGCCGGAATCACAATCACAACCATCATCACAACCACAGTCATAATCACGATCGTGATGGCAGCTCACACTTACAGAATGCTGCACTCACTGCCAGGTCTGGTCTAGGAATGGGTCTGCTGGATTTCAGCCAGGAAGCTTGTTGAGGTAAGGGCAGTGGTGGAGAGGCTGGAAGGGAATTTGTGAGAAGTTTCTCTTCTTGGAGAAGAGAGGCAGGGGGAGGGTAAGGCAAACCATAAGCCCCATGACTGGGGACAGCATCATTCTTGCTCACTAGTATCTGCCCAACACCCAGCACAGAGCTTTGCACATACTAGACACTCAAAAAAATGTTTACTAGGGACTTCCCTGGAGGTCCAGTGGGTAAGACACCATGCTTCCACTTCAGGGGGCACAGGTTGATCCCTGGTCGGGAAGCTAAGATCCCACATGTCATGTGGGATGGCATGGCCAAAAAATAGAAAAAACAACAACAAAAGCAAACAAAATTAAAAAAAAAATGTTTGCTAAATGAACAGCAAGGGGCCTGGCCAGGATGTCCCTAGGGAAGAAGCAGAGGTTTCTTGTCCAGGAGCACATCTGGGCTTGAGGTTAGTGAATCAAATTCTGCTTCTCTGGGTCTTTGATTCCCAGTAACTCTTCACGTACTTGACGACCACTCACACTGCAGGTCACATTGGTCTTGCTTGGAGAACTAGATAATCCTGGCATCATCAACATCTACTAACCTATGACACAGGCACGCATGTACGCACACACGTCTCCAGGCTGCAGAGTAGGAGCCAGCCCTTTTCAGCAGGAGCCAAGGACCCTCCCTGGGCTGGGTGCCCTTACCCCAGATCCAAAGGGCTCAGGAGGCGGCTGCCTTCTGCCTGGGCCCCCTCCACTAGGATCTGATTTTCTCATCATCTGGATAGTCTCAGCAACTCACAGCAAAGGGATGAACCAGCCTGACCTTTCTGGAGGTTTGTTTAAAGCAGAACAATGTTTGTCTTGTCCAAACACTATGAATTACTCCAGAGAATCCTGCCCAGTTTTACAATCCGCAGCTACAAACGGCTTACATAAATAGGGACTCGTCCCCTCCCCGTCCCCCCTCTGTTCCTAACAGCTTCTCCCCACATCCCAACTTCCCTTCACTCTTCCAGGCCTCCCCCTGTGCCCCCTCACCCTTCCTCTCTTCTGAGCCCCAGCCTGGTGAAGGACAGGTGTCCGTGGTTCCAGGCGACGGCTCGCACCTGGGTTATTGCTGGCACGGATCCCGCCGGTGGGCTGCTCTCCCTGGCGTGGGCCAGGTTTGCCTGGCTCGCAGGGAGGGGAGGTGGGGGCGCCTTCTGGGCACATTTGTACTGTCTGTGTGGGGCCTGCAGTGCACAGAGTTAGGTCCAGCTGGGAAAGTGTGTTGGGAAGAGGAGGCCCCTAGGTTTGGGGGCAAAACATCCAGTCACCCTGCAACCCACTTGGACCATTCCTTGTCTGACAGGATGCTCAGCACCCCCACAGCTGCTGCTTCATAGGCTGCGCATTCAGGGGATCTGAGGTTTCTTCTTAGAAGTGCACCCCACTCACTGGGGGCCTCCAGTGATGGTGGGTGACAGTAAATGTCGTTCTGCCTATCGAATACGGGCCACAAAAAGCAAGCAGGGCCCATGATCCCATTAGGGAAGGGACTGCTGGGGAAAGAGCTCACTTTGGGCTGGGCTTCCCTAAGTATAGTTTCAGTCCCACATGCATTGAAAGACTTTAGGGAGCTTGTTTTAAATGTAGATTTCTGAGGACTTCCCTGGTGGTACAGTGGCTAAAACGCTGCCTTCCCAATGCAGGGCACCAGGGTTAGATTCCTGGGCGGGAAACTAAACCCCATATGCCATAACTGAGAGTTTGCATGTTGCAACTAAAGATCCTACAAGCCACAACTGGGAAAAAAAAAAAAAAGGTAGATTTCTGGGCCCCTCCCCCAGCCTAGAAAAGCCTGGAGGGTTGAGGGGAGGAGATGATGTTCAGGTCTGGGATTCACCTCCCTGCATGAAATCCTCTCCAGGCAAGTCCCCAGATTAACTAGCTGGATGACACCCACCAGCCAACCACTGAGTCTCAGCTTCCCATCTGTACAAAGCCCAGAGACTGTTTGAAAGGCCCCTTCCAGCTCTTAGAATGTGGTTTCAAGGAAAGCTGGCTACCAGAACCCAGAAGCAGCAAGGCTGGATGGAAGCAGCCAGAGAAAAAATCAAGGGAGTCCTTAAACTCCAAGGAGGTGTTGGTGAAGACTTGGGGAGGTGCCGGGGAGGGTGCTGCTGGTTGGGGTGTGAGTGGTGTGTGGACTCCTTCCACCGAAGGCCCCACACTTGGAGCCAAGTGTGACCTCATTTCATCCTTGTTTTGCAGGCAAGGAAACTGAGACTCAGAAGGGAGGATGGACTTCTGCTCGGAAGCTGGTGAGTGGCAGGGATTCCATCACCGACACACCCTGGAACACCCATCTGGCCATTCCAGAAACGCCCCTTCCAGCCAGCTACTTCCCTTGTTCCAGCCTCTCCGAGGAGCACGGGTGTGTGTGTGTGTGTGTGTGTGTGTGTGTGTGTGTGTGTTTTAATTGCTCAGTTGTGTCAGATTCTGTGACCCCATTGACTGTAGCCCAGGAGGCTCCTCTGTCCAGGGAATTCTCCAGGCAAGAATAGGGGAGTGGGCTGCCATTTCCCTCTCCAGGGGATCTTCCCCACCCAGAGATCCAACCCAGGTCTCCTGCATTATAGGCAGATTCCTTACCGTCTGAGCCACCAGGGAAGCCTATTGCACCTTAGGGACAGAGCTCCTTCTCTTCCCCCAATGGGAGGGTTCCACTGGGCGGGAGGGCGGGAGGGCCCTGGGCCAAATCTGTCCCACGAAGTGGATGCGCGGTGAGCCTCCACGGCAGGAAAATCAACTGCCCGGAGCTTCACCCTGGAGAGGGCCAAGCCGGTCTTACCCACCCTCAAGCTCCACAGCCGGGCTGGGGGCGCCCTCGGGGCGAGGTCATCCCGGTTAGGGCTGCGGCTGCAGCGCTCGATCCTCCTTCGCCCGAGGACAGGGAGCCCTGCCAAGGAGAGGCACCAGCTCTCAGAGCCCGCAGACTGTTCGTGCCCAGCACTCGGGGCGACCCGAGGTCAGAAGATAAAGCCGCCGCCACTCTCTCCGCTGATGCTCCGGGGGTACACCCTGAGCCGGCAGGAGTGGCGAGCCGGAGGCCGCGAAGAGCACGCTGTCACCCTCCCCAGCCCCGCTGCTGGCAAAGACCTGGTGTCGCGGCAACTCGGGATCGAACGTCTGGTGCGGGTCGGGACAGTATCAGCGCGCCCTGCCTCTACGATCTCTGAGTGTGCACTGGGATCGCATTTCCACTTTCGAGATCCAGAATCTCACCGTGCGACCCCGGGCAGCCGCGCGCGGCTCTGGGCCGCGCACGATGCACTCCCCAGCCCAGCTCCAAAGTCTGCGCCTCGGATTAGCTGCGCCTCCCTTCCAGTTCAGCATTTGATTTTCTAATCAAGCTCTTTGTCCCCTGCGGCCTGAACCCGAGCCCCCTACTTCCCCGTTTCCCCTCGGGCCCCGCCTGGGTCTCGCTGTCGCCCGACTTTCCCGTCGAAGGCAGTCGAGTGAGTGATTCGGCAGCCGAGGCCGAGGCCGGCGGGTCCGCGGCGCGGGCCGGGCTGTATGGAAATGGCCCGAGGAGCCGGCGGGCGCGGCGGCGATTTATTCTGGGAGTGACAGCCCCTTTGAGCGCTCAGCGAATGGCATTTTCTGTCTGTGAAAGCCTTTCTTCCCACCTCTGTTCAGATTAGCCCGGGGGATGAATGCGCCCATTATCCAGCCCGCTGACCATTCTGAAACGCCAAATTAATTACTAAGCACTGAATCAGGCGCCGGGGCCGGGGCACCGGGAGGTGTGAAAATAGCGAGCGACTGGAGCTGGGGAAGGCGAGGGGCGCAGCGCCGAGAGGCCGGGCGGGGTGGCCCGGGGCGCGGGCGCGGGCGCGGCGGGTCTGGGGGCGGGCTTGGCCGGCCGCCGAGCGCGACCTGCCGGCGTGACCGGACGCGACCGCGGGGCGAGCGGGCTGCAGGGGCCCCGGGCGGGCGGCAAGGCGCGGAGCCGGGTGGCGGCTCCCGCCGGTTGGGCTAGCCGGGGGCGCGGCCGGAGAGCGCCAAGTGCGCGGGGCGCGGGGCCGAGGCTGGAGCGTGCGCGGGGCGCCGGTGCCTCCCGGGCATCACCGCCCGGGACAGCTGCCCCCAGACGGCCCCTGTCCGCGGGTGCCCCGCCGTCCCCTCCCAGGCGCTTGCCGCTCCAGCTGCCCTCCGAGGCCTTCAAACTTGCGCGCCGCCCGGCCACCACAGCCCCCGGCTCGAGCTCCCCGAGAGCGGGGCCGCCCGGAGGCCGCCTCCCCTGGCCCGGATTCCGGCCCTGCGGACCGCACTTACCTCCCGAGGCGCCGGGCGGGAGAGGGAGGCGAGCTCTCGGCGGCTCCCGCTGGAGTGCGCTGGGCGCGGGGAGCGCGCGCCTTTAAGACTCTTCCCCGAGACTCCGCCAGGTGGTGTCAGGCCGGCCGGGCCCTCTCGGCGCGGCACCCCCGCGGCCACCCTGCTCCCCAGCCCGCCCCGGGCGGAACCCGGACGCTCGCTCCCCCCTCGGCGCCCCGCCGAGCCCGCTCCAGCGGAGTGGAGCCCGAAGCTCGGGGGGACAGGATGGGCGGTGATTTGGGGACACACGGATGCTCAAGGGGAAGGCATCCATCCTACCCACTCTACTCTAGCTTTGGCAGATGGAGGAATTTCTCTTCGGCCGGATGCTGGGGGTGGGGGAAGAAGAGGCGAGGATCGAGAAGTCTAGTCCCAGGACGCGGGGTACGGCCCTCACTGTCATCACCCCGGGACGCGCCTGAAGTCCGCGCGAAACTGGTCCTCTCGTCCTTGATCCAAGATGGCGAGTGACACGCCTCCCCCAGTCACCGCTGGCATGACCGAAGCGTTAGAGAACTGTCGCCACTTAAAACTGGGGCTATAGGAGATCCACACTTCGGAAACAAAAGTTTTAGAGGACCCATGGGAAGGTTGAAGGAACTCCACCTTGGGCAGGCGAGAAGCCTGGTTTGGCCTGGGATGCGCAAAGAGCACCCCTCTCTCCCGATGCCCTCTAGGAGCCCAGCGGGGTGAGCTCACGAGCCGCCGGCACCTGGGGACCCTCCGCAGAGCTCACCGCCGGCTGCAGGGCACACGTTTGCAGGCATAAACTGTGATTCTGGCTTCAGGCCATTATTAAAATTTTATATGTGTCTTCTCTTTCAAAAATAATTTTTTGACATTTGTTGAGATTTCAAACCACTAATAATTAACTCAGTTTTTCTGTCTTCATCGTTCACTGCTATTTCTTTTATATAAACATCTTCCTCATCCCTGAGTTCCTTATTTTGAGTAATCTCTCACACAACTGAAATTTACTTTTGAGTAACCCTGGGGGTGGGGGGAGGGCATGTGGGTGGTGGGCTTTTCCAGTCTGTGTATGTCAACAGATGTCTCTCTGTTAACTTCTACAGACACTAGTCAGATATAGGATCCTATAGGATATAGGCTCCATACTTTATTTACATTTATGACACTGCAAGATAGGGATGTCTTAGCATAAAGCAGGGAGGCAGGTGAAAAGTACTCACTCTGATCTGTGACCCATGATCTGGGGGAATCATGAAGTGACTCTTTTTGACTATTATGGATCCATCCATCTTCTGATTTTTATAGTAGCAGAAATTTCTCCCAGGTTCTAGAGAATAACATCATTCGAAGTCTTTCATCTTTTGGGGACCATCTGGCTTCAGTGTACTTTGTTAAGAGAAAAAAACATATGGGTTCTGTTACTTCCTCTTTTACTAATTGTCCCCCAGGGCTAGTCCCATCTCTCTTCACATTCAGTGCTTCTCCCATAAAAAGGAACAAATCGGGCTGCCTGACTGCTGTGGTCCTATCTAGTGTCAATGATCTAGGAGCCTAAAATGCAATGACCCAGCCCAGGGAGAGACCCCTTCACACCAACTAGGATGCTATAACAGAAAAGACAGATAAGTACAAGTGTGGGTGCAGGTGTGGAGAAATGGGAACCCTCCTGCGTTCCTGGTGCGAATGGAAAAAAAAAAAAAAAAGGTACAGCCACTAGAAAAGACTGGCAGTTCCTCAAAAGGTTAAACATACAGTTTTCACAGGATCCAGCAATTCTACTCCTAGGTATATACTCAAGAGAAAGGAAAACATATGTCCACACAAAAACACCTGTACACAAATATTCATAGTAGCACTAATCACAGTAGCCTCAAAGTGGAAATATCCCACATGGCCATCAATCAATGAATTAACAAATAAAATCTGGCATATCCAAATATACAATATTATTCAGCTATAAAAAGAATGAAGTACTAAATACACTCTACGACATGGGTGAATCTTGAAGACAGTATGTTAAGTGAAAGAAATGAGTCACCAAATGTCATATATTATATGGTTCCATTTACTATGAAATGTCTTTAGGCAAATCCATAAGAGGCAGAAAACAGATTTGTGGTTGACTATTACTTTGCCAACAAAGGTCCATCTAGTCAAGGCTATGGTTTTTCCAGTAGTCATGTATGGTTGTGAGAGTTGGACTGTGAAGAAGGCTGAGCACCAAAGAATTGATGCTTTTGAACTGTGGTGTTGGAGAAGACTCTTGAGAGTCCCTTGGACTGCAAGGAGATCCAACCAGTCCATTCTGAAGGAGATCAGTCCTGAGTGTTCTTTGGAAGGAACGATGCTAAAGCTGAAGCTCCAGTACTTTGGCCACCTCATGTGAAGAGTTGACTCATTGGAAAAGACTCTGATGCTGGGAGGGATTGGGGGCAGGAGGAGAAGGGGATGACAGAGGATGAGATGGCTGGATGGCATCACGGACTCAATGGACGTGAGTAACTCTGGGAGTTGGTGATGGACAGGGAGGCCTGGCGTGCTGTGATTCATGCTGTGAGTCGGACACGACTGAGCGACTGAACTGAACTGAACTGAGGGCTGGGGCTGGAGGTTGAGTGGGGAATGAGTGCTAACAGGAGTGGGCTTTCTTTAGGGGTGATCAAAACTGACTGTGGTATGTGCATGCTCAGTCGCTCAGTCATGTCCGACTCTCTCTTTGCGACCGGCCAGGCTCCTATGTTCATGGGATCCAACTCCTGCACTGGCAGGCAGATTTTTCACCACGGAGCCATCTGGGAAGCCAAAATATAGACAGAAATACTACATTCTGTGTACGTGCTCACGCTCAGTCGACTCCATGAACTGTAGCCCTCTGGGCTTCTCTGTCTATGGAATTTTCCAGGCAAGAATACTGGAGCGAGTTGCCATTTCCTACTCCAAGTGATCTTTCCAGCCCAGGGATCGAACCTGCATCTCTTTTGTATCCTGCATTGGCAGGCAGATTCTTTTACCACTGAGCCACCTGGGAATCCCTATTGGGTTACACTTAACTCTGTGAGTATACTAAAAGCATCATATTGTACACTGTAAGTGGATGAATTGTATGGTATGTGAATTGTGTCTCAATACAGATATTATATTAAAAAATATTTACCATGTCTGTGTTCTCACGAAGCCACAGGATAACTGGGGGATTAGCCAGTTCAGGACGCTATGACCTGCCCAAGGAATCAAGCGCCCTCCTCACACTTACACACAAAGGTTTCCATGGCCCATACAAAGGCAAGACTTTTCCGGACCTTGTTGTTCAGTCGCTAAGTCACATCCAATTCTTTTCTGCATCTTACCATATCCTAATACTTAGGTGTTAACTTTTTATTCTTCTTCCTCTCTGTTGGAAATCCTCCAACTGGCTGCGGGTAGCCCTGCAGACTTAGTAAGCTGATTCTCAGAACAGGGTCTCCCAAGAGAGCAGCCACTTTCAAGACTATAGCACAGTTATTAAGAGTAGCAACGATGGAGCCAGACCTCCAGAGTTCAAATCCCAGACCTGTCTCTCACTAGCTACCTGACACGGTCCAGTCACTTACTTTCTCTTTTCCTCAATTTCCCTATGTGCAAAACGAGGATAACAGTGCCTGTTTCATAGAGATTATGTCAAGATTAAATGAGTTAATATACCTAAGATAGCATCTGGTGGACTATCCTAAGTGTTGCTGTGCTGTGCTGGGCAAGTCGCTCAGTCGTGTGCCACCCCATGGACTGCAGCCCACCAGACCCTTCTGCCATGGGATTCTCCAGGCAAGAGTCCTGCAGGGGGTTGCCATACTCTCCTCGAGGATCTTCATAAGTGTTCAGTTCAGTTCAGTCGCTCAGTCGTGTCCGACTCTTTGCGACCCCACGAATCGCAGCACACCAGGCCTCCCTGTCCATCACCATCTCCCGGAGTTCACTCAGACTCACATCCATCGAGTCCGTGATGCCATCCAGCCATCTCATCCTCCGTCGTCCCCTTCTCCTCCTGCCCCCAATCCCTCCCAGGATCAGAGTCTTTTCCAATGAGTCAACTCTTCTCATGAGGTGGCCAAAGTACTGGAGTTTCAGCTTTAGCCTCATTCCTTCCAAAGAAATCCCAGGGTTGATCTTCAGAATGGACTGGTTGGATCTCCTCGCTGATGGTATTCCTCAGAGATGCAGGTTAAAGCACAGACCTGCTACTTTCCCATGTCCCACTAGGTGGCGCAAAGGCACCACTTTGGGTAATGAAAATGGCCCCTGGGGTCCCTTGCACCGTTAACTCTGGACTTTGATAAACCACGCAAATAGTGTTAACTTTGCATAAAGAGTGTCACAGTGGGTCCACCTGTGAACTATATGCAGTAATATCACCTACGGTGCGGCAAATTTCTCTCACCGGTGCCACTCACTGGGAAAAAATTTCTCTCCGATCCAGAGAAATTAGTGTATATGCACAAATAACATGCATAGTCCGAGTAAAATGTTAGCCCCATTACCAGCTCAGGTGCAGCCGCCCAACAGAAGTTGTGAGGGCTTTGTGTATGTAACACACATAATTTCTCACTGTATCAATTCAATGTCCTGATGGTAATATTAGGAAGATGTCAAGAGTTACAAAGTAAAATAACTGCATTTCAATATACAAATACTATGAGCAGAATGACCAAGAGGACCCTGAGAACAATGATCACTGGTAGGTGTCTGTACCTCTGGTGGTTCAAACACCTTGAGTGATGTTGCCCGGGGCAACATCATTTTCCAAAGTGTTTCCAGTTTTTGTTCAAGTTGCCTTCTAGGAAAACACTAGCATGTGTTAAGATTGTGAATCAAAACAAAACAAATGCTTTGTGTTCACAGACAAGATAAAATCAGGCTCCAGGCATAGAGGGTTTCTCATCATTATGAACATCCAGCGGGACATTTAAAATTTGTAGAGGAAGTTGTGTGGTAGTGTCCCCTATATGCAGTGCAGACATCCGGCACCTCTGGTTTCTGACTACTAAATAGTAGTGGAGTCCCCCAAAAGCGTGGCAGCCAAGACTACTTCACCACAGATTTTCAGCTGAACAATAGCATCTCCACTGAGAGCCCCTGGTCCAGGGTCAAAATGGCTTTGGGCATTTCCAGCAAAGCTGGCACTCAATCCGCTTTGGACTCAACTCTTAAAAAGGCACTGGCTTTTCTCTAGTCTACACAAATACGCTTGTCTGGGACCAGAGCCGGGACTCGAAGGGGGTTCCAGAGAAAGGGAGGCTGGGGTTTCCTCTAAGTGTCTCCTTTCTTTGTCCAGGAAGAGGAGGCCTGAGGAGGCAGGCTGCTCTCGCCTGCCAATCTTGGGCACAACCCAATGGTCTGTTTGAGACTTTTCCTAAAACCCAGCTGGGAAGTAAATCAGCACAGACATAATCCTGATTTTAGCCACAGGGGCCAGGGCCTCTGAGCAAACCCCTGGCTTATGAGAATTTCCTGCTGTACATTTGCTTGGCATGTCAATCTCAAAGCTATTCTTGCTCTGCTTTCTCAGGGATGGGGCCAGCAGGTCCAGGGCTCCTGGGGACAAGGTTTTGACATACTGGCATGTACAGACTTGCTCGCTGGCTCCATTAATTATGTCCACCTCCACCTGCTACGGGGTATTTTCCGGTCCTTGCATCTGGTCCCTCCTTTCTCTCAACAATTATGGGACCAGTTCCCTGCTCCCCGCCCCAACTTTCAGCTTGCTTGTCTTGAGAAGCAGGTATGACATGACCCCTCCCCACACACACACACATACCCCCACTGGTATTCCTGGAATTCAGCTGGTTTAGCAAAGCAAGACTAGATCTCTCCTGAGCAGGGCAGCTGCGTCTTTCTGTACACATTCCATCACTGCTGCCAATTGATGTCTCGGGGCCAGCTGGTCATCTACGACCCAGGTTTTAACGCCTCAAGAATTCCCTCCCAGACTCTCTGGTCTAAAAAGGGCAGCTGAAGGGCCCAGGAGCCTTCCTGTCATCAGACAAAAGGGTCAGAAGCCTGCGACTCTGTGCATTTCTGTTCTGCCGACAGTCCAGATGGTTCCTCACCAAGGCATCCATGCACCTGCCGTTGTGGGCCTACGCAGTGTATCCAGTGACCAGACATTCAGGGACGGCCCCTGGTACGCCACGTGCTCTGGGTGCACTGGGGACCTGGCAGACACAGTTCCTGTTCTCCTAGGATGGACAGCTTATGGGAACAAGAGAGTCACTCAGTAAACAATAATACAAACAGACATGTGATTGCAGCTAAGATGAGCAGTACAAGGAATACAGGAGCAAAGAAGTATCTACAAAGGCTGTGGTGGAACAGGGGACTAGAGCATCAGAGAGGAGGCAACATTATGTTGAAACCTGAGAAGACTGGTCTAGTGGTTAAGAATCCACCTGCCAGTGCAGAGGACTGGGGTTCGATCCCTGGTCCGGGATGATCCCACAGGCTGCAGGGCAACTAAGCCTGTACACCTCCACTACTGAGCCTGCGCACCCTAGAGGCCCTGCTCCTCAACGAGAGGAGCCACCGCCATGAGAAGCTCCTGCTCCTGCAACTAGAGAAAGCCTGTGGGCAGCAACAAAGACCCAGCGTGGCCAAAAGTAAATGAAAAAAAATAAGAAAGAAACCCGAGGGATGAGAAGGTGAAGACAGTGGGGAAGAGCCTTTCCAGTGGTGGGAACAGCTTGGAGTGGTCAGAAAATCATAACAATAGCCAACATCTATGGATCATTCACCATGTGCCCAGCCTGTTCTGTCAGCCTCATTTCACAAAGGAGGACAGAGAGGCACAGAGAGGTTAAGTAATTGTCCTAAAGTCCCCCAGCTACAAAGTGGCAGAGCCAGCTTTTGGACTCAGGTCAACCTAACACAGGAGACGGTATCCTTTTTTTTTTCTTTAAAATGTTCGTTCATTTGGCTGAGTTAGGTCATAGTTTCAGCATGCAAAATCTTAGATCTTCCTTTCTTTAGGTGCAGCATGTGGGATCTATTTTCCTGACCAGGGATCAAACCTGGGTCCCCTACATTGGGAGCACAGAGTCTTAGCCACTGGACCACCAGGAAAGTCCCCCTATGGGTTCTTTTAGGTCCCGCTGACCTGGAGTCAGGACTATCATCACAGCCAAGGACCTAGACCTGGGTAACCTTGAATAGCCCTCACTGTGTTGGCAAAGCCCTCCAAGTGCTGGTTGGCAGGTGGTTCATGACTAGGAAGCCTCCGTGTCTGTCACAGACAATTACACCAAGAATTATACCTCCACTGTCAACACAGCGTGCCTTTGAGGGTTTGCAGGTCGGGTGGGAAGCGAGCAGAAGATGGTCTGAAGCTGAGAGGTCTGAGGCTGGCCCACGAAAAGGCCAGGAGACAGTCCGGGGTAGTTTACTCTGCCTGAGCTAGAGGCATAAACGCCTCTTTCTAAAATACCAGCACCCCCTAGTGGGAGTAAGTCTCCATTCACACGAGCCTTTTTAACTGGGATTTGCTGCATTTAGAAGGGAAGAACACACATCTCACTCACACCAATAATGGATGTATGTAATACACCACAGGGATGCCAATGAACAGGACCTGTGATTTTATCACCAATACATTAACAGGCCTTTTTATATCACATTACAGTTGTTGCAGATAACCTGAAATATCATTTCCATTTACCACAACTTTGAAATTATGCCCGTCTTCTCTCTTCCCCTGGAGCATGTTATTTAGCACATTAATAAAGAAGCACGTATGTTAGCAGATTTCCAATTTGTTTTTATTTGTATTAAACCTGTAATACATGAAATTATTTTCTTTTGAGTCTTATGTTTTTTATTTTATGCATTGAAAGCACTATCCTGAAATGGGGTCCATAGTCTTCACTGGGCTGCAAAAGGGGTCCATTTTTTTTTTCGCAGATTGTATTCCATTATAGGTTATTACAAGATATTGGTTACCTTATAATTCCCTGTGCTGTACATTATATCCTATAGCTTATCTATACCTGATTCTTTTTGTGAATCCCGATGTTTTTATTCCAAATTTATTGCTCTTAGCAACATCCCACAACTCATTAACTACTCTTTCAAAACCAGCATTATTGAGCTAATGTTCACATGCTAGACAATTCACCTATGTACACAGCGAAATGTTTTTCTGTATATTCAGAGTGGGGCAACCATGACTAAAATAGACATTTTCATCACTCCCATCAGCAATCACTCCCCATTTTTCCTTCTCAGCATCCAATCAAATAATTAGACATCTCACCCTTAAGTAACCCACCAGTTTACTATTTTCTGTCTTTGTGAATTTGCCTGTTCTGACCCTTTTTCATATAAATAGGATTACACAACACAGGGTCCTCTGTAAATGGTTTCTTTCACTTAGAATAAAGTTTTCAAGGTTCATCTATGTTGTCGCTTGTGCCTGATTTCAAAGAGGGTGCTAGGGATTTCCCTGTTGGTCCAGTGGCTAAGACGGGGCACTCTCAATGCAAGGGGTCCAGGTTCGATCCCTGGTCAGGGAACTATATCCCTGGTCAGGAAACGTGTTGCAACCAAGACCTGGCAGAGCCAAATAAGTAAATAAAATAATAAAGAGGATCCCTCAATAATTTCTTATTAAAACTATTTGTGTATCATAGGTATTTGATAGAGATTCTATTTCAGGTCAAGGAAGTTCTACTCCTAGTTTTCTGAGAGGTTTATTTATTTGTTCATAAATTTGAGAATTTTACCAAATGAATGCCTTCTCAGCATCCAATCAGATAATTGCACAATATTTCTCCTTTTACACTGCTTATATGATGGAGGACACCACAGAATTTCTAGTGTCAAATTACCCTTGCATTCTTAAGATATTCCCAAGTGGTCGTAATACTTATTCTCACCTTCTTAATACTTCTGCATCTAGAGTCACAAACAAGATTGGCCTGAAGTTTTCCTTCTTTCTATCTTCATCAAGTTTGGATATCAGGGTCATGGTGGCCTCATAAAATGACTTGCGGACTCTTTTTTCTTCTTTTTCAGTCATCTGAAACAGTTAGTACATGATTGGAATGAACTGTTCCTTGGAAGTTTGCTAGAATTCATCTGTAAAATAGCCTGCGTTTGGGATTGCCTTTGTGAAAAGATTTAAAATTACTGCGTCACCGCTTTAATAAGTTTTGGAATCATAGGCATTGTATTTCTTCTTGAGTTAGTTTTATTGTTATTTTTTCTGGGAAAAAAACTTCCCATTTCATCTAAGTTTTAAAATGCATTCACATGAAGTTACTGAACAATTGTATTATAATTTTCATAACGTTCACTGTATCTATAGCTACATCTCCTTTTACATTCCTATTATTATTTGCTTGTGCTATTTCTCATCTATCTTGCCAGATATATGTTTGCCTTTCCAGAGAACTGTCTTTCGGTTTATTTGGTTCTCTCTGATTTGTATTGGAATTTGGCTTTTATTTATAAAAGCCCTTTTGCGGGGCAGGGTGGGAACTTATTTTGTTATTCTTTGTCTAACTTCTTAGAAACTCAGCTAATTAATTTCAGCCTTTCTTGTTTTCAGATTAGCGTTTAAGAGGCCATACCTTTCCTTCTATTTGCCACTTTTATTGTATCTCACAAGTTTTAAAATGTAATATTACCATTATTCAGTTCTAAATATTAAAAAAAAAACTTTCCATTGTGATTTTTTTTTTTCCCGACCGAGAGTCGATTCAGAAACATCAAGGTTTATGGTAATTTTAAACTGTCTATTTGTTGACATCTAATTTAATGGCAGTGCGGTCTGGGAAAGTGGTCTGCATGACATCAGTTCTTTGAAATTTGTGAGGACTTGCTTTGTGGTCTTGTAAGTGATGACTCTGGTCATGGCTGCCTGTGAGTGCTTGAGAAGAATGTGATTTTTAAATTATTGAGTGCAAGGTTCTGTGTTCATCAGATCCAGCTTGGTTTTGATCAAATCTTCTACAGTTATTACATTTTATCTTTTGAAGTAGTAATAACTCAGGGAGGCTTGTTGAAATCGCTCACAATGACGGTGCCTTTCTCAATTTCTCCATGTCCTCCAGTTCATTGCTGCTTTATACATATTTTAGATTTTTAAGATTAGTTTTGTACAGGTTTATATATATTTTTTACCTGTTGGTAAATGAAACCACCAGAAAGTATCACTCTAATAATGCCTATTTCAATCTGAATTTAAGACAACTAACCACCTTTATTTTAGTTATGATTTGCTTTTTTTTTTTCCATCCTTTTACTTTCAACTTTGGTGTCTTAATACCTCAGATATTATTACAGGCTACAAGTAACTGGATTTCATTTTCTCTAATCCAACAATCTCTATTAATAATCACATTATTTCACTTACCTTCATTATGATTATTGGTATCTTTTGGCTTGTTTCTACCACTTTATCTTGGTTTCTATTTGTCTCACTTTTGCTGTTTTTGTCCCCCTTTCTTGCTGTTTCTTGTTTGTTTTTTGTAGTGTGTGTCAGTTTTATTTTTTATATGCTTGTTCATCTGGGAGATTTCACTTCATTGGTTTTTAGTCTGGCTTTGTATTTAAATTGTTTGCTGTTAGACTTTATCCAGTATTTCTGCATTATTAAAAAAGGGAGGAACAATTTCCTTTATCAGTACTGTCTGCCACTTGTATGTATGTACACACATACACTTTCCCTCTCTTTTTCTCTCATATACAAAAATTTTTGGAAGCCTGGTTCCCAGAAATGTAATCTCTAGCTCAAAAGGTTATGCACTATTTTTGAAATTATTCAACTTTTAATAGCATTATATAAAAATATTTTGTGAAAGTGTCCTTGAAATATTATTTAATTGCTCACAATATTTTACTATTGCAAAATTAACCATATTTGAAAATGAATTCTATTTTTAAACACTAGTTTTGCTTATAATTTATCACTACTTATACTTATAAGCAAACTGATGACTATTATTCTTGGGCATATTTAATTACTGAATTAATTCAGAATTACTGCATACTCTTTAGAGTACATGTACTTTGACAACCTCATGAACTGTAGCCCACCAGGCTCCTCTGTTTATGGAATTTTCCAAGCAAGAATACTGGAGTAGGTAGCCATTCCCTTCTCCAGGGGATCTTCCCGACCCAGGGAATGAACCTGGATCTGCACTGCTGGCAGATACTTTAACGTCTGAAACACCAGGGAAGCCCATATGTTTCCATACACAATACCAAACATATACTTACAGTCAGAGTTTATGAGAATTTGGGGTCTCCAAATGTTTGAAAATTCTGGGTAATATAATTTCTCTTATCTTTGCCTGGCTGTCAGATGGACGTTTATATCTCACTGTTTAAATTTACATTTTTTCCTTATAAACATTTCTCACATGCTTATGGCTACTTGTATATCTTTGGTGAACTGTCTAATCTGCTAAGACTACTTTTATTTGGGATATGTATTTTTTTACGTAAAAAAATATATTTTACATTAAGGATGGCATGCTTAATACTCATTGCAAACATTTTGCCTTCACATACCATTTCCCTTCTCATTTAATGTTTATGTGATTTTTCATGGACAGAAGTTATTTTACTTTTCTATACACAAATGAGCCTTTTCCTTCATAATTTCTGATTTTGGCCTCACAATTTAAAAGGCCAGCTACAATTCCAAGGTTATATACACATTTCCTTTTTTGCTTCTGCACTTCCCTTATTTTCACTTGGACGTATGGATCTAAAATTAGTCAGAAGTGGGGGTGGGATATAAGATTTGAGGTAGAAACCACACTTGTCTTTTGTCTCCTAATGGCTGTCCTAGCCTACTTGTTGGATGATTGAGCCCATCTTCTTTATCATATATTAAATTCCTTCAGATACTTGTGTTTGTTTCTGACTGATCAACTTAGCTGCACTGATCTTTTTATAAGCTGCAAGCAACTGTATTTCATTTTCTCCAATCTAACCGTCTCTATTAGTGGCCACATTGTTTTTACTTGCATTCGTTATGATTGTTGGTATCTTTTGGCTTGTTTCTACCATTTTAGCTTGGTTTCTGTTTGTCTCATTTTTTCTGTTTCTTTTTTCCTCTTTCTTTCTGTTTTTGGTTTTTGTAGTGTGTGTTTATTTATTTATTTATTTTTTGCCTGTTTATCAGTCTGGGAGATCTCATTTCATTGGTTTTTAGTCTGGCTTTGTATTTACATTGTTTGCTGTTATATTTTATCCAATATTTCTGCATTATTAAAAAGAAAGGGACTACTTCCTTTATCAGTACCATCTGCCATTTTTATCTGGAAGACTATGTATGTATGTATACTCTCTCTCTCATATACTAGACAAGAATTTTTGTGAAAACTCTAATCAATATTTTGTGACAACCTATATGAGAAAAGAATCTGAAAAAGAATGGATATATGAATATGTCTAACTGAATCACTTTGCTGTACACCTGAAACTAACATTATAAATCAACTATATCCAATAAAATTCAAATTAAAAAAATAATTTTTATGAGACAAAGTCCCAGAAATGTAATGTTTTCAACCTGTGGTACATGGAACATTTTCCTATGTCAGATGGAAACTTCTACCTCATGACTAAACTTTTTTTTTAATGGCTAAACTTTTGAGGGAGTTTCTTGGCTATTCTTGCACAATTATTTTTCATGATGAAATGTGAAGTCATTTTGTCAGTCTCCTTCTCCTCTTCCTACCAGAAGCTTCCTTTGGCTTTTGATTGAAACTATATCACATTTACATACTCCACTGGTAAGAATGAATATTTTTTATAATATCATTTTTCAATCCCAGAACATAAATGTTTTCCTATTAATCAAGGCTTCCTTTGTATCCCATAATAAAGTTTATCATTTAAAAAAATAACAGCTTTTGTTCACTTGAAAGTATCACAACATTGTTAATTGGCTATACCTCAATACAAAATACAAAGTTTAAAAAAACAGAGATGATCAAAAAATTAAAAATAACCACTTTATTGAGACATGGTTTGCATTCACCATTTTAAAGTGAATAGCTTTTAGTACAATCACCATTGTAGTCAATTTTTTTAGAATTTAAAATATATTTATTTATTTATTTAGGCTGTGCCAGGTCTTAGTTGCAGCATGTGGGATCTAGTTCCCTGACCAGGGATTGAACCTCAGGCTTCCCACATTCAGACTGTGGAGTCTTAGCCACTAGACCACCAGGGAACTCCCTGCAGTCAATTTTTAAACATTTTTTCCCCCCACCACAACAGAGAAATCCCACGCCCATTAGCATCCACTCCCCATTTTCCTCCCATATCCCAGTGCTAGGCAACCACCAATTTGCTTTGTCTGTATGGATTTGCTTATTCTGAACATTTCACATAAAAGGAATTATACAGTATGAAGACTTTGTAACTAGTTTCTTCCACTTAGGACGATGTTTTCAAGGTTCATTCATCCTGTAACATGTCAGTCCCTCATTTCTCTTTATGGTCAAATAATATTACATGGTGTGAATATACAACATGTTATTTATCCATTCATCAGTTGATAAGACATTTGTGTTGTTTCTACCTCTTGGCTAATAAATAATGCTGCTATAGATATTTGTATGTAAGTTTTTGTGTGCACATGTTTTAACTCCTCTTTGGTGTACACCCAAGAGTAGAACTGTTGGATCATATGGTAACCTGGACAAAGAAGCCTGGCAGGCTACAGTCCATAGAGTTGGAAAAGGTTGGACACAACTGAAGCAACTTAGCACAGAGAGCACACATGGTAACTCTATTCACCTTTTGAGGAATTGACAAACTGTTTCCCAAAGCCTCAGCACCGTTTTACATCCCCATCAGCAGTGTATGTATGTATGTTTTTGTCAGTCCCTCTGTCGTGTGTCCGACTCTTTGCGACCCCATGGACTGCAGCACACCAGGCTTCCCTGTCCTTCACCATCTCCCAGAGTTTGATCAAACTCCTGTCCATTGAGTTGGTGATGCCATCCAACCATCTCATCCTGGGTCCGTCCCTTTCTCCTCTTATTTTCAATCTTTCCCAGCATCAGAGTCTTTTCCAGTGAGTCAGCTCTTCACATCAGGTGGCCAAAGTATTGGAGCTTCAGCTTCAACATCAGTCCTTCCAATACATATTCAGGATTGATTTCCTTTAGGATTGACTGGTTTGATCTCCTTGCTGTCCAAGGGAATCTCAAATGTCTTCTCTAACACCACAGTTCGAAAGCATCAATTCTTTGGCACTCAGACTTCTTTATGGTCCAACTCAGATCCAATCATGTACATACGTACAAGGTCTCCAAATTCTCCACATTCCTGTTGACACTTGTTATAATCTTTTTATTCAGTGGGTGTGGTGTTTCCACTGTGGTTTTGATTTGCCTTTCTCTGATAACTAATGATGTTGAGCATTTTTTTGTATGCTTGTCAGTCATTTATAGATGTTTGAAGAAATACCTGATCATATCTTTTGCCCATCTTTCAATTGGCTTTATTATTCATTTATAGTAATTCTTTATATATTCTAAAGTCTCTATCATATTTATATGATTTGCAAAAATTTTCTCCCATTCTGTGTGTTGTCTTTTATTTCTTGATGGGGTCCTTGAAGCACAAAAGTTTTAAATTTTGATGACGTTTGCCTTATCTGTTTTTTCCTTTGGTTGTTTGCCCTTTTGATGTTAGATCTTAAAAACCATTGCCAGGTCCAAGGTCATGAAGATTTACACCTATATTTTCTCCTAAGAGTTTTATAGCTTTAAATCTTATATTTAGGTTTTCGATTCCTGTTTGAGTTAATCTTCATGTGTAATGGGAAGTAGGGATTCAGTTTCTTTCCTTTTTGGGGGATATGGATATCCAATTGTCTTAGCATCATTTCTGAAAATAATTCTTTCCCTCTTTGAATTGTTTTAGCATCCTCATCAAAAAGAGGGCATGCGCGTGTGCTCAGTTGCTGAGTCACACCTGTGACCCCATGGACTGTGGCCAGCCAGGTTCCTCTGTCCGTGGGATTTCCCAGGCAAGAATATTGGATTAGGTTGCCATTTCCTTCTCTGGGGGATCTTCTGACAGAAGGATCGAAACCATGTCTCCTGCATTACCACTGAGGCCCCAAGGAGGGTGTTGCCTCACCATTGGGGAATCGAATCCTAGTCTCCTGTGTAACAGGCAGGGATACTCATCACTATATTAACAAGAATCAACTGATTGTAAATGAGAGTTTATTGCTTGATTCTCAACTTTATTCCATTGATCTATAAATCTATCTATAGCTCTGTGGGAAGTTTTGAAATCAGGGAGCTTGAATCCTCCAACTTTGTTCTTCTTTTTCACGGTAGTTTTAGCTATTCTGGGTCCCTTGAATTTCCTTTTCTTAGGCTTTTTTTGTTGCTAGGAGGAATGAACTCTCTTTTCTATTTCGTCACTGCTCTGTATAGAAAACTATTGAAAGTCATATGTTTATTTTTGTGTCCAGCTACTTTACTATGCTTGCACATAAGTTCTAAATATTCCCCAATCCATTAGACATGTGTTCTTAGCTAGACAGTCATATCTTTTGCAAATAATAAGCCTGTCTCTTCCTTCCCAAATTCACATCTCATTATTTTTCTTCTCATTGTTTTTCCTTGAATTTCACACTCTTCACAGTGTGACATCCTTATTTTGCTCCTTGTTTTCATAGCGTTGTCTTTGTTATCAAGGATTATATTATCCATTCCAGGTCATCACTGAGGTATCACATTGTCTGTTGCATTGAAATAAATACATTTATCATCTTGACAAAGTCTTTTTATTCCCAGTCACTAAAGAGTTTTCATCAGGGTTCATCTTATTAGGATAATTATGTGGTTTTTCTCCTGTGTCCTATTCATATGATGAACAATATTAATAAACTCTTAACATTCACACCCCCTCCCCCAGCCCCTTGCGTAAACTGTATCTCTTGAGTCAGTGGGAACAAATTAGCTCACATTAACAGGAATAACTGAGGTCTCATGGTGCAGCTCCCACCTGAATAATATAGAACAGATGTCACAAACTGAAAGTTGGCAGGTCACGTCTGGTTTGGCTTGCAGGGGGTTGGTGGGGGGGTAAAATACTGTATTGAATTATTTTCCAGCGTTTAAAAATCAGGAGATTTTGGACTAAGAGCTCCAATTTTTGGTTTCTCTTTACAAATGATAAAATCTGACCTTGTGAGTCCTATATTCTCACAGGGTGACAGTGAGCTAAAGTTGCCTCCTGGGTGAGGGGGCTACTGTAGAGGATTCCTCATTTACATCTTTTTCACATCCTGTTGTCTCCATACCATATTGTTCCCAGACATCAAGGTTGAGGATCAGTTGCCAGACTTTATATTTGTGTAGTTATTTTTCTTATAATGGAATTAGGTGAAAGTGTGTAATCATGTCCCTAGCAAATGCAAAAAAAAAAAAAAAAACAAAAGAGACCAAGAGGAATATGAGCTTCAGGAGAAATGGAAGCACACAGAATTCTCAGGGGAAGTGAAGACTATTCCTATAATGCTCAATACACAAACTGTGCCTGTTGAAAAGATACAATGTGAGATGACATCAGCTAAGAAACTAGTAAGAAGAATATGAAGAAGATGTGCAGGGGAAAGAAAAAGGAGGGGGTTGGGTCTGACATGTCCATTGGGCTTATTTCAGGAGGCACAGAGCACCCACAATGCTATCATGAAATGTCATACTCTACCTAGCAAACCAACACCATCTCGCTAGTTTTGTCCTTGAATCTGAGCTGTTTAGCTCTTGACCCTGCTCTAGTCCTGCGTGGCTGTAGTTCGAAGTCCTGGCCAATAGCTGTCAAGTGCTGATCAGATCTCCTGGTTGTTCTGCCCTCTTGGGATGGACAGACACAGTCAGAGCTGAGGGGGAGAGTGGGGATGGTTAACAGGCAAGCTGGATCCACTTCTTTTTTCAATTTATTTGACTGTTCCCGGTCTTAGCTGTGACAAGAGAATTCTTAGCTGTGGAATGCAGGATATAGTTCCCTGACCAGGGATCCAACCCAGGCACCCTGTATTGGGTGTGAGGAGTCTTAACCACTGGACCACTATAGAAGTCCCCCTGACGTGGGATGGGACCAAGTGGGCTTCATGAGATGCCCGGCTCCCTGATAGTGAACCCTAGTGGGCAATTCCGTTTCAGCTTTCCTCCACCTCCAGTTTCAGGGACATCAAGGATATGGAAAAAGTCAAGGATCCCATAACTTCTCCTGTACCTTTCAAAGCGCTCTCAGGATCCACCATGTCAACCCCGCTCATGCTGTGTCATTCTTGCTACTAACTTCCCACTTCCAGAGCCCTTCCACCCCTTCCTCCCAACTTCGCCACCTCTGGGTTGCCTCCCTCTTCCCCCTTCTTTTTTTTTTTTTAATTTTGTGGTGGAAAAAGTAAGGACTGGGGAGACCAGAGTCCTTGTTCACCCTTCTCAAGATGAAAAACCTCCAGGATGTCTTCTCACAGACTTTGTGGCTCTGGTTCCTTGTTTGTAAAACGGTGGGGGGGTGGTGGTGCTCTGGGTGGTCCATGCAAGAGTAGAAGTGCCCGATGGTTCTGAGAGCCTTCCCATCTCTCACAGAGGCTGGGACCAGTTCTCTGTGCTCATTCACGAGTACTTTCTGTTTCTGTGTTTTTGGGGAAGTTGCTTTTTCTTGGTATTGAGTGAGTCAGGAGAAGAAAAATCATTGGCAGTCCCATCTCTCAAAGCCTCAGGTAGGGCTGTGGCTTCTGACAACACTAACGGCTGATCTTGCGGCCGATTTCGAATGCCTCTAACAGATATTGTGACACAAGTCCCATTCAAGAGTGAAAATGGAAATTCCAGCCTCGCCCTTTGTGACCTCTGAAATAAACTGCTATTCTTTCCTGGCCAGAGCTGCTAGCACAACACAGCAGCCAACCTTCTCATTCCTAATTTGTAACGAGGAAACGGAGGCATGGGGAAGAGCAGTGATTTCCGGGATCCCTAAGAGTTCTTCCAGCTCCGGGTAAAAAAACACATCTGCCCGCGTGGCCTGTGGGGAGAACGGGCGGGGGAGGGCGCCAGAAGAGGGCCTGGACCCTGGAGACGACCCCTCCCCGCCTTCAGGAGAAATGGCTGCAGTCACAGCCACTGTTGATGGAAGGTGAGGAAGTCAGACCAGAGGCTGGGGCAGCCGGGCCGAAAGTCTGGATGGGCTGGTATTTCTGGAAAGATTTCTGCCCAAGGACGAAGGGCGAGGGTCGCGGGGCCCGTGTGCACAGCAGGGGTGCAGGCATTTTAAAGGTTAAGAGCACCCGTAGAAAATAGAAGTAGGAGGAGGAAGTGGGGCGCTGGGGCGCAGAGCGAGAAGGAAGCAACTCGTCGGAGCTTCCCCTTTCTCCTCCTTCCCCGAAGCCCCCACCCCAGGCCCCTCGCCCGCTCCGCCCACCCATCCAGCCCTGCCAAGCCGCGCTTCCGCTCCCCCTGGTCCAGCCTCACCTTATTCCTGGGGGCGGTGTAGGGGGAGGGACGCCGGCACTGGCGTCCCTCCGGCCTTGGCCAGCCCACAGCCAGGACCTGTTCCTTCCGATGGCAGAAGAGCTCAGATCTGGGCGTCCTCATACACGCGACGGGCTCGGGAATCCGAAGATGCTTGGGGTCAGGCTGGCGCCAGGCCGACGCCGCCCGGCCACCAGGTGGCGCGAGAGTCCAGCTGGGCTGTCTGCCCCGCCCCGCCCCGGCATGGCCCCGCCCCCAGTCCGCCGTCTGAGCTGAGCCCCATCGATGCTGGGACTCGCCGCGCGGGTCCCCAGCTCCGGCGCGGTGGTCGCGACGGTACCCGGAGTCGCAGGGAGTCGCCTCTGGAGAGGGACTCGGCGCCCAGCGGGGACTGCAGGTGTGTGGCCGGGGCGCGGGGACGCGGAGTGCACGCGTAGGGGCTTGAGGCAGAGCCAGAGCTGCCCGCGGACACTTGGAGACAGGTGCGCCCTGAGAGCAGAGGCTGCAGCCAGGGCGCTGGACAGATCCTGCCGTCTTCTGCCTCTGAGAATAGGGCCCACTGCCGGGGACACGACCCGCACATACGCGTGCCCAGTAATCTCACAGACAGAAGGGTATGCCGGCGACTGTCCAGCCTTACCTAAGTGGCCACTGCTGGAGGCGTCTGTGCGGTCCGACTGTGACCGCAGCCTCCTACTGCCTCTTTCGAGGCTGCCCAGTGTCTTCGGGTCAAGGAGTTTGCTCTCCCGTCTGGGAGCACTCTCTTTCTCTGGGAGCCTTGCGGGGTCCTTAGCCACCAGGACGTCCAGCGAGCGTGGGCCCCCAGACAGTGTCTGCTTTTCTCCAGAAGCTCACTCTTGGCGTTGTCAGCTTATCCGTGTTTACACCCCTCGGTATCCCTGCGTGACTCTGTGTGCGCGTGTGGATGGGTGTGCGCGTGCGCGTGCGCGCTGGCCCATCCCAGGCCTCGGGTAAATAAAGTTCTTTAGGTCAGTAGGAGGAAGGAGATTATTCAGAAGGAAAAGGAAGGCGAGATGAAAGCAGCAGGATGTGGTATCAAGTAAGTTACAAGCCTCTTGCAGACAGGAGGAGTGGGTTTGGGCGAAATGAGGGCCGGAACTGGGCCAGGTCTATGTGCGTCTGGGTCCATCTTTCCATCCCTGCAGTGGTCACTCTGCCTTCTCCTCCACACCTTCCCTCCTCCTGGCCCGGGACTGCCCAGAAGGGCACTGGTTCCCAGAACTTGTTAAAACACACTTTCTCCAGGCACCCCGTATAGTACAGCTTTCCAAGGGTGGGGTCTGGAATCTGTATTTTTCTAAAATTTGTCTAAGATCTGTTAAGTGATGCCATTTCTTGGGAACCCTGGATGCTGTGGAAAGGAGACCGGGGTTCCAGCTGTACCCAGCTGTGTGACCCTGAGCCTCATGAGCATCACACTGTCCTCTCCCAGCATGCTTTCCCATCTGCAAAATGGGCCCTAACATGCAACCTCAGGGAGCAAATCAAATGAGAAAAGTGTGAGCAGGGCGCCTGCACAGGGAGCTGCCCTGGGTGTTTGCAGAACAAGGGAGTGGGTGTCTCGGGCTTACCTGCTTCCTCAGTGGGGACACTGCGGTGTGGCTCCAGGAAGACAGTTTTGAATGGTCTACTCTCTCTTCCTGCTCAGAAGACCCTCCCCTGCTTCTTGGAGAATAACTAGCCAGGATGGTTATTCTGGGGACAGCGCAGAGTCTTTGTGTGCCAAGCCTCATGGTTTTTTTGTTTGTTGTTTTTAAATTTTGTTTTCGAGGGCTCTTTGTTGCTGCGTGGACTCCTGTTCTCTAGTTGTGGGACAGCTCCGTTGCCTGGGGACCTGTGGGATCTTAGTTCCCTGACCGGGGATTGAATGAACATCCCCTGCATTGAGAAAGGGAATTCTTAACCTCTGGACCACCAGGGAAGGCCCCTCATCAGGGTTTTAAGACCCTTGCCAATCTCTTAGGTGAGGGATAACGAACTGTCTTCTCTTTACAAGCTGTAGTGGACAGAGAAAGACCTCTGTCTCTTTGCCTGTCTCTCCCCAGAATAAGCCCCCCCTTTTTTTTCTTTCAAGTAGAATCAAGTGGAAGCTAACCGGGTGACCAGTGTGTTTGGGGTTATTGCAGGGGTCATAATGTGGAGGAGGAGGCTGGCTGTTGGAGGCTGCTCCATGGCCCCAGGTTAGTCATTGATCACCAGCCTTCCAGCAGAGATGCGGAAAAAGGAGAGGCAGTCGCCTTTGCCTGGGCAGCCTAGCATTAGAGGCTCCAGCTTGGGTTCAGAGGAACACTCAAAGAGCGCTGACTTGGTCTTTGTTCAGAGAGCCTCACCCCCAAAGGACTGAGCTGGCCAGATTTCTGTGGCACCTCTGTGAACTAGAAGACTTGTTTGCCTCAGCCGTGGGTGGACTGAAAGCCTGGATCAGCTTTTTAAGCGAGGAAGTATCTAGAGGGGCAAGATGGAGTGATTGTCATCAGCTCAAGGAAGAGGTTTGAGGTTCTGGCATAGATGGGGTGGGGGGTGGACAAAGGAAAGACTGTCTGACTTCTGCCCAGAGGCAAGCTGAGACAGCACAGCAAACATATATTACTTATTAGAGTATTCCGTTGATGTGAAGGTGTACACATTTTCGCAACTCTGAAATCATCTTACCATCCATGGCACCTTATCATTATAATAGGCAGCAATATTTCTTTCTTTCTTACTGGCACACAAAATAATGGTGGTGTAGTCGCGAAGTCATTGTCCACCTCTTGTAGCCCACCGGGCTCCTCTGTCCATAGGATTTTCCCAGGCAAGAATATTGGAGTGGGTTGTCATTTCCTTGTCCAGGGGATCTTCATGACCCAGGGATCAAACCCGTATCTCCTGCGTGTCAGGAGGATTCTTTACCACTGAGTGACTAAGGAAGCCCAAAATAATGGTACATCTTACAATTGATGGCATCTTTTTCGATTCTGTTAAATATGATGTGTATTTTACAAATATGGGGGGTGCTTTTGATGTACAGGGGTACGCACAGAACTACATCATTCTCATCAGTGAAATTACACGTATCACTTTTTCCACCAGCTCTACCTTTTAAACACCAGAACTTCTCATGGTATCCAGTTTTTAAAAGAAATCCTTATAAAATGTGTTGCTTACCTTTATAAATCTAGCACATGGTGTGTGATTTAATAATTTCTTGAAAATAGTAAACGGTTCTACCTGTCATTTTGTGCATACCTTGGATCTGCTCAGGACAAAATTTTTGTCATCTTTTTTATTGTCCTTTCCCCCTTTAGCTATCATTTCATGGTCCTTGGCAGTGGGCTAAGTATTTCTCCATTTCCTTTTCATCTTCACTGCCATACTGAGGTTGCTACAACTATTATCCACATTTCATGCAGGAAGAAACTAAGGACCAGGATGATACTGCTAGGAAGCGCCAGGGCTGGGTGGATGACCAGAGTTGACCCAGCCCAAGGTGGGTATTCTGCCTGTGCCTGTGGGTGTGGAGGGCATGGCTTGTGGGGTGACTTTGGGAGCCTGAATGTGGCCGTCTACAGGTCTTTTCTGTTTGCTTCCAGGCTAGTGACTGGAAGGTTCTGGATGGCTGGGTTAACAGCCAAGTGGCTTCCTGATAAGTGAGGTATAGCTGTAGCAAAGTGCATGAGATTGGAGGATAGGGCCGATGAATGGGAAGAAGTGGATGGCCAGTGGCACCAAGCAGACATTGGGTCCTTCTTGAGTCTACCACATCTAGCACTTGGGGTGCATGGCTTTGAGCTTTAGGGTTTGTCCTTAGTGGGAGACGCCTGCCTGCAGCTTTCCCCAACTCCCAATCCAGCTTCTCTCATGTTGGCATGGGGATATAAGACAACACAGCTGAACAGGTCACTTTCCAGCTGTAAATCCTCCTGAGCTGCCCTGGCCCTCTGGGGAAGGTACCCTTTAGCATGCCCAGCAAGGCCTCCGCCACCCAGCTTAGGGCACCCTGCCTTCTTCATCTCCTGAAGCTTGGGCAGACCTCAGTACCTTTGCACGTGCTGCTCCTTCCCGCCACATTGTCCTTCCTGTCCACTGCCTACCTGGCAGACCATGAATTCATCCTTGGATGCCCAGCTCCAACCTCATCATCTTTGAAGTCTTCCCTAAGCCTCTTCTCACTCCACAGCACTGGCCACGCCATCCTTCCGTCCTCCCCATGCCTTCTGTGTCCTCCCGGAGCACTGGCCCCTCTGTCCTGCAGAGTCTGACCAGTGACATGGTGGCTGGCTCACCAGGGCCTTCTGATGCTCAGCACAGCTGTTCAGCTGTTACCATCAAACTCCCCAGGATTCCTTAGAAATCCACAAACAGCAATAGTGGGGGCTGCCAAGGGGGCTGCTGAGCACAGGGTGTTGTGGGGGGCAGAGGGTGGGGTCCGGAAGGAGTGGTGTGCTTTTCATTTTCATGTCCTCAAGAGTCTTGCTGCTGTTGTTGTTGACCTAGGCAAATGAGTCTGTGTGGTTTCCTTGCAGGGGGCAGGGCTGGGGTGTGACAGCTGAAGGCAGCTTCTGCCTCCTGTGGAGTCGGGGGGCTATGTTTCTGCCTGATTCCCCTATTCCCAGCCCTGTGACCCTGGGTTGAGTCCACCTACATCAAAAGTGTCAGTTTCCCCATCTCCCTAGAAGCATGCACAGATGCTTTCTACAGCACGTTCCTCATCTCCAACAGTCCATTCCTTGGCTCAGCACCTCTGCACGGAGCACCTTCCGTGTGCCAGGTATGTGCTGGGGCTCTGAGGACCGTGAGGGAGACAGATGACATTCCTGGAAATTTTTCATTTTGGCTGCATTGTGTCTTCATTGCAGGCTTTTCTCTGGTTGCGGCACTTGGGCTTAGTTACCCTGTGGAATATGGGATCTTAGCTCCTTAACCAGGGATAAAACCTACATCCCCTACATGGGAAGGCAGATTCTTAACCACTGGACCACCAGGGAAGTCCCCCTCCCCTGGTGGAATTTAGTCTAGTGGGCAGGACACTAGATACCTATCGTGTGAGTTCCATCATGAGAATGATGAGGTCCCGGGCGAGTATGGAAAGGGAACCCCATATAGTTTGAGGATTAAGGAGAGGCTTCCCTGAAGAAGTCACATTCGAGTTGAGAATTGAGAGATACAAAATAGAAGAAAATACCAGTAGTAATAAAAATGATCCCCAACACTGAGCAGACGTGTGCTAAGCCCTCTCTGGGTGCACCCTCTCAGGAATTCCTTTCAGTATTTCTATGGGGTGTGGGGACCTCCTTGCCTGCAAAAACCAATGAGGTAACTCTGGCATAAACCAGAGACCCATCCCCTGTGCCCCACCTCCCCCCTCCTTGCCTCTCCCCCTCCTCCGAGGTCACAGGAAGGTCATAAACACTATTAGGGGGCGCCTCCTTTTTCCTTTGCACTGATCATCACCAAGTATGTTCCTTTGCTGCTGAGCGGCTCCTTGCAGGAGTCCCTTGCATTTGCTCTCACATTGGCCATCCAGAGCGAAAAGAGCCTCCATCCACAGAAAACCACCGTGCCACCTTTCCTTCCGTCCCTCTCGGAGTTGCTGTCCTTACAACCCAGATTTTGTGTATTTCCCAAGAAGTCATCCTCTCAGCACCCACATCCTTCTTCCTTCCAAGTTTTCTTCCCAGGACCCCAAGGTCTCTGTGGACGTACCTCTGGCTTTTGGGTCTGAGGGTTTGTTCCTGAGTGACTTGGTGGTTTTAACTCTCATCAGGCAAATCTCCCCACAGCCACTTCCATGCAGCCTGGCTGAGGCCACCCTCCTCCTCAGTGCATTTTCTGGGTGAGATTACATCTACACCTGCTGCTCTTATGGGAGACTTTCGAACTCAGTCTCGATAATGGGCCTCTTTGAGAAGCTGATAAAGCCATAGATCATCCCCTCCATCTCCCCACAAAAGGCACACATGTGCACGCACACGCATGCTCTTTCAAAGTTTTACAGAAAACCTCTGGGTCTTCTCAGACCTCTGCTGTCCACCAGGGAACGCAGGTGAGTAACCTCTGATCTGGAAAACAGAACTTTCTATACACTGATTTCTTTGGCTCCATGCAGGAGTCAGCTGTTGTCACAGTGATGGATCTCTCCCTGGGAGATCTCAGGGCTCGGCATGGGGACCACTCACAAGCCATGCGCACGCTTCCTGGGTTTATTATCGAGTCTTGAATTCAATCTATTTCCAAAATGATTGAAGAACATTACTTTAGCTAGTTGTTGTTTAGTCACTAAGTCATGTCCAACTCTGTGACCCCATGGACTGTAGCCCGTCAGCCTCCTTTGTCCGTGGGATTTCCTAGGCAAGAATAACTAGACTAGATCTTTCCAACGCAGGGATCGAATCCATGTCCCTTGCATTGGCAGGTAGGTTCTTTACTGCTGAGCCACCAGGGAAGCCCTTACTTTGGCTAGTGGTGTCCTTAAAAGAAGCCCTCTGCTCTGGTTCCCCTACCCCCAGCCAAGGAGCTAGACTTAAGGCTAGAAATGAGACCAAAGAAGGTGCGTGTTGGTGGCTATTCTCATGAATAGAAACGATCCAGGAAGCAGAGAGGCAGCCATTGCTGGTGTTTTTGCTGCAAATATTCTCACAGCCTCCCTTGTTCTCAGGGACTGGCGTGAGTGTGGGCCTTTATTTCTCTGATGTGGTTGTAGTTCTTTAGAGCTGATGCCTTGAAGTCAAGTGCCACGTGTGAAGGAAGTTTTCTTCAATTGCTCATTTCTAAGGATTTGTTAAAGCACGGATGGAAGTTAGGTTTGTCAGTTACAACTGGAAGCATCCACTAGGAAAGCCTTGTATTCTTTCACCTTGAGGTAGGTTTGCGTGATGTGTTATATCATTAACTTCCTTCTGTTCAGCCCTGCTTGCCCTTCTGGAGTAAAGTCTGCTTAGTCAAGGAGTTTTGTTCTTTCAGAACAGTGCTAGGTTTGATTTGCTGCGATACCTTTGAGAATTCTTGCATCCGTGCTCACAGATAAGGTCGGCCCATATTCTCCTCTTCTGTACTGCTGTTGTCATGTTTTGATGTGCTGGTTATGCAAAGTGATTTTGGAGGCATTTCATCTCTTCCTGGGGCTTCCCTGGTGGCTCGGTGGTAAAGAACCCGCTTGTCAAGGCAGATGAGGGTTCAATCCCTGGGTTGGGAAGATCCCCTGGAGGAGGAAATGGCAGCCCACTCCAGTATTCTTGCCTGGATAATCCCATGGACAGAGGAGCCTGGCGGGCTACAGTCCACAGGGCCTCAGAGTTGGACAGAACTGAGTGAGTGAGCATGAGAATCTTCTCCCGCACTCTGGGGACAGCTGGCAGCACAGGGCATGATCTGTGTCTTGGAAGTTGGAAGAACAGCTTGGTCTTAGGTCTCCCACTACTGGATTCTTGGTTTCCCATTTCCCAAGCCTTCCTCTCCTCTTCTCTCTTCCTTAGTCCTCCCAGGTACACACCTAGCACCTCAGTGCTCCCAAGCTGGAACCTCAGAGTCATCTTTGATTCTTGAGCCTTCAACAGTTCTCCACTGATTCCCATGAGTCTCTCCTTTTCCTGCCCTTCAGCTAAGGGAAGGCTCATTTCCACTCTTAGATGCTTCCATCCATCTGGAGAGCAGTGCAAGGCCAGGTGCTGTGTTTAGTGGGGATGCTGATAAACCATCTCAGAGAAAGGTAACCAAAGTAGTGATGACACAATACCGCATGTTTACAGAAGAATTGTTTTTCTATATGAAGAGGACATAAAGGTCATATCCATGCAGGAGACATGGGATCAATCCCTGAGTCAGGAAGAACCTCTGGAGAAGGAAATGGCAACCCATATTCTTGCCTGAAAAATCCCATGGACAGAAGAGCCTGGCAGGCTGCAGTCCGTGGGGTCACAAAGAGTTGGACACAACTGAGCGACTAACACTACTTCGGGACTAAGCATAATTCTTTGGAAAAGGTGAAGACCTGCC
This sequence comes from Capra hircus, assembly GCF_001704415.2. Lineage (NCBI taxonomy): Eukaryota > Metazoa > Chordata > Mammalia > Artiodactyla > Bovidae > Capra > Capra hircus. Next base: position 28,164,967 of record NC_030826.1, on the reverse strand, counting down.
CTGTAGAGGTCGTTCTCCTAGGAGGAAAGGGACCCATGAAGGGAATTGTGAGGAAATAGATCTCAGCTCACCACAGGGAAGATCTTAGAGAAGTTCAGAGCAGAATAACAATGGAATGGGCAGACTTGTGGTAGTGAGTTCCCCACTGGGAGAACCATTCAAGGAAAACACGTGCCAAATGTAGAAACAAAAGCTGTGAGAATAGAGACACATCATTTCATTTCTAAGTATCTCTAACTCTCCAAATCTTGGTGACTGTGTCTTACTGGCTGTAGGAAAGTTGGTTGTTCTGATAACATAATTTGAATTTAAGAAATTCAGTGGCCTTGAATAAACGAATCCCAAAGCGGGGCAGTTCCCTCACAAATCCTGCAGCCTGTCTTCACAGCCCATCCTCCCAGAGCAGGAGCTCGGTGGTGGTTAGAAAACCAGAGCCATGGTAAGACCCTAGAGCCACAGCTGGACGTGGGGATGCTTGCCTATCTCCTGTGCTTGAGAATGGACTTTTTTTGGGTGGGGGGCAGGGGAGAGTCTTTTGTTCTTGGCTCCTTCTGAACCAATCTGATAAAATGGACTACTTCAGAGACACCTTCCTCTGTGGCTGTCCCAGAGAAACTCTCAGCGCCAATCTGATCCACCTCCAGGTCACGCGGGGAATTAATGGTCTTTTGTTCTTGGGGTTTTTGAGCCAACGTTTAATGGGCCTTTGCATTTCACATTCACTTCTGTACTGACATCTTGAGAGTTTCATTTTGAGAAAACCCAGAACTCAGAGCTCTCCTTTGCCTGTTGTTGTGCTTAAGTGAACACAGTGGGGTTGTGGTGTGATGTTCAGCCTACTGAATGGGAGTAGGAGCTGAGATCTCTAGTCCTAGCTGGCCCCCACTCAGCTGCTCATCTCCCTAAGCCTGTTCCCTCTTGGCTCAAGGGGCTCTATATTCTGACATCCTATGAGTTTTATAAAGTCTTCTCTCCAAGTGTAGACTGATAGGAGCTGCTCTGATGGGCTGAGCAGAGAGGGGACCTGCTCCTTCCCTCATGGTACCCATGTTACAGCAGGGCTCACAGAGGCTGAAGTCCTTCTGACCACAGCGGTGCCCTGCCCCCCTCCACCCAGGCTTCTCTACTGGAAGTCTTCCTCTGAAGTCACTGGTGGCCTTGTAATGGCAGAGTCCAGTGGCCTTCTGCTAGTTTGCATCTCTTTGCAGTTTCTGTAGCATTTGACGCCCGGCACCCCTTCCTAGAGAGCCTCCCAGGTGGCTCAGTGGTAAAGAATCCATCTGCCAGTGCAGGAGATGCAGTTCCAATCTCTGGATCAGGAAGATCCCCTGGAGAAGGAAACGGCAACCCACCCCAGTGTTCCTGCCTGGGAAATCCCACGGACAGAGGGGACTGGAGGGCTACAGTCCATGGGGTCGCAGAGTCAGACACAACTGAGCGACTGAGCACAGGCACACACCCTGACCCAGAGCCTCTTCCTCACCATAGGCACCTCCTGGCAATCCTGTGCACGCTCCTCTTCTTGCTGTCCCAGGTCATGCTTAGCTCCCTCACCCAGACCCACATCTCCAAGTCCACGCTGGTCGACTTTACCATTTCAATAACAACACAACTCCAGAGCCCAGCTCTTCGTCCACGAAGCAGGCTCCCTCTCCAGACTTCCCCATTTGGGGATCTCTAGTGAAACCAGACTCCTGGTCTGGAGTGGAGACATTGCAGTCACCTCTGAGTGCTCCCTCCCTCTTCCTGTCCCCCACTCTCCAGCCAGCTTTGATGGCGCTTCCTTTGGTTCTCGCTTCTTTTCACTTCCCCATAGTCCTCCCTATCACCCAACTCAGCTTTCGTCACCAGCATCCTAGGCCTGCTCATGGGCCTTCTGGACCCTGCTCTCTTCCTTGCTTCCCCCAGGAGATTTTTCTAATGAAACTCTTTTTTTGTCACTACGCTCAGAAGCCACCTACCTCCTAGGGAAAGTCCAAGGTCTTATGTTTGGAGTTTCAAAGCCGAGTCTTGCTCTTCGAATCTTCTCCGTGAATCCACACTCTCTCCTCCAGCTGGATGGCCTGACTCAGTTTCCTCCCCAAGACCTGATGGGTATTCTTATTTATCCCTTCTCCTCCCGGTGAGGAAAACTTCCCATCTTGTACAGCGCCAACTTCCTGCTGAGGGGCCAGCATCTGGCGATGCTCAGTTCATGTTCAGTGAACGAATGTTTGCCTGGTGGAGCACCCAGCACACAGGAAGTCTGGGTCAGCCCGGGTGGCTGATGATCAGGCATCTGAGTCCTTTGTGGGATTCAGTCAGTCTCTGAGAATGCATTCTCAAGCATCTCCCTGGATTCTGTGGATCCCACCTGAGGTAAGGGTATCCTTTTGGTTTTCCCTGGTGGCTCACACTATAAAGAATCTGCCTGCAGTGCAGGAGACCGGGGTTGGAAAAATCCCTTGGAGAAGAGAATGGCAACCCACTCTGGTATTCTTGCCTGGAGAATTCCATGGACAGAGGAGCCTGGCAGCCTGCAGTACATGGATTCACAAAGAGTCAGACATGACTGAGTAACACTTTTCGCTTTCAAAGGGGCAAAGTCCTAGGTCTTTGCACTCCATTATGGGCAAGACAGGCTGGTGGAGGGGATGGGTGGGAAGGTGGGGTTCAGATGTTTTAAGCCCCTGGTAAACTCCAACTGCTAAGCCCCTGATCCTTGGGAAACTGTTCCACCCTCCCAAGTTATTTCAGATTCAAGACAGCAGCTGGGCACCCCTGGTAAGCCAAAACAAGCCACTCCCAGCTGGTGACCCCGCCTTAGAGGAGCCTGGGGAAGTGTCTGTTTGCAACATGGGTGTTTACAAGGCAGAGGGGCTTCCTGTCCCGCCTACCAGGTTGACTGTGGGGCAATCAGGAGCTGTGTCTTCAGGGGCACTGGGGCAAAGAAATGCTTGGAGGATTTCTTGGGATTCTTCAGACATCCCACGGTGGGGTGTCTGGCCATGCTGACCCTCGAGGAAGCCAAGGGCAACATGGAACGAGCTCAGGTTTTTGAACTGGGAGAAAATTAAATGTGACTGATAATTAATTTGCACATCACCCTTTACAACTTCTAAAGCATTGTTCATAAATGCAGCCCAGCTAGTCTAACCTGGAACCCTTGAGAGGGAAAAGAAATTCCCTTAGTCACGCCCAAGCAGGGTAAACAAGGAGAAGGTTCTCTTTTTCTTTACTGCTTTGGAGAGGAAAGGCTTTCTGGGACTTCTCTGGTGATCCAATGGTTAAGAATCTGCCTGTCAATGCAGGGGACACAGGTTGGATCCCTGGTCCAGGAAGATTCCACATGCCGTGGAGCAACTAAGCCTGTGTGCCACAGCTACTGAGCCTGTGCGCCTAGAGCCTCTGCTCTGCAAGAAGAGAAGTCACTGCAATGAAGAGTAGCCCCTGTTCTCCGCAACTAGAGAAAGACCCTGCCCAGAAACGAAGACCCAGCACAGCCAAAAAATAAATATTTTTTTAAAAAAGAAGAAGGCTTTCTGGGGGAAGGAGAGAGTAGTGGAAAGAACTGCCCAGGAGAGAGAAGCTTCCAGTTGTGCTTGCGAGTTCATTCAACATGGCAAGTACGCCCCTCTCCTCACCCACCAGAGAAATGGGCCAAGGGGGCTGAAGCTGCCCCCTCCCCCCACCAGCCTGGAACCACCGCCATGGCACCCACAAGAACAGGGGCTTGTGTCCAGGGCCCCCGTCTCTGGGTTCCGACATAAGCGCCCGGAAAGGTCTGGGAACGTTCCTCGTGCTCTCTCGGGCCTGTGGACGGGGGGGGGGGGGGGGGGACCCCGTGTCCTCTCTCTAGTGAGCAGGCGATCCAAAGATGGTGTTCACCCCATCACGTGACTTCTGATGCCCTGAGGCTGTTTTCTCTGGTGACTGCTTTCTCCGAACCCAGTAGCGAGAAGATGCAAAGCAGAAGCTGCTCCCGGGCAGAGGTGCTAGGGACGCCCGCGCCGTCAACACCTCGGCCTGCGCATCACGGTGCGATAACACTGGTCTGTGTAGGGAGGTTTACGGTAAAGCGCGAAGAAGAAAAACAAGCGCGCACAGCCCTCTAAGAATCTGATACTCAAACCTCCTACTTGAAAGTGGCAGAGGTCGGCCTGAGGCGGGTGGCTGAGAACGGAGGTGAGAGGTCGTGTTGAGCGAGGATGAGCTTTGTGTGGCATCAAGGAAAAAAAACATATTTCTGAACGAGTGAGGCTGCGGAGCTCAGGTCCAAGGCATGGGAGGTAAAGTGTGCGGGTCGAGAGAGCAGGTCGTTCTAGGAGGCACCCGAGTGGGCTAGAAAAACAAGATGGCGCGGCCCTGCGGGAACTGACAGAAAGAAGCCCTCAATACTGGGCCGAGTACTGGGTGAAGTGGAGACAGAAGGAGATGCCACCAATTTCCCATTCCCTTTAGGGGCTGTCATGGTCCTGGGTCCTCCCTGAGATGGATGTAGCGGCTGAGAATGCCCCTTCTTGCACCAAGCCTCAACTCTACTGGTTTCCCTTCAAGGCTCCTGTGGAGGGAATGTTGAAGAATTGGGTTGGCACCATGGTTGAGTCCAGGGCGCAGTCCTCTCAGAGAGTCCGGTTTTCCTCCTCCCCCAATGAGATTACTTCTCATTGACTGCTTGCTCCTAAGACCTATTCAGTAGTTGGAGGTGGGAACGTTGTTATTATTGTTAATTAAAGGCTTAGCTTTTTAGAGCAAGTTTAAGTTTACAACAAAACTGAGAGGAAGGTACAGATCTGTCATATTACCCCCTGACCCGCACGTCATCAACATCACTCGCCAGACGGGCACGTATTTTTTTACACCAAGGATGAATGTACATTTTAAAAAAATTTTATTGGGTTGGCCAAAAGATTCATTTGGGTTTTTCCATAACAACTATGGGATATTGGAACATTATGGAATATACTCAAGGCATTATGGAATATACTCAATATTCTATATTGGAGTATAGTTTTTTTTTCTTTTTTTTTCCCATCCTGTCATTTTGGATTATAGTTGATAAACAATGATGTGTTAGTTACAGGTATATAGCAAGGTGATTTAGTAATACCCATACAAGTATCCATTCTTTTTCAAATTGTTTTCCCATTCAGGTTATTACAGAATATAGAGCCCAGCTCCCCATGCTATACAGTAGATCTTGGTTGGCTATCTGTTTTAAATATAGTAGTGTGTACATATCAATCTCAAGCTCCTATCCCCACTCCCAGCCTTTCCCCCATCCCAGCCATAATAGATACACCTACATTGACACATCATAATCACCCAAAGGCCATAGTTTACCTTTGGTTTCACTCTTGATATTTTTACAGTCTATGGATTTTATGAATGTAATGACATATATCTATTATTAGAATATTATACAGAGTATTACATGCGTGCATGTGCGCTCAGTCATGTGTGACTGTGACCCCAAGGACTATAACCCACCAGGCTCCTCTGTCCATGGGATTTCCCAGGCAAGAATACTGGAACAGGTTGCCATTTTCTTTTCCAGAGGATCTTCCCAACCCTGGGATCGAACCCGTATCTCTTGCATCTCCTGCATGCTAGCAGGTAGGTTCTTTACCAGCTGAGCAACCAGGGACACCCCATACAGAGTATTGTCAATGCCCTAAAATTTCTCTATGCTTTGTCTAGCCTTCTCCCTTCCCACTCCCTGGAAATCACTGATCTTTGTATTATCTGCATGGTTTTGTTTGGAGGACATAATTTTTCACTGAACTGTTTGATCTTGTCTAGGGAGGAAGAGTTTTGTAACACCTATACTTTATTTTCAGGATACCTTCTTATCACCAGCAAGAGATTATCTCTAATCATTTACCAAAACAGTACCCTCTCAACTTGAGTTGCTTCAGTACTAGCTAGTTAAGCCAATTTGCTCTGAAGAATGTCTGACCTTTAAATAACTCAATTACTGCTGCTCCCCCTGGAGTGGGATACACAGAGGTGGGCACACTATATGGGAAATAGGTGCTGTTTCTCAGGAGGATGACTTCAGCTTTTATGATGTAACCCTTTATAAGGGAATTTTGGGTACATCGTGTGGTCTCTATTTAAGGTCAGACCTTACAACATGGCCTACAAATTTGGGGAAAATCCCACCAGCTGTATCTAAATGACACAGTAATGGACAAACAAATACAGTTGTGCTGCTTAGATAACTTGGTGGTGACTGAACTATTAGTTAGTATATTGGTTTCTTTGTTATTTCAGAGAGATGTAAAATGATAGTGGCTTAAACATGATAGAGCTTTATTTCTCCTTCATGTAAAAGTCTGAGCATAAGTGGTCCAGTCTTTACACAACAACTTCATAAATCACCTACATTCCTTCTATCTTGTTGCTTTGTCTTCCTCAACATGTAGCTTTCATCTCATGGTGCATGATGGCTGCTCTAGCAATTGCCATTGCGTTTGCATTCCAGCTAGCAAAAGGAAGAAAGAGGAAGAAGAAGGAGGCACACCTATCCCTTTTAAAAGCATGATTTGGAAATTGTACTTATTAACATCTACTTATATTCTATTGGCCAGAATGTAGTCAAATGGCCACAGTTAGCTACAAGAGAATCTGGGAAATATAATCTAAATTTTCTAAAAATGACAGTACTATAGAAGAAGGGAGAATGGATATGGAAAGACAGTTATGAGTCTTATCTACATTTGAACTTTACTAGTTTGAGATCTTTCTGAATCTTCAATGTTATATAAAAGTTCTTTATCCCTTCCATTGTACAAAAGCCTACCTTCTAAGCCTTACTGAAAACCATTCATAAGAAAATGGCATACTGTTCTAAAAGATGGAATCTACACAAATATCTGTCTACAGATGGAGTAAACAAAATGAGATCTGTACATACAATGGAATAGTACTTAGCCTCAAAAAGGAATGAAATTCTGATGTATGTTATAATATGGATGAACCTTGAGGACTTTATGCTAAGTGAAAGAAACCCATCAGAAAAAGACAATATTGTCTGGTTCAACCTCTGTGAAGTTTGTAGTGTAGTCAAACTCATGGAGACAGAAAGTAGAATGGTGATTATCAGGGGCTGAGAAAGAGTGGAATGGGGAACTAGTGTTCAGTGGGAAAGCATTTCAGTTTGGGAAGATGAAGAAGTTCTGGAGGTGATGGTGCTGATGGTCTCACAGTAATGTGAATGTACTAAGTACCATTCAGCTGTATAGTTTAAATGGTTAAAATGGTAACTTTTATGTTGTTTATATTTAACACAGTTTTTACCATGACATGCCGTGAGGGGTCCCCAACGTCCGAGATCTAATGTATAGTTTAAATGGTTAAAATGGTAACTTTTATGTTGTTTATATTTAACACAGTTTTTACCATGACATGCCGTGAGGGGTCCCCAACGTCCAAGATCTAATGCCTGATGATCTGAGGTGGAGCTGATGTAATCATAATAGAAATAAAGCACACAATAAATGTAACGCACTTGAATCATCCTGAAACCATCCCCCCTCCCCACACTCCTGGTCCATGGAAAAATTGTCCCTGGAGCCAAAAAGGCTGGGGACCACTGCTATAAAGGGCCAAAAGCAGAGTTCCCTGGCATTTTAGAAGAGGTGACCCCCACAGATGAAGACTCTTGGCTCTCATAGGTGAGGTTCTTAAGCTAGAGGTGAGTCCATTTATTTTGTGTTTATTGTGCTCACTTTTTTTTTTTTTTACACCGTCATGAGCCTGTAGCAGGACTTGCTAAAATTCAGAAAAGCTATTTTTGTGCATTTTCTTGAGTCACCCCCTTAGTGAATCCATTCTTGCTCCTGGTAGTCCCTGGATCCTTCCCTGAATGTTGTTCACAAACTACCTCTTAATAACATATAGAGAATGATGTCATGGGGGCTGGCAGACTCCGAGACTGTAGTTTCCAAGATTTCTACTTTTGTCAAGTTCTCCAAAACTGGGACAGCCTTTTCTTGCGTCTCTCCTGTCTTTCTCTGTGTATCTCATCCTGTCCTTCTCTCGTACATCTTTCATTTTCTCTGATCCTGCAAAGAGTATCAGTAGCAGTTCCCTTTCACAACCTCAAGTTTCTTTATGACTCTGAGAGGTATTTATACTCATCTGCCATCCTCAACTCATTTTAAGCAGTGGCTTTTGACTTTGGAGCCCTTTGTGTCGGCAGACCCGTCTCCTCTCAGACTCCCCTTTATCCCCTTGCTGGTATGATTATCTAAATTCCAAGGTCAGTGAGATATTGACCCATTGAAAATTTGGCCATAGTTCCACGTGGCACTGGACTAAACCCTTAAGCACTTGGCCTGACATTTAAGGCCATTCGCAGTCTGCCACCCAGCCTGGGCATCTTTATCTCCCCATACCTGTGTTATCCTTTACTCTCCAGTAGTTCTGAATGCCTGGGCATTCCCTGAAGGAACCAAGCTGTCTATACTTCTTGATTCTGTCTATTTCTCCACCCCGTGCCTGAATCCCAAGACAGCTTCTTCCTGTAGACTTATCTCGGAAGTTACCTTCTTTTTAAATTTTTTTTTTTAATTTTGATTTTTTGGCCATGCTGTGCGGCATGCAGGATCTTAGCTCCCCAACCGGGGATTGAACCTGAGCCCCCCTGCAGTGGAAACTTGGAGTCTTAACCACTGGGAGTTACCTTCTTGGAGAAGCTTTGCTAATTAACCTTGTCTCTCCTCCACCGTACCTGTCTCTTATAAACCTACACGGAGATGCCCTACCCTCCAAGGGTCTACTTGGAGGTTATTTTGAATGGTGCCTCTCTGAACTTTCTGGTGCGTATCTTCTGAGCATGTACCCGGGAAGAGGGGTGGAATTGCCATATTATGTGGCAGGTGCAGGTCGTGCCGTGGTGGGTAGTGCTTTCCATTTGGAAAGTGGCTAGACCAGTTCACACCCCACCTGCAGTCGTGAGGCGTCAGGTGCTTCACGTCCTGAAGCGTGCGCCCATCTTGTTTGTTTCAGCCATTCAGGTGGGTCTGGTGGTATCACATCATGGTCTAAATTTGCATTTCTCTGGTGTCTGATGAAATTGAGCACCTTGGCATGTTTACTAACCACTTGGAGATCCTCTTTGGGGAAAGGGTCTATTCAAGTCTTTTGCCCATTTTTCTGTCAAATTATCCTGTCTTTTTTAATAATTATTTTTTCTTGATGATGGTCCTACCGCATTGCCTGGTGACCTTTGGACCTCATCTTCTCCTCTGATTGTGAACTCCTTGAGATTTCTGGAACCCCTCTCCCCTCTCAGTGCCTAGTAAGACCCTCAAATAATAGACCCTTAATACATGCTTGCTGTTGACTGAACAAGCATCTTTGATCCATCCTTTCTGGTAGGATAACTATTCTCCTTGAGAAAAAGGATGGAGGAACTAGCCATGGAGCAGTTCTGTTTTCTCTCCAGCATCTAACTATGCCCCAATCTGTCCTGAATGGCCAGGCTAATCTCTTTGGATTTAGGTTCAGAACATAAGTCTCTAGGCCCTTCTTAATGTCTTCTGTCTTCTTCTCCAGCCTCCCTTTTGTGACATGCTCACTCTCGATCTTCAGTGTTCCATCTTACTTGGGGACCTCACTTCCCTGTTTTATGCACGCTCCAAGAGGTCATGCTGGCCCCTGACATCCCCCTCTTCGCTTTCGTGAGACTCTGTGACTTGCCTCCAATTTAATTCTCAGAATTTTCTTTCTCTGCTAAGCCATTCTCTTGGGTTCCTGGCCTCTTAGGAGCCTGCTTCCTTTAAGTCTAAGGAAGGGTCTGACTGTCTGGCATTTTCTGCTAGGATTAGTCCACACTTTGAGATGATGTGGTCATTTCCCCTGTGTTTCCCCCTCGCTTCTATTTTATAAACCTCCCGTTATTCTTGGTCAGAATTAAAGACACAAGACACACTAGTATTTTTCCTCATTGCTTCCTTGCCCTTCCAAGAGATGAGATGATCAGAGGAGCAAGGCTTTCTCAGATGGCCTGGTTTTAACCCAAGGAAGCTTCCGACTTCTGTCCAGGTGATGCCCTTGGCCATCCTCGGCCTTGTGGTGACCCAGTTCTGTGATTCATACAAGGAAAGCAACATCCTTGTCTCAGTCAGGCCAGATGTGTGTGATCCCACATGCTTCTCTCTTGTATTACCTTTCTTCAAACCTCTTGGTTATTCACTTACTCATTTGTTATTCATTCATAGACTCAGCAAATATGTGCCGAGCACTCCTCCTTGTCCTTATGGAGTGACATTCTAATGGGGCTGGAGGAGAGAAATAGACAGTAAGCCCGTTATGGTTTATTATTTATATACTAAGTAACATGAATAGTGTGTCAGGTGGTGATAAGAGAGGTGAAAAAATGAAGCACCAGGTGCCAGAGGTGGGGTTTACCAGAAGTCCAAATTAAGACTGTACCATAAAGACCAGGAGGAGTGAGAATTAGCCAAGCAGACATCTGGGAGCAGAGCACTCCAGACAGAGGGAATAGCAGGTGTCAAGATCCTGAGGCTGGTGTGTGCCTGGCAAGTTGCCCTGGTCATTCTGGTCCACAGAATGTGGCCACCTCCATGCTGGCGTCAGCAAGGTCTGTATCTGAAAGAGCAATGTATCAGTGGTGTTTGTATATACCATAGCATCCAGCAAAGCATTGGGTTGACAAAAAAGTTTGTTTGGGTTTTCTGTAAGATATGATGGAAAAACTCGAATGAACTTTTTGGTCGGCCCAATATCCTGTGGTCATCTGCACTCCATAAGAGGAGTTTATATTGAGTAAGTGAATTTAGGTTGAACACCACTATGGGCCCTTGCACCTCTGAATTGTTGTGATTGTCTGAGCTGCCTGGCAGATGGCACCCGTGTCTGAGTAGCGTTCTTTCTAGTTGTTCCAGCTGTGCTCTTCTGACCACATAGTCCAATGCCTTCTTGTCATGTGGCCTGGTCTCTGCCTGGGTGTGGGGTCTATGCCAGATACATATGTTCCAGATACTATTGCTTGTAATGTGCAAACATGCTCAGTCACTAAGTCATGTCCAAGTCTTTTGTGACCCCATGCCCACATGCCCACCAGGCTCCTCTGTCCATGGGATTTCCCAGGCAAGAATACTAGAGTGGGTTGCCATTTCCTCCTCCAGGGGATCTTTCCAACCCAGGGAGAGAACCCAAGTCTCCTGCATTGCAGGCGGATTCTTTACTGCTGAGCCACTGGGGAGGCCCTATTGCTTGTAACAAACTACCCCAAAATGTGGTAGTAGAAGATGTTAACCATTAAAAAATAATAATTATTTATGTCTGCCCTGGGTCTTTGTTGCTGCACATGGGCTTTCTCTAGTTGCCATGTGTGGGCTTCTCATTGCAGTGGCTTTTCTTGTGGAGCACAGGCTCCAGAGTGAATGGCTTCATTAATTATGGTATACAGGCGTAGCCTGTGGCATGTGGATCTTATCAGACCAACAGTCGAACTGGTGTCCCCTGCATTGCAAGGCTGATTCTTAGCCACTGGACCACCAGGGAAGCCTGAGGCTAACCATTTTAATATGCTCATGGATTCTATGGACCAGGAGTTTGGGCTGGGCATATTGGAGATGGCTTGTCTGTGTTCAGTGATGTCTGAGGCTTCAGCTGGTAAGACCTGAACAGCTGGGGACTGGAATTGCAAGTCAGAAGTGCCTGTAAGTGGCCTCCCCAGGTGGCTTGGGCTTCCTCACAAAATGGTGACCTCCAAATGGGTAAGTCAGATTTCTTACTCCATGGCTCAGAGCTCCAGGTGCAAGTCTTGTAGGAAATGAGGCAGTAGCTGCATCAGCTTCATTGCTTCCCTTCACCTCCACTGTCATCTATGAGTTGAAGCAGCCACAAGCCCGTCCAGGTTTGGTTTTTTATTTTTTAATATGTATTTATTTGGCTGTGCTGGATCTTAGTTTCGGCACACAACAGTTTCAGGATCTTTAGTTGCAGCATGTGAACTCTTAGTTGCGGCATGTGGGATCTAGTTCCTTGTCCAGGGAGCAAACCCAAGCACCTGCATTGGGAGCACAGAGTATTAGCCACTGGACCACCAAGGAAGAGGGCTTCCCAGATGGCGCTAGTGGTAAAGAACCCACCTGCCAATGCAGGAGACATAAAAGACATGGTTCAGTCCCTGGGTCGGGAAGATCCCTTGTAGGAGGGCATGGCAACTGACTCCAGTATTCTTGCCTGGAGAATCCAATGGACAGAGGAACCTGGCAGGCTGTGGTCCATAGGGTCACAAAGAGTCAGACACTGAAGTAACTCAGCACACACGCACACAGCAAGGAAGTCCCCCACCCAGGTTTTAGGGGAGGGAATTAGATTCCATCTCTTGTTTGAAGAAGTGTCAGGGCTGCGTTCTAGAAGAAGCCATGGGATGGGAGGTGCCATGGCTGTCTTTGGGAAATAAGCCTTCTGATTCGTCTTCTATTTCCCTCGGGAGGAATTCTCATTTTATGTTGTCACCGGGCTCTGGTGGACTTTCAGATGTCTACTTTGTACCCTGTACAAAGCATTAGCTCCCAGGGTAAGAAGGTTGCTAGGACCAGCAGCACCCCCTCCTCCCAATGCTTGGCCACTGGATGAAGGTGGTTCCCCAAGATGCAGGGCTGGTGGGCAGTCAGGCACGGAGCAGGTGCTCTGCAAGTATATACATGCCCCTGGGGCATAGCAGATGGCATTGTGTAACATCATTCTTTTGCTCAGTGTGATAATGGTCTCAGGTCAGAGAATGTCCTTGTCCTTAAGGGAGGCATGGTAAAATATTAGATTGAACCATATACATGTTTCAGTGCTCTTCGCTGAAATCATCCCACCCTTGCCTTCTCCCACAGAGTCCAAAAGTTTGTTCTTTATATCTGTGTCTCTTTTGCTGTCTCACCTATAGGGTCATCATTACCATCTTTGTAAATTCCATATATATGTGTTAATATACCATATTGGTGTTATTCTTTTTGACTTACTTCACTCTGTATAATAGGCTTCAGTTTCATCCACCTCATTAGAACTGATTCAAATGTTTTCTTATAGCTCAGTAATATTCTATTGTGTGTATGGACCACAACTTTCTTATCCATTCGTCTGCCAATGGACAATAGATTGAGCCATATGATCATGTTGATATCTGTTCCTATTTAATATGGCTCAATCTAATGTTGAGGAGTGACTTGTCATGATGTTACAACCTGCACCTTGCTTTTTTTTTTTTCCTAAGATTTATTTATTTTTGATTGTGCTGAGTCTTGGTTGCTGCATGTTGGTGTTCTCTAATTGCAGAGACCTGGGGCTACTCATTGTGGTACATGGGCTTCTCATTGCAGCGGCTTCTCTTTTTGCAGATCACAGGCTTTAGGGCGTGTGGGCTTCAGTAGTTGTGGCACATGGGCTTAGTTGCTCCATGGCCCAGGGATGGAACCAGTGTTCCTTGCATTGGCAAGTGAATTCTTAACACCACTGGACCACCAGGGAAGCCCTGAAACTTACTTTCAGATAGTTTATATGTGTGAATGTTGTCGACCTGAGGATCAGGTCTACCCACTGGGGTAGCAGCCAAGTAGGAATAAAGCCTGAGGGCAGATGCAGGCTGGCTCACTTCTGTTTCCCTCCCTCCATCCACAGCTCCTACCCAGCTCCTACCTGCCTGTGGGGGAGTGAGGGAGAGGAGGTTTGCTGGGGGTGCTCAGTGGGGCCTCTGCAGGGTGGGGGAGAAATGGTGGCCTGGGGTTCTTGGATTGTCTGCTCCCTAGAGCCCCCACATGCTCCTGACCGGACTCAGGAGTTCAGATGAGCATGGCACAGCCCATCCACGTGCATCCTCTGAAAGGGTCCTCTCAGACCCTCGGACCTTCTGCTTCCCTGTCTCCCAGGCAGCATCCCGCCTCTGAGCATCCTCTAGCTGCAGATCTCTGGGGCGGCTCTGCCACATCCTGTGCCCGGGACCGCTCTCGAAGCACAGGCCAGATGTGCAAATTCTGCGGCTGTGCCCAGGGCCGAGTGTAGCACAGCTCGCTTTTCTTGGAAGTCACTGGTGATTTGTTAGAAAAACAGGAAATATTGGGGCTGCCGGTGTGCATTTTGACTTTTTTGTTTTTGTTTTCGAGCCGCCTTCATCCGTCCCAGTCTCAGGACATTTTAAGGGTATTTCTGCTCCACCCAGCCTTTCAAGCCTCCCCCTTGACCTTCCTCCCCCCTGCCCCAGTCCAGTGCATCCTCTTTCTCCCTCCCTCTTGCCTTCTGCCACCTCCCCCCACCCCCAGTCACTGTTGCAGGGAGGAGGCAGGTCTAGGGAACCACGGACACAGGTGCCACATCTTGGTGATGTTGTAACTTCAGGCACGTGCTTCTGGGCAGTCTGGTTTCCCTGCACCTGCCCTTCTGCTCCTACCCCGTCCCCCAGCTTTATCATGGTGGTTATACAGAAAGCAGAGTAGGCTCTGCCCACGGGAACCTGCTGGAGCAGCTGTCCTGCTGACACTGGGGGGCGATGTGGCTGGGACAGGAAGTCCTTCATCCCCCATGGGTCAGACTGGGGCTGGAGGGGTCCTCAGAAGTCACTTTATCTATGGAGACACAGAGGCTGGGAGGGACCTTTCCAGGGCCCCCAGGTTGGATGCCTTGATTAAACAGGAATAATGGGGAGGGGATGAGGAGGCCTGGGTCCAGCTCTTCCCCAGGCCATCCCTTCCCTGACTGTGTCTCAGAAATGCAGGGGCAGGGACTGTGGTCATTTTGTACATTGTGCTTGCATGCTAAGTTGCTTCAGTTGTGTCTGACTCTTTCTGACCTCATGCACTATAGCTGGCCAGGGTCCTCTGTCCATGGGATTCTCCAGGCAAGAATACTAGAGTAGGTTGCCATGATCTTCTCCAGCGGATCTTCCCGACCCAGGGATTGAACTGGTGTCTCTTATGTCTCCTGCATTGGCAGGCAGGTTCTTTACCACTAGTGCCACCTGGGAAGCCCAGTTTGTACACTGAGAGATGGTTAAAGCACCAGAAAGTGCTGCTGCTTCCCAGTGTCCCTTGTTGAGTTTTTTTCCGGGCCTCATCTTGGCAGAGGTGGGCTCTGAGCATGCCTGTTTCTTGGTTTAGAGGTGTCCTTGAGCCTTCTTGCTATCCGTTCCTCACCCCATAAGGTACCATGTTGGAGAGGCCTGTCTCCTATTTTATGGTTGAAGAAACTGAGGTCCAGAAAGGTTATGTAACTTGACCACTGTCCTCCCTTCTGCAGGCAGCCCCTCGAGGCAAAACCTCTCTGCCCTGGGAGGGCCCCTCCGCACCATTGCTGGACTTTGCCCTGGGTTCTCACCTTTGCACCACGCCTGCAGTGGGGCCTCCCCTTCTCTGGGGGCTGCCCTTCTGAAGTCATATGAGAAGTGTGATATGAGAGATGAGAAACTCCCCAAACCTCTCAGGGGTGTTGTTTGAAAAGGCATTAAACTGTCTAGAGAGAGATAAGAATGATAAAACAGAGACTAAGATGGGAACCAGTCTGGGAAACTGAAAGGCTATTTAGGGAGCTTCCCAGAAGAGAAGCAGTTTTGAGGAATTCTGGAGCTCAGGAAGGACAGTGGACAGGAACGTGACCCTTCTTCACACAGGGACTCCTCAACATCCAGGGGCTACAGCTGACTCCGTGGGGGAAGGAGGGGGTCCTTCCCTTCCCTTCCCTCCTCTCCTGCCCACATTCCCATTCACCCTGGTCCCATAGCTGCCGGGGAGCAGAGACTCTTATCCAGGGGTCTGTGAATTGGGATGAGAAAGATGAGACATCCTTATTGTCACCCGCCTCTAACTGAAGTTGAGTGTTTCCTGCCGTGATGAATGTAGGCAGCAAACTAGAGTCATATTAGTAGCTCCCGTGACTTGGTCACCAGTAGAAACTCAGATGTTTTCGTATCGCTTTGCAGTTCTTATAGGTACCAAAAACATCGTTTATGCCTTTTACTACTTCAAAGTGATACTAATGATTTGACCCATTGCTGGATCTTGTTATTTAACGTGCAATGAGGAGAACAAATATAACCCTGTCTGATTACTAAAAGGCTGATTATTGAAAACAATTGATAATTATATTTCTATGCAGTTCATTTTATTTGCAGTCCCATGTATTTTATTTCGTGTGTTTAAAACATTATTGTGAAGGGGGATGTCTATAGCCCTCTGCAAATTGCCGAATGGCTCTAGGATGTAACAGTTAAGGAGTTCTACTATCAGAGCATTTAGGTAAAAAATTCTAGGTGCTGGGGCTTCCCTGGGCATCCAGTGGTTAAGACCTCACCTTTCAATGCAGGAGCTGTGCATTTGATCCCTGGGCAGGGAGCTAAGATCCTTTATGCCTGGTGGACTGAAGACAAACAAAACCCACAAAAAAGTAAAACAGAAGCAATATTGTAATAAATTCTATAAAAGACTTTAAAAATAGTCCGCATCAAAAAAATCATAAAAAAAAAAAATTCTAGGTGTTACCTGACAGCTAAGGAGGGCTTTGGTGTTCTGCAGATGTGATTTGGCATCTTTGCTGTAGACCCTGAGAAAGTCACTTTATCTCTGAGTCATAGTTTCCTTATTGTAAATGGAGGTAGAAAAAATACCTTGAAGGACTGTTTTACGTGCAAATGCCAGGCAGGCAGTGGGAAGCATGATGGGTAGTAGCTGGGGACAGTGACAGTGGCTGATTCAAGCCCACAAGACTCAAGCAGGATTCTCTTTTATTACAGAGGAAATTCCAAGCTAAGTTCACTTCTTATTATCTCTCATACAGAAGGGAAAACTGTACACCTGGCTAACGCCTCTCATCTTTTTCTTTTGCTCTGGACTGGGAGCAGGTAGTCCCCAGGTATCCAATATGAATCTTGGTCCCTAAATTGAAGTATTTAAGAAATAAGCATGGTACATCCCTGCAATGAAATATTTTTCAGTCATGAAAAGAAATAAGTACTCTTACATGCTACAACATAGATGCACCTAGAAAACATGCTGAGTAAGTGAAAAAAGTCAGATGCCAAAGAGCACATATTGGGGACTTCCCTGGTGTCCAGTGGTTAAGATTCTGTGTTTCCAATGCAGGGGGCACAGGTTCTATCCTTGGTTGGGGAACTGGAATCCCAGATGCTACATGGCACGGTCAAAAACAAAAAGGACCACATACTGAATGATTACATTTCTATGAAATGTCTAGAATTCCAAAATAAGGAAGTTCATAGAAACAGAGAGTGGATGAGTGGCTGCCAGATGATGGGTGGGGGGAGCGGAGAATGGGGAGTGATTGCTAATAGATAGGCGGTTTCTTTTTGCGATGTTGAAAATTTTCTAGATTTAGATCGTGTTGATGGGTATACCACATGGTGAATATACTGAAAACCACTGAAGTGTGCCCTTTAAAATGATGAATTTAATGTTATGTAAATTATATACTGTGACTCAGTGGAATTTATTCCTGGTATACACTCTGGTTCAACGTGTGAAAATCAGTTCATGTAATCCATTACATCAATAGGCTAAAGAAGAAAAATCATTTGATTATCAATAGATACAGAATCGGAGAAGGCAATGGCACCCCACTCCAGTACTCTTGGCTAGAAAACCCCATGGATAGAGGAGACTGGTAGGCTGCAGTCCATGGGGTCGCTAAGAGTCGGACGCGACTGAGCGACTTCACTTTCACTTTTCACTTGCATGCATTGGAGAAGGAAATGGCAACCCGCTCCAGTACTCTTGCCTGGAGAATCCCAGGGACAGGGGAGCCTGGTGGGCTGCCGTCTGTGGGGTCGCACAGAGTCAGACACGACTGAAGCGACTTAGCAGCAGCAGCAGATACAGAAAAAGTACTCAACAAAATCTAACATCCATTCATGACCAGTTCTCTTAGCAAGCTAGGAATAGAGGGGAATCATCCTCAACTAGGTAAAGAATATTTACAAAAACTCTACATCTAACATCATATTTAAATGTGAAATGTTAGTTCTCTCCCTAATATTAGGAATGAGATAAGGCTCTCACTTCTTATTCTTTCTATTCACATTGTACCAAAAGTCATAGCTAATGCAGTAAGACAAAAACGGAAATAAAAGCTACGCAGAATGGGAAGAAAGTAATAAAACTGTCTTTGTTTACATGTGACATGATTGTCTATGCAGAAAATCCCAAAGAATTAACAAACTCTTGGAACTAATAAGCTACTGTGTGAAAGTTACAGGATACAAGATGTATCTAAAGAAATCTATTGTTTTCCGATGTGCCAGCAATGAGCTATTAGAATTTGAAACTAAAAACAGAACGCTGTTTACATTTAGCACCAAAAAATTGGCGCAAGGTCTGCATGAGGAAAACTGCAAAAGTCTGATGAGTGAACTTAAAGGGAGATCTAAATAAATGGAAAGATAATCCATGTTCATGGATAGGCAGATTCAATATGCCAGTTCTTCCCAACTTAATCTATAGATTTAATGCCATCCCCATCAAAATTTGAAAAATTTACTGATTCTAAAGTTTATATGGAGAGGTAGTGTAAAACAAACAAACAAATCAGCGTATGCAGGTGAAAGAACAGGCAGACAGATCAATGAAACAGAAGAGAGAGCCTAAAATATAACAACTGATTTCTGACAAAGGAACAAAGGCAATTCAGTGGAGAAAGGATAGTTTTAAAACAAATGGTGCTGGAACAATTGGACATCCACATACGAAAAAAGAAAAATAATCTGTATATGTACCTTGTTGTTGTATAGTCGCTCAGTCATGTCTGATTCCTGCAACCCCATGGACTGCAGCCCACCAGGCTCCTCTGTCCGTGGGATTTTCCAGGCAAGAATACTGGAGTGGGTTGCTAGTTCCTTCTCCAGGGGATCTTCCTGACCCGGGGATTGAACTGCTATCTCCTGGTTTGGCAGGCCAGTTCTTTACCACTGAGCCACTGGGGAAGCCCATATACATACTTAAACCTTTCAAAAAAATTAACTCAAAATGGATCATAAACCTAAAAGCAAAATGCAAAACTATAAAACTCCTAGATGATAACAAGAGAAAACCTAGATTACCTTGGCAATGAGTTTTTAGATATAATACCAAAAGCATGATACATAAAAGAAAAATTTGATGAGCTGGACTTCTTGAAAATTAAAAACTTCTGCTGTGTGAAAGGCACTGTTAAGAGAATGAAGAGACTAGCCACAGACCTGGAGAAAGTGTTTGCAAAACATTTATCTGATAAAGGACTTACATCTAAAATATACAAAGAATTCTTAAAACTCAACAATAAGAAAATAAACAGCCCAATTGAAAAGTAGGCAAAAGATCTCAACTGCTCACAAGAAGATAAACAGATGCCAAATAAGCATATAAAAAAATGCTCAACATGGTATATCATTGGGGCTTCCAAGGTGACTCAGACAGTAAAGAAACTGCCTGCAATGCAGGACACCTGGGTTCCATCCCTTGGAGAAGGGAATGACTACCCACGCCAGTATTCTTGCCTAGAGAATCCCATGGACAGAGGAGCCTGGTGGGCTATAGTCCATAGTCCATGGGATCGCAAAGAATCGGAGATAAGTGAGTGACTAACACTTTCACTTTTTCTTTTCGTATATCATTAGGGGATTGGAAGTTAAAACAACAAGGAGATACAAGTACATACCTGTTAGAATGGCTTTAAAAAAAAACTGATACTACTAAATGCTGGTAAGGGTGTGGAACAATAGGATCTCTGAATCATTTCTGGTAGGAATGCAGAATGGCACAGCTACTTTGAAAGACAGTTTGGCAGTTTCTTAGAAAGCAAACTAAGTCTTGCCATCGTGCTTCTAGATGTTTACTCAAATGAGTTGAAAACTTACGTCCACACACAAACTTGCACGTAAATGTTTATAACAGCTTTATTCTGATTGCCAAAAATTGACAAGGTGTCCTTTGGTGGGTGAACAAAGGTGGTGGGTAGACAAACCAGGGAACATTCATAGAATGGAATATCCTTTTAGTAATAGAAAGAAATGAAAGAAAATGAAAAGAAATAGAAAGAAATGAGCCATGAAGACATGGAGAAAACTCAGATGCATGTTGCTATGTAAAAGAAGCCAGTCTGAAAAGTCTACATAATATAAAAGGCCAACTGCATGACATTCTGGAAAAGGCAAAACTCTAGAGACAGTAAAAAGATCAGTGGTTGCCAGCGGGTGGAGGTGGGGAAGGATGAGAACTGGGGATTTCTAGGGCAATGAAACTATTCTGTGTGATACTATACTGGTGGATACACGACCTTTTGTGTTTGGCAAAATCGTAGAATGTACAACACCAAGAGTGAACCCTAATGTAACCTATGGACTTTAGTTATTATAATACTGTTGGATTAATACAGGTTCCTCAGTTGTAACAAATATACTGCACTAATGGGAGATATTAATAATAGGGGAAACCCTGGGGAGAGGTGTTCAATTTTCCTTGTAAACCTCAAACTTCTCTAAGAAAGTTAAAATTTATAGAAAGAAAAAAACACATTAAAAATTTTTATTGGAATATAGTTGCTTTACAATGTTGGGTTACTTTCTGCTGTACAAATCAGCTATAGGTGTACATATCAGTTCAGTTCACCTGGTCGTGTCCAACTCCTTGCGACCTGATGGACTGCAACACATCAGTCTTCCCTGTCCATCACCAACTCCTGGAGCTTGCTCAGACTCATGTCCATCAAGTCAGTGATGCCATCCAACCAGCTCATCCTCTGTCGTCCCCTTCTCCTGCCTTCAGTCTTTCCCAGCATCGGGGTCTTTTCCAATGAATCAGTTCTTCGCATCAGGTGGCCAAAGTATTGGAGCTTCAGCCTCAGCATCAGTCCTTCCAATGAATATTCAGGACTGATTTCCTTTAGGATGGACTGGTTGGATCTCCAGGTGTACATATATCCCCTCTGTTTTTTTGCCATTTCTTGATCTTCAACTGAAACCCAGCTCTGAGCCCCATTCCTCCTGCCAGGAACTGTCCAGTAGCTCGGAGTTTTTATGCTTTCCTGCTGCAAACCTTCCCCAAGGGGGTTACCTTATTAGCATGGGACAGAGCCCAGGGAGGGAACCATGTCCAGAAAGGAAGATATCAATAGTGGCGTAATATCAAACACAACCCTGTGTTAGTAACCTGTGGCCTTAGGAACAGCTCCTGGAAAGCCTGGGTTCTGACCCGAATCTCTCCCTTTAGCCTCTGTTAGAGGAAATACTGGAGGAAGCAGGTTTCCTAGGCAACCTGCCCCGCATCGTGGGTGGCCAGTATGACTCAATCCACACCACCCTCCCAGGACTGACTCACTGAGAAGTTACAAGAGGTGTGATTTCCCCTCCAGGCCTGAGGAATATCCCGGGTGTCTCGGGCATCTTGTAGGGTGACAGCCTCAGGGTTACATATTTGGGGTGGGGCCTTGGGTGTCTTGCACTCTTACCCAACTGTCCCTGGAGACTCCGCCTTGGTCTTGCACCAGGAGCTGGGGTTAGAACCTTGTGCATGAAGGACGGGCCACTGTCGGAGGAAGCGCAGACCTTGGGGAAGCAGAGGGGGAAGGGATGGGCACCCAAACCAGCCTGAAGTCTAGAGGCAAAGAGAGCTTGTAAAATGGAGACAGAAGAATGTCTATTAAGAGCCACATTGTAATGGAAAAGAGTCTGAACAAGAATAGACGCATATGTATGTTTAACTGAGTCACTTTGCTGTGCACCTGCAGCTAACATAACATTGTAAATCGACTAGACTTCAGTTAAAAAAAGGAATCTCAGGTTTGGGGGAAGGTACAGTAAAAAAAAAAAAAGCCACATCAAAAGCAGGGAAGATGGTGGAAGTGTTTTGAGTGAAGGGAGCAGAGGCAGGAAGGAGTCTGTAAGGGAGAAGGAAGGTGGGGGTGTGAGACTGGTGAAGGGCCCAGACCCCTCAGGGGCTTGTAAGCAGGGTTGGGGGTTGAACTTTGTCCTAAGGCAACGGAAAACCGTTGGAAAGCTTAAGCAGCAGGGAGGGAATGATAGTCAAATACGCTTTGTCTGAGAAGACAATTCTGCATAGAACATCTCTGCTCTGATTCTGTGAGTTAAAGAAGAAAATGCATGGGGGAAGGGTGTGTTACATAGGCATGTAAATGTATCAACCAGACTGGAAGGATAATAGGCGACCCTGAGCAGAGAAAGTGTATCTTTGAAAAGGAAAAGTGGGGTGCAGGTGTTGTAGCCACGTGTTCTGGGAAACAAACTCACTCAGAAGGACAATGCAGATAGTGGAGTGCAGTTTATTACACCAGCGGGCCCAAGGCAGAGTCTCCTCTTAGCCAAGGACCCCGACCAGTTTGTGTGAAAACCTTATATACCCTAAGTGTATAAGGTTCCCTGAAACTAGGCTGAACAAAGGAAAAAGAAAGATACAATCAAAGTTAACCCATGATCATATGCCTTAAGCCTAGGTAGTTAACAGGGGACAATTATCAACAGACCTGTGGTCATACCCCAATAAGCATAATAGAATTTATGATTCTATTCAATCACACAGATAATTAGGGTATTCTTTTAGCTACGGAGACCCCTCTTGCAGGAAGAGCTACGGGCTCTTCCTTCCTGGGGCCTGGTTTTCCAGTTGGTATGTCGTTTCCATAGATACTGGACATATAGCTCAAAGTCCACAGTCCGGCCCAGGATGGAGTCCTGCTTTCAAAATAGGGCCTGTGCTGTTTCCTCCTTCACAGGTAGCTGGTCAGGCTAAGAAAGCTTTCAAGGTTTATTCTCGACACTTATATAGTGAGTCTTAAAATATTTTTATTGAGGTACTTTTAAAAAAATGTTATTTATTTATTTATTTGGTTGTGCTGGCACACGGGAGCTTTGATCTCTGTTTCGGCATGTGAGATCTTTAGTTGCAGCATGTGAACTCTTCTTTGCAGCATGTGGGATCTAGTTCCCTGATCAGGGCTGGAACCCAGGGCCCCTGCATTGGGAGCTTGGAGTCTTAAGCCACTGGACTGTGCAGGAAGGCAGACCCCTTCCAGGGCCCGAAACTGGGCTCTTGTCTAACACTCGGAAATGAATTGTCCGAGGAGACACGTGTGCTGACAAAGCAAGAGATTTTATTGGGAAAGGGCACCCGGGTGGAGAGCAGTAGGGTAAGGGAACCCAGGAGAACTGCTCTGCCGTGTGGCTCACAGTCTCGGGTTTTATGGTGATGGGATTAGTTTCTGGGTGGTCTTTGGCCAATCATTCTAATTCAGCGTCTTTCCTGGTGGCGCACGCATTGCTCAGCCAAGATGGATGCTAGTGAGAGGGATTCTGGGAAGTGGACAGACACGCAGTGTCTCCTTTAGACCTTTCCCGTACTCTTCCAGTTGGTGGTGGCTTATTAGTTCCATATTCCTTATCAGGATCTCCTGTCATTAAACAACTCATGCAAATGGTTACTATGGTGTGTGGCCAGGGTGGGCGGTTTCAATCAGTGTGCTTCCCCTAACAGGACCACCAGAGAAGTCCCTGGGGTTTGGTTTACCATATAGTGAAATGTACAAGTTTTATTGTACAGTTTGATGGGTTACAGAAGATACATACACCCATGTAACCTGTACTCCTATCAAGATACAGAATATTTCCATCATCCCAGAAAGTTTTCTCATGCCTATTCCTGGTCATCTCTCCTTATTAAGCCTTCTAGGGACAACTACTATTTTGATTTATTTCATTACAGATTAGTTTTGCCTGTTCTGAAACTTAAATGGAACCATAGAATATCTGTTTTGTGTGTGTCCAGATTATTTGCACGACACATTTTTGTTATTCATCCATGTTACACACATTCTTAATTTGCTCTTTTTAATTCCTTCCATCACCAAGTAGTAATGGATTATAGAAATATATCAAATAATTGGCTTATTCATTCTCTTATTGGTGGATCTGGTTGTTTTCAGTTTGAGGCTACTATGATTTATCTATATTTTTTAGATAAGGAGTTTTTATTTAATTATTTAGTACTCATTCCTTCATTCATTTGGCTGTGTTGAGTCTTAGTTGCATCATGTGGAATCTTTTGTTGCGAAGCACAGATTCTCTTCCTTGTGGTGCTCAGGTTCAGTAGTTGTGGTGCACAGGCTTGGTTGCTCCATGGCGTGTGGGCTTTTCCTGGACCGGGGATTGAACCCATGTCTCCTGCATTGGCAGGCAGATTCTTTACCACTGAGCCACCAGGGAAGCCCAGAAATCCACTGTCTTTTGAATTGTTTTTCTTCTCAGAGAAGATGTTGTTTCTCTCTTGCTGCTTTTAAGATTTTTCTTTTCTCTTTAGTTTTTCGAAGTTTGATTGGTGCGTGTTTCTTGGCTCTATTTTGTTTGGGATTCACACAGTTTTTTGAATCTGTTGTTTTATGTATTTTGCCAAATTTGCCAAGTTTTCAGCCATTATTTCTTGGCGTACTTTTTTAGCTCTGTCCTCTACCACTGGGACTCAGGTGATAAGAATGTTAGAGCTGTTTGTATAGCCACATTTCCTTAAGGCTCTGTCCATTTTTCATTTGATTTTTCTCTCTGTTGTTCAGATCGGATAATGTTATTGCTCTGTATTCATCGGTTCTTTCCTTTGTCCCCTCCATTCTGATGTTGAACTCATCCACTAAGCTTTTTCTATTTCAGTTATTATATATTTTCAGTTCCATTTGGTACTTAATTTTCCTGTTACATTTCTTTGCTGAGACTTTTCTAGTTTTCATGTGTTTATAATCATTCATGGAAGCATTTTAAATGATGATTGCTTTAAAATCTTTTTCAGATATTTTTAATGTCTGTCATTTTGGGGTTGGCATCTACTGATTGCCTTTTCTTATTCATTTTAGGATCTTCCTTATTCTTGATGTGACTAGTTACTTTCTATCACAATCTGGACATTTGGGGTATTTTGTTATAAGAGTTATTAGGTGCTGGATCTTATTTAAACATCTGCTTTGTTGAGTTTCTCTCCAACATGTTCCTGAAAGGGAAAGTGAGGCAGGGCCGGGGCTGGGGGTGAAGGAACCACCTTTTACTGCCAGGTGAAGGTATAGATCCAGGTTCCATACTTAGCTTCCATTGACATTGAGGAGGTGCGTGCATATTACCACTGGCTGCGGCTGCTGCTGCTGCTGCTAAGTCGCTTCAGTCATGTCTAACTCTATGCGAACCCATAGATGGCAGCCCACCATGCTACTCTGTCCACAAGATTCTCTAGGCAAGAATACTGGAGTGGGTTGCCATTTCCTTCTCCACTCCAGTATTCTTGCCTAGAGAATCTTGTGGCTCAATTCTGGCTTCACAAATAGGCCTCCACTGATACCTGCCTTGCTGGGAGGGGCAAGGGTGCATCATAGCTCCACTGATACCAAATGGGCTTCCCAGGTGGCACTAGTGGTAAAGAACTTACCCACCAATGCAGGAGACCTAAGAGACATGGCTTCAGTCCCTGGATTGGGAAGATCCCCTGGAGAAGGGCATGGCAAAGCCACTCCAGTATTCTTCCCTGGAGAGTCAGAGGAGCCTGACAGGCTACAGTCCATGGGGTCGCAGAATCGGACACAATTGAAGTGACTGAGCACATTGATACCTGGGGTGGAGGAAATGACCTCACTCCCACTGGGTAGTAGTGAACAGACAGCTACAATAGACAGCTAGAATACAGTGAATAGACAGTGGAGTAGACAGCTCTTACTGTCTGGTGGGGCTGGAAATTCAGGCTTCCCAGTGGGCTCCACTGAGATATGAAGGTGGAGGGGGCTTATTACTACCAGTGTGGATACAAGACCTGGCTCCCTACTTGGCTTTCTCAGGCACCACCTGTGGTTCGGGAGGGGTTGGGGTACCTCATGACAGTCTGGCCAAAACTAACAAGTCATACTCTGGTAGCTCAGTCGGTAAAGAATCCGCCTGCTAATGCAGGAGACCTGGGTTCGATCCCTGGGTTGGGAAGATCCCCTGGAAAAGGAAATGGCAACCCACTCCAGTCTTCTTGCCTGAAAAGTCCTTTGTACAGAGAAGCCTGGCGGGCTCAGTCCATGAGGTTGCGAGTTGGACACAACTTAGCAACAAAACCACCACCACCATTCAAGAATGGGAGAGAGAGAGAGAAAGAAGGAGAGAGATTTTTCATATCTAATTGGGCACAAGTTGAAAGAGCATAAAAAGGAGGCTGAAGAAGATGGGCATGCTGGTGACTGAGAGCAGTCACCTACTGGTGATTAATGGAGAGAAGATTGGTGGTAAGTGGTCTTCATTCTGAGAGGGAAGAAAAGATGTTCAAGGGATGAGATAATGAATTAGACAATCTGTCTCAAATTTATTCCAACGGCAGAGCATCTGGAGGTCTCAGTGTTCCATAAAATCTTCTCTGCCCAAAACTATGAAATGTTCGTGTCTGTTTTACAAACTGGAAGTGGTTTTGCAGAAAGTGAGCAGCTATAATGAATGCAGTTTTTCACAACCACAATCTTTTTCCACATCCAAAAAAAAATCAGAAATCTGCCAGTATATGTGTAATTGGCCTTTCTGGAGTTTCTACGTTTGCATTCATTTGCTGTTTTATTACTCCATGAGCATTTGCTGGCAAACAAGACAGGCTCTGAATTTGAAAGGCAGCAGGATTAAACAGGGGCTTCCCACATGGTGCTAGTGGTAAAGAACCCACCTGCATTAGCAGGAGATGTAATGAGATGTGTGTTTGATCCCTGGGTTGGGAAGAGGGCATGGCAGGAGGGCATGGCAACCCACTTCAGTGTTTTTGTGTGGAGAATCCCATGGACAGAGAAGCCTGGTGGGCTACAGTCCATAGGGTCACAAAGAGTCGGACATAAACTGAAGCAACTTAGCACGCACGCAGGATTAAAGTCTCCAAGGCCAGGTGCCCATGGTTTAGCCCAGGAATCCATAGAATTTGGTTGCTGCCTGGTCTATGCCTTGGTACATTCTTATAGTCTGTCTTTGCTTCCCCATTTTGGCAGTAATTTCTGTTTGCCCATCTCCAGTTTCTTTATGTATACAGAGAAGCTAAATTGCCTAGATCATGCCAAGAAAAGACAAGCCTCACTTACCAGGGAGAGAAAGCTCTGTGCCTCAGTCTCCTCATCTGTAAAATGGGAAAATGGGGGAAAGAGCATATCTACCTCATATGGATTCAGTGAATTAATTTATTGAAAGCATCTAGACAGTGCCTGGCACATAGTACATCCTCAGTTAGCATTAGCTGCTGTTATAAATATTACATACAAAGGCAATATAATGCATCTTGCTATCTTTCAGTATTTTTCCAGATGATTACTTGGGTAGGAGGGAGTCAGATAGACCTGGGTTCAAATTCTGCCTAAACTGCTTGCAGTTGTATGATCTTGGGAAGGTCATTTAGCTACCAGGGACTACATTTGCCTCCTCCTTGTATGTTCAGAGTTTTATGAGGTTATTCAGAGTAAATGAGCTCAAGGCTTCAAGCCCTAAGCACAGGAGTCAGTGCTGTAACCTGTTAGCATCTTTCTTCTTCTCTCCTCCATTCATCCCATCTCTTCTTGGTCTGAACCACAACTTGGTCTTCTTGGGAATCCTTGTGCCCTTTCCTTGGTAAAGAAGAGTGTGAGCGAAGGTGGGAAGTAGGCAAAGACTTATCTCGCCCTCTTGGCCCCTTTTGGCACACTTCCCCTACATCTGCCCCCTGCCCCCCCATACCACCACCACCTACCTTTTCACACATCCTTGCTCTCCCGGCCCTAGAGCCATTCTGCTGCCCACTGTCCACCGTCACTGCCGTCACAGACCCATCTGTTGGCTAAATGTCCCTCCAGGAATCTTATGTTCTTGAAAAATAAGTGAGGACAGAGGAAGTGAGCCACCACCCTAACCCAGGGAGAATGAATCACTGACGATGAGGATTTAGGCAATTTTTGTGCAAGATGGCTTCCAGGGAAGCCTCAGATGATAACACCGAGGTGAACCATGTACCCAGCCCTTTGGGTGTCTAGAACACAGTAGAGATAACTTCCTGCGAACACAGTGTAGGCGATGGCGTGGGCTTTGGAGTACGGCCAAGGTGGGCTGTGCTTACAGCTCAGGCTATAAGAATGATGACCACGGGAATTTGTCCAAGTAAATGGCTCACCCTCCCTGAACTGCAGGAATTGTACATAACTGTGAGTATGCCGTGGGGTGACTGTGATCATTAAACTAGACTGTCATGGGGAAGTACCAAGCCTGGGACCTGACATGGAACAGCCGCTCGGTGGTAGGCAGTCTGTCCTCTTTCCTTCTCTCCTGTTCTCTAGGCTGAAACTGATAGACAATTGACGTTCCTATCTAATATCACAAAGATGTCGGTTAATTTATCTAATATCACAAAAATATTGATTAATTCTTCTTTTATTTCTCACTCTTTTAAAAATTGCAGTAAAATACTTATGCCATTAACTCTACCACTGTAACTATTTTTAAGTGTATGGTTTCATAGTGTTTTTTCACATTGCTGTGCAACTGACCTTCAGAACTCTTTTCATCTTGTAAAACTAAAACTCTATACCCATTAAATAACCCCCGCCCCTTTCCCTGAACACCTGGAAACCACCATTGAACTTTCTGTCTCTACAAATTTGACTACTCTAGAGACTCATAGAAGTGGAATCATACAGTGTTTGTTTTTTTGTGACTGGCTTGTTTCACTTGGCGTGATGTCCTCAAGACTCATCCGTGATGGAGCACGTGACAGAGCTTCCTTCCTTTTTAAGGCTGAATACTATCCCATTGTATGTGCTGACCACGTCTGATACCCATTCCTCTGTCCGTGGACACACGGATGGCTTCTACGTTTCCTATTGTGAATACTGCTTCAGTGGACATGGGTGTACAATAATATGTTCTGGTCTCTGCTTTCAGTTCTTTGGGGTATATGCCAAGAAGTGGAATTGCTGGATCATGTGATAATTCTATTTTCGATTTTGTGAGAACTCAGCATGCCGGTTTCTATAGTGGCCGCCCCATTTTACTTTCCCACCAGCAGTGCACAAGGGTTCCAATTGCTCCACATCCTCACTCACACTTATTTTTGTTTTTCATAATGGCCATGCTAATGGGTGTGCAGTGGTACCTCACTGTGGTTTTCATGTGGATTTCCCTAATGATTAGGGATGTTGAGCGTCTTTTCATGTGCTTATTGGCCAATAGTGTGTCTTTGGAGAAATGTTTATTCAAGACCTTTGACCATTTTTAATTGTTTTTTTTTGTTGTGTTGAGTTGCAGGACTTTGTATATTTTGGATATCACCTCCTTGTTAGACATATGATTTGCAAATATCCTCTCCCTCTCTGTAGGCTGCCTTTTTACTCTGTTGATTTTTTCCTTTGATGCAAGAGTTTTAAATTTTAATGTAGTCAAGTTTATCTATTTTTCCCTTTCCTGTGCTTTGGTGTCTTTTCCAAGAACTTATTGACAAAGCTAATGTAATGAAGTGTTCCTCCTTTTTTCTTCTGAGTTTTGTAGTTTAAACCCTGTACGTTTCATTCTCTGATTCATTTTGAATTAATTCTTTATGATACTGAATTTTCCTTTCTACCGAAAGGTTATTCATTTCTGTTTATTTACCTTCCTTTGTGTTCCTCAAAAGTTTTACTTCACTGAATACCTGCAGATTTTAAAAGCTTATTTCCTCTTATTTTATTCTTTTCGTTGCTGTGTATGTGGGTCTCTTTCCAACACCATTTTTGTTTTTTGTGTGTCTGAATGATATTAACTTCTACTTTAATTTGTATCCAGCCACCTTATCTGATTCTCTTATTTGTGGTAGCCATTTTTCATTTCATTATTTTGGCTTTCTATAAACAATTTGAGGGTGAAAAAGTATAAATTATGCCAGTTCTACAATTGGCAAAGCTGTAATTCATAGTAAGCCTCCATGAATGACACATGATGCATACAGCCTCAGAAAGTTCTTCACCCACTTCCTGGAGTTACTCAAAATACCCTGGCTGAGCAACAGATGAATTAAAATAAAGAGCTCGTAAATCGGGATGGCATGGTACAAAACAAAACAGCAAGCAGTGAAATAAACCAAACTTAAAGCCACTGTTCAGGGAAAAAAACTGTAATTATCGTAGTTATTATGTTTACTATGAATTTAAAAAATAATTATTTCAGGAATTGTGATGTGTGAAAATTTTTAACACAAATCTGCATCCCTATTTTAAGAGAAAACAATATTACAACATTCAGATTAAGAGAGGCGCTAAAATCACAATACTCAAAAATAATTTTTAAAAGTATATAGGAATTCTAGATCCTTGCTAAGAAATTTTAAAATCTGACTAAGATGAATGAAACCATCAGAAAATCTAAATTTGCAAAATTGACCCATGAAGTAGTTGAATATCTACACAGCCCCAAAACTCTGGAATAAATTTGAAAAAGAATTCTAAAATTAACCTTGACGAGAGGAGCAGAGGTCACTCACTGCCGCACAGTAGTGTCTGATTCTCACTCAATCCGGAGGGTTGCCTGACTGTCCTGAGGTTCTGGACTCAAATTCTAGTTATAGATTCACCACTTTCTTTAAAACGTTTATTGATGAATAGTTGATTTACAATGTATTAATTTCTGCTGAAGAGCAGAATGATTCAGTTATATATGTACACTATATGTATATACAGTCTTTTTCATATTCCTTTCCATTGTGGCTTATCACAGAATATTGAATGTAGTTCCCTGTGCTATACAGTAGGACCTTCTTGTTCATCTAGTCTCTATATGATAGTTTGCATTACTGATCCCAAACTCCAATCCATCCCTCCCCTACTCCACTTTCCTTCGGCAACCACAAATCTATTGTCTATTTCTGTGAGTCTGTCTCTGTTTCATTGACAAGTTCATATGTGTCATAGTTTACAGTCCACACATCAGTGAGATGCCATATGGCATTTATTTGTCTTTCTCTTTCTGACTTCCTTCACTTGGTATGATAATCTATAGTTCCATCCATGTTACTGAAAATGGCACGATCTCATTCTTTTTTATGACTGAGCAGTATCCCATTGTATATATGAACCACATCTTCTGTATCCATTCATCTGTAGATGGACATTTAGGTTGCTTCCATGTCTTGGCTATTGTGAACAGCTCTGCTATGAACATAGCGGGTGCATGCATCCTTACCAGTGATAGTGTGGTCTGGATATATGCCCATGAGAGGGATTGCTGGATCATACGAGATTTGCCACTCTCTAACCTGAGCATGTCCTTCATGGCTCAGAGCCCCCATTTTCTTGTCTGTAGCATGGGAGAGTTGCGCTAGATGGTCTGTAAGGTGCCTTTCTAGTCTCATGGTCTAGTGTATGATGCATCTGTGTGGTGGGGATGCGTATGAGTGTATTTGTAAAATAGGAAATGTTACTGTACATCAGAGTCATCCAGGGAGTGTTTTCTTAGCCTGATCTCAAAGCCACCTGGAGTTGAAATGTGTATACTGAGAAAGCACCCTGATAGCTAATTGATCACATTTATTGAATGTTTATTATGTACCAGGCACTGTTCTAAATATTTTTCATTTATTAACCCATTATGCACAACCTTGAGCTCTCCCAGACACTAACAACACTGTCCTTTTAGGGGACACCAAATTGATGATAGAAACAAATGCATCAACATTTTATGGTAACATTTGGTCATAGTGTTATCAAGATATTCCAGAATATATTAATGTTGTTGTTGTTCAATCACTAAGTAGTGTCTGACTCATTATGACCCCACAGACTACAGCACGCCAGGCTTCTTTGTTCTCCACTATCTCCCAGAGTTTGCTCAAATTCACACCAACTGAGTCGGTGATGCTAACTAACTATCTCATCCTCTGCCACCCCCCTTTCCTCCTGCCCCAGTCTTTCCCAACATCAGGGTCTTTCCCATGAATTAGCTCTTCACATCAGATGGCCAAAGTATTGGAGCTTCAGCTTCAGCATTGTATTAACTATTAAATACTAGTTTTTCCTAATTGCCATCAAAATGAAAATACGGTTTAGGCATTCTTGCAGAAAGGCCTCAGAGACCCTCTAAAACCCCTAGAGATTCTCAACTCCAGTTTAGGAACATGAGGTTAGGGGATTTTGAGGCAGCCAGTTCTGCACTAGTCCACCCACAAATAATTAGGACCTGTGACTGTTCATTAAATCTAATCAAGTTCATGAAGGGCAGTGAAGCTTTGGATACCCACATGGAAAGATATACAAAGGGTATGTAAAGCCTATGTAACTATTAAAAAGTATTGTATAGACCCAGGTATACCCTTCACCAGGGCTTCCCAGATGGCTCAGTGGTAAAGAATCTTGCTGCCAAGGAGATGTGGGTTTGATCCCTGGGTCAAGAAGGTCCCCTGGAGAAGGAAATGGCAACCCACTCCAGTATTCTTGCCTGGGAAATCTCATGGACAGAGTAGCCTGGCGGGCTACAGTCCATGGGGTCATAAAGAGTCGGACACAATTTATCAAATAAACAACAACAGCAACAACATACTCTTTACCAAGTTTCCCTCAATGTTAGCAGTTTATGTGACGTGGTGCAATTATCCAAACCAGGAAATGATAATGATCCAAATCCTTGAATTCTAGCCAGTGTCCCCTAACATCCCCTTTCAGTTCCAGAATCGAGTCCAGGAGCCCACATCACATTTAGCTCTTGCATCTCCTTAGTCTCCTCCAGTCTGTGACAGTTACTAAGTCCTGCCTTATATTTTATGACCTTGACTCTTTGGTGAATTATTTTATAGAATTTGTCTGCATTCGGTTCTTTGGTTTTGTTTGTTTGTTTTGGCCACACTATGAGGCATGTGAGATCTTACTACCCCGATCAGGGCTCAAACCTGTGCCCCCTTGCCTTGGAAGTGCAGACCCTTGGCCACTGGACCGCCAGGGAAGTCCCTACGTTTGGTTTTGAATGGTTACTCATGATTTGGTTTGTGTGGTTGGGAATTTTTGGCAAGAATCCCACAGAAGTGATGCTGTGTCTCTCTTAGTGACTCGAATCAGGATATGGGAAGATACATGATGTTGCGGTGTGTTATTATTGGTGATATTAAATTTAGTCCTGAAGTTAAAGCAGGGCTGGATTTCTCCTCTGTGACAGTGTTTTTTCTCGTAATTGATCAGTTTATTGGGGAAAATACTCAAAAGACTCTGTACATATCCTGTTTTCGCTCAGATTTTCACTCACAGATTTTAGCATCTGTTGGTGGATCTTGCCTGTAATAGAACTGTGGTGTTGGTCTAACAGTCATTTTGTATTTCTCTCATTCCTGTCACATTTATTAACTGGAATTCTTTTTTTGTGAAGAAGACCTGTACTTTCTCTCTTCTCTTTATTGATTTTTTTTTTTTTTACTTTATGACATTAGTGTAGACTCATGGGTATTTATTTCATCCTGTGAATTATTATCCAACACTTTGATTATTCAGTTGTTCGGACTATCCTGACTTTGACCATTGGAAGCTCCTTTAAGTTGGCTCCTATGCCTTTTAACATTCCCCATCAGTGGCTCAGTGGTAAAGAATCTGTCTGCCAATGCAGGAGCCACAGGAGATGCAAGTTCCATCCCTGGGTCAGGAAGATCCCTTGGAGGGGGAAATGGCAACCCACTCCAGTATTCTTGCCTAGAGAATCCCGTGGAGAGAGGAGCCTGGTGGGCTGCAGTCCATGGCGTCACAAAGAGTCAGACACGACTGAGCATGCACACATCTTTTTCTAAATATTGGCTTATTTTCTGGTTCTACAAGATGTACCAAGCCTCCAGATTTATCT
This sequence comes from Capra hircus, assembly GCF_001704415.2. Classification (NCBI taxonomy): domain Eukaryota; kingdom Metazoa; phylum Chordata; class Mammalia; order Artiodactyla; family Bovidae; genus Capra; species Capra hircus. The sequence continues at coordinate 28,131,180 of NC_030826.1, read as the reverse complement.
TCTGTATTTCCTGCCCCAATCCTAAAATCAGCTGTTTGTTTAAGAAGCCTTGGTTCCTTTGATTGGAAAATGATATTTAGAAACCAAGGTCTGGGTGCTGGAGGTGCTTATCATTACTGGGAAGTCATTGTTTCTAGGCTCTCTCAACAGACAGAGCTAGAAAATATAGGTACACATATTAATTCATAGTCCACACAAATGGTGTTTTCACTTCTATTTGTATCCATCTGTTGTTGTTGCTTCAATACTTTGGCCACCTGATGTGAAGAGCCAACTCATTGGAAAAGACCAAGATGCTGGGAAAGATTGAGGGCAGGAGGAGAAAGGGATGACAGAGGACAAGATGGTTGGATGGCATCACTGACTCAATGGACATGAGTTTGAGCAAGCTCTGGGAGATGGTGAAAGACAGAGAAGCTCGGCATGCTGAAGTCCATGGGGTCACAAAGAGTCAGACACGACTGAGCAACTGAACAGATACGTGTCTACCTGAGTAGACATTAAAACCCATGAGTTGATAGTGATTTCTCCAATTCCAGTCCTACACCAGAAGGTGGTTCATTCTAGACTTACCCCTTTCCTTATCTGTAACTTCTTTCTCTAACAGTAAGAAACTGGCTCTGATTATCTGTGATCTGTTTGCTAATTTGTTCGGTCCTAGCGTACAGGTGCTAGTGGTAAAGAATCCACCTGCAATGCAGGAATGCAAGAGACACAGGTTTGATCCCTGGATCGGGCATGTCCCCTGGAGAAGGAAACAGCAACCCATCCCCGTATTGTTGCTTGGGAAATTCCATGGACAAAGCAGTGGGCTACAGTAGTAGGAGGTGGGCTACAGTCCGTGGGGTCATTCAGAGTCAAACATGACTGAACATGCACACACCCAACATACACATGAAGGAGTTTCAGGATTTATAACCCACATTTCTGTAAGAAGCAAGTTTAGTAACCAGAACACAGTGTTCATATATGGTTCTTTTTGTCTTTAGCCTTACAGTATGCAGTGGAAGTACTGTTTTCCAGTTACTGAGGTTAGTTTCTGTATTCCCCATTCCTTACAGTGTGGTTCTACTAATCATTTACTAGTACAGTTAAGGTAATTTGTTGTTTGGTTCCTACTTTTTCCCCCCGCACCTCCCCAGATCCTGGTTGACTTATTTCATTTAAAAAAATTGTTTTAATTTATTTATGTATTTGGCTGCACAGAGTCTTAGTTGCAGCATGTGGGATCTAGTTCCCTGACCCAGGGTCAGACCTGGGCCCCCCGCACTGGGAGCACAGAGTCTTAGCCACTGGACCAGCAGGGAAATCCTCTATTTATTTCATTTGGGATATGTAAAATATTGCGATGGTTCCAAGAGTTGAAGCCATATATGAAGGTGTCCTCAGAGAAGAGCTACTCCTCCATACTCCCCATCCCATTCCCTTACCCCTTCCATCTCACCCCAGTCTCCTTGGTTTCTGGTATATCCTTCCTGTATTGGAAGTGAAATTTTTACAGATTAGTTCAAAGAAGAGATTCTGCCTTACAAAGAGACATAAGGAGGAGACTGGTGGCACAGAAGGGAGATGAAGCCTCAGAGGACCGTAGGAAGAGGGAGAGGGAGGGGTGGCCCAGGACCAAAGCAGTGGGGTCAGCTCAGCACCACAGGCCTTGGTGTTTCTCATATGTCCACCTATGGGGCTAAGTCTTCAAAACACAGGCCTGGAATATTCCAGAATACAAAGGAAGCAGTGTGGAGTGTTGCCAGAGCCTGGAGGCCCATACTTCCCTCTGTAGGAGATGTAGACTCCACAATTCTGCCGTTTTCCACTAAATCCCTCGAGAAAAGAACCTTTCTTCCTGGCCGCATGTGGCGCGGGCTGCATCAGGAAACCAGGCCGACCCTGCCCATGAGGGGAGGTGCCTCCTGTCTTGCATGGTGGGGTCATGTCATCATGAGAAGAGGTGGTCTCCTTCTGCCCTCCAGCGCCCGCTCCCCACACCCTTGAGCCAACAGGCCTCACTGGCCTCACTGGCCTCACTGTCCTGCTCAGGTCCACAGTGAGGACTCATCCTTACTGTCTCAGAAGAGGAACTCGGAGGTGGAGGCAGGCCCTGTTGTTGAGTGTTTCAACACTACCCCATTGAGGGTGAAAGAGGGGGGGCAATTCCCATTCCTGGCAGCAGCTGGAATTTCACAACTTGACCTCCTGGTAGTAAGGCGGCAGGGCTGGGGGCTGGGGGGTTGGGAGGGGGATGCCAGGGGAAGCCAGGCCTTGCCCACCAAGCCTTTGAGAAAAGTCATCATCCTAGGGAGGGAGAGGTACCCCCTCTTCCCCTTTCATCTCCACCCGAAAGCCACTGGAGTTCTGCTGACAAGTCACCAAAGGCGGCTGATGACTGACTCATCACAGAAGTAAGCATGCCAGAGGGCTGGGCTGCGAACCGCAGTGTGCTGGGCTAACCCCCCGGGGCTGCCAGGATCCCCTGCCAGGCTCCCATCCCTCCCATACCTCAGCTCCCAGGACCCAGCACCTCAAGGAGGTCCTGCCTCTGTGAAGAGCTGGGTCAAGCTCGAGATGGCCTCAGGGTACCAGGGAGACTGCCCAGTGCCCCGAGGATAAGGTCTTGATTGTCTCCGAACGAGCAGCCGAAGACATGGAGGCCTGGAGATGGGAAAGTTGCTCGGGGCCCAGAGACGGGAAGAAGCCTGGCCCCGTGGCACTGGACGGGGTGGTGGGGAGCAGCCTTCGGCGTCCGTGCATCCACTGTCAGCAGCCCAGGACACTTCTCTGAGGATGGGGTGGCGGCAGACATGATGTCGGCTGAGGATGTGCATTTGCGTCCTGCCTCTGCGTCAGATATGCTGGGACACTGGAGGGCACTCATTCCTGCCTCCTGACACAGCCAGATTGTCTGTTGCAGCAGGAATTGGACGGAGGGATCTTTAAACTTAGTTCACCGGGATGGCTCAGTGATAAAGAATCCACCTGCCAATGCAGGAGACACAGGTTTGATCCCAGATAGGGAAGATCCCCTGGAGGAGGAAATGGCAACCCACTCCAGTATTTTTGCCTGGAGAATCCCATAGACGGAGGAGCCTGGCAGGCGACAGTCCATGGAGTCACAAAGAGTCAGACATGACTGAGCGAAGGGAACGGGAACACAGCAGGTTCTGCCTTCGCTCTGAGCTTGAGAACACCTGGTCCCCTTGAGCCATCGTGGTCATCACTTGGTCCAGCTGAGGTTGTTGCTTCTGGGGGCCCTGGTCCTCTTCCTGGAGGAGGCAGGCCTGCAGTGGGCAGCTAATATAGACACGTGTGGTGGGAATGGAGGTCTCCTAAAGCAAGATCATGTTAGTTAACTGAGTACACTCGCTGCGGTAGTTAACAAAAAATTTTATTTTTCTCCCAGCAACTGTATCTGACTGGGCCAAGGAGCAGTCAGAGCCAGACTGTCTGGGTTGCCACCCCTAGCTGTGTGACCTTAGGGAAGTTGTTTAACCTCTCTGTGCTACAGAGTGCCCACACTCCCTCTGGCTTCCCCCCAAAGTGTCCAGTCTTCAGCCTCTTACTGCTATGTTTCCCTCACCAGGCTGGAGGCCCTCCAAGTGAAGAATCCACAAAATAGCTCCAGTCCAGCTTTTCATCCTAGTATCCTAGATTGAACCCGCGTCTCTTGCGTCTCCCGCATTGGCAGGTGAATTCTTTACCCCTAGAGCGGGGCCACTCTTAGTGCCTGGGGGTTAGTAAATCCCTGGAGGAAAGAACGCACGCGCACTGCTTCCTGGGAGGCCCACCCCCATGCCATCCCAGGGACATCACTGAAGTGAGGTGATGCTGAGCCGCTCACAAAGGGCTTCTGTTTCCCTCGGTGTCTTGTTCCTTCCCAGCTAGGGAAGTGGGAGGGTTTGCCTGCTGGGCTTCTGTGAGCTGACCACAGGGTCCAGGCCAGGATGTCCTGTGTCTTTGCATGTCATTTGCATGGCTCAGCTCTGAGCTCTGTGCTTCTGCTTGTGGTTTCCGGGTCCATCCCCTGTTCCACAGAGCTGGACAACTGCTTCCTCGGCTTCCCTCTGTGACCTGGCCTGACTGGCCAATTGTGGAGTCAGCCTGGACAGGGTGAATGCAGGGAAATTCCCTAGGAAAGAGGGATCACGGAAAAGACTGTAGCAGGAAAGCTTTCCTGTCTTGAAAGCTTGCTCAGTGCATCCACCCTAGTACTGAATATCCCCAACAGCCCTGGAGGCTTAATACCTTGTCATACCCATTTTACAGCTAAGTAAACAGAAATACAGAGAAGTGAAAGACATTGCCTAGTGCATGGCTAGGAAATACTAGAGTGGAGATTTGAGTCCAAGTCTGTTGATGCCAAACACCAGGCTTATTCCTTGACACGGTGACCTGTCACAGCTTCCCTGGGGGCCCAGGAGCCCATGCTTCAACGTGAAGCTGGCCCTGCTGCAGGCTTTCAGAATGTGGCCCTTGGCACCATTGCGCATCTGTTGCTAAAACCCCTTCTTAGATCTCCTCCTCAGCAGCCCTCCAGCCTGAGCTCAGTACCCCTGTCCCTCGTCAGCAGGAAAGAGGAAGTGGTTCTCTGAAAGACTAAGCCAAGGAAGGTCTTTGAATAACTGGTAACTTTGCTAAGCCTCAAAGAAAGCAAAGAAAAACAGCCAAAGTGGAGGTGAGGGCAGGAATGGACTGGGTGCCAAGGGCCTGGGCACCTGAGCAGAGGGTATGGTGTGGTGGGCGTGGGGCGCCTGTGAAGGCGGGAGGCCCCTGACACACTGAGGGGGATCTCAGCGATGTGGTCATCAGGAACAGGCTCCCTTCCTGCCCGTCCCTGGAGGCTGGGGGACTCAAGCCTGGAAATTCAGAAGAAAGTCCCCCAAGTGATGCTGGTTTTTCCTTTGAGGTCCTCCTGCCCAGCAATGGGGCTGGCCATGTCCCGGGCACTCCCGGGCTCTTGGAGACACTCACCCCTGCCTGTGGGGCCCACACATCTCCACTCCCCTCCTCCCCCGACCCCTCACTTCCCTAGCCTGTGCTGTCGGGTGGCCTGAGTGCCCTGTCTTGCCTCTCTGAGCAGCACGGCCAGGGGCGGTCCAGCCCCGGAGGCAGCCGACTGACGGCACAGGGCTGGGAGTGCCCGCTGTCTCCACTGGCTGCCCTGCTTGGCCATGTGCTCCTTGAGCCTGAGGGTCTCCAGACTGACCAGCGTCTGTCACCCCCGCAGGCGATGACTCAGGATGCAGCAAGGGGCCACGACATGCACGGAGGACCGCATCCAGCACGCCCTGGAGCGCTGCTTGCATGGGCTCAGCCTCAGCCGCCGCTCCACCTCCTGGTCAGGTAGGTTCCCAGGGAGCAGGGGAGGAGGCGCATTGAGGGGCTGCAGGGAACGCTGGGCCAGGCCCGGGCCGGCAGATTCCGGTTCCAACCCTGTCTGCGTGACTCGGACCTCACCTAGGCAGGTGCTCGGCAGCAGGGCACCTGACGGAGAGTTGCCCTGGGTCAGGGGGCTGCCGTTTCTCCTCTCCCCCATGGTGTCTTCTTCATCCTCTTCGGGTGCTCGAAGCCTACCTCCCTAAGGTCTGCTTAGACACTCAGCTGCTAATTTCAAAAGAGCAGCTAAGACTCCATGAACAGCCCTTCCCAGAATTCTCCCATTTTACCTGATTTCTAGTTCTCTCCAGAGTCTCATCCTTCTCTTGCCCATAAAACAATGGAGAATCTTGACAGACCTTCAGAAAGTAGGAGTTCTCCATGTCACGTGATCCCCAGGACAGAGAAACGGGGGTATCTATAGACTAGGGCAGTTGTGTCTCCAAGGCTGGTGCCTACCTCTAATATCTCCTTATGCTCTTAAAGGTTTTCCCTATCTCACTTGCCTCCCTAACTACCCTATGAGATAGACATCCGTGTACCTTGAATACACCTGGTTCCTTCCTACCTCAGGACCTTTGCACTTGCTGCCTGGTGTTTTTCCCTCAGAACTCTGCAGATCTGGCTCCTTCTCATTCAAGTCTCAGCTCACACGTCACCTTCTCAGAGAAGCTTTCCTTGGCCTTTGGCGTTCAGCAGATCCGACTTACAGCTGGCTCTCATGGGCTGTAGGGACTTGTACAAGTCCCTCAGCCTCTCAGGGCTCAACTTCCTTGCCTGTAAAATGAGAATAATAATAGCAGGAACCACCTTCCCAATGGAGGTGATGTATGAAAAGCCTGCCAACTTATAGGTACAGTTTTTGTTGTTCAGTTGCTCAGTTGTGTCCTACTCTTCGCAACCCCATGGACTGCAGCACACCAGGCTTTCCTGTCTTTCACTATCTCCTGGAGCTTGCTGAAACTCATGTCTGTTGAGTCAGTCATGCTATCTAACCATCTCATCCTCTGCTGACCCCCTTCTCCTCTTGCCTTCAGTCTTTCCCAGCATCAGGATCTTTTCCAGTGAGTTGGCTCTTTGCATCAGGTGGCCAAAGTATTGGAGCATCAGCATCAGTCCTTCCAATGAATATTCAGGATTGATCTCCTTTAGGATTGACTGGTTTGATCTCCTTGTTGTCTAAGGGACTCTCAAGAGTCTTCTCCAGCACCGCAATCCAAAAGCATCAATTCTTTGGTGCTCAGCCTTCTTTATGTCCAACTCTCCCATCCGTACATGACTAAAGGTACACAGTAGGTGCTCAATAAATGGCAGTTTTCTTCCTTCTGGCCTCCCACCCAGGTTTTAAGGAGACTAAGTTTACAGAATTGAGGGGCCATTGTTAAGTTAAAGAATGCAAAAATGTCCGACTTTGGCAAAAGTTACCAAAACCTGTGACCATAGGAATGCAGCGTCAGGGCCTTCAGAACTTTGGAGGGAGCTCAGACACAAGAGGGGGCCACTTGGGCCTGCATTGCTCTTTTCCCCCTGTCTCACACACACATACACAGGCCTCCATGACCGCCTCTTTAACTTGGGGGTTTACCCTTACTGACTGCAGGGAAGCAGATTGACAAACTAAGAAAAGTCTGGGGAAGTTACAGGGTGACAAAGTGCTAATTGTCACTTTTAAAACAGAAATGAATGGTGCTTCCCCTTCCCAGGCTCCACCACCTGGTAGTCCCGGGAGGTCCCATGGCTGTCACAGACTCAGCCTCGTGCCCTGGGATGGAGCTTGTGGGGCATCTGTCCTTGTTCCTCCAACTGTCTCTGCTCCTGTCCCCCTTCCCTGCATCTCAGAGGTTGTGGGCAGGCTGATCCTCTCTGGAGGGACAAGGAGCAGAGTCATGGCCTGTTCCTTGGCCTCTAAGTGGGATCCCAGCCCCTCTGTGTCACTTGAACCTCCTGTCTCCTGGAAGAAGCTTACTATTATCTAGATGGGGCCTGATAGGGTCCAGTGTGTTGGTCTAGAATTTTCTGAGACTCTCCCATCAGAAGGTAATGCCCCAGTACAGCCCCAGGAATGCCCAATTCTCTCCAACCCTGAGCTGACACATGGCCTCTTCTCCCTTTCCAGCTGGGTTGTGTCTGAACTGCTGGAGCCTGCAAGAGCTGGTGAGCAGGGACCCGGGCCACTTCCTTATCCTCCTGGAGCAGATCCTGCAGAAGACCCGAGAGGTGAGGACTCGGCTTGGCTTTGAAGGGTGGCACTGGGTCAGCCTTGTAGAGTCGAGAAATAGGTCCCCACAGGGCTTCCCTGGTAGCTCAGTGGTAAAGAGCCCACCTGCCAAAGCAGGAGACATAAGAGACATGGGTTCAGTGGCTGGGTCAGGAAGATCCCCTGGAGGAGGGAGTGGCAGCCCACACCAGTATTCTGGCCTGGAGAATCCAATGGACAGAGGAGTCTGGCAGGCTACAGTCCACAGGGTCGCACAGAGTCGGACACGACTGAAGCGACTTAGAATGCACGTTCTGAAGGTCAGTTCAAGGCTGCCTGGACTACCAGGGGGCTTGGAGGCACTGGAAGCCTGAGTTCTCTGCTTCAGCGGTGCTTGTGGATCTAAGTCCTCAGGAGAGGGACATCGTACTTTCACTACGAACGCGTGCTGTGTGAGCCAGGGGCCCAAGTTGACGCCGCTTCTTAAGACAGACAGTGCTTTTATGTCACAGGTGGCGCTAGTGGCAAAGAACTTGCCTGCCAGTGTAGGAGACATAAGAGACGCCAGTTCAGTCCCTGGGTTGGGAAGATCTCCTGGAGAAGGAAATGGCAACCCACTCCAGTACTCTTGCCTGGAGAATTCTATGGACAGAGGAGCCTGGCAGGCTACAGTCTGGGTCACAAAGAGTTGGACATGACTGAAGTGACTTAGCCCACCCGCTCCTTATAAATCAAAGGATTGACTACGAAGGAGAGAGGAATCTCTGCCAAATTCCTTTCCTCAAAAAGTCCCATGAGAACAAAAACACAAAAATGAAAACTGATCTGACTGGAGAAGTAAACCGAGACCTCCTCTAACTGTTCAATGTGCGTGCGTGCTCACTTGCTCGCTCAATTGTGTCCAACTCTTTGCAACCCCATGGACTGCAGCCTGCCAGGCTCCTCCTATCCATGGGGATTCTCCAGGCAAGAACACTGGAGTGGGTTGCATTTCTTCCTCCAGGGGATCTTCCCAACCCAGGGATTGAACCCACGTCTCCTACACTGCAGGTGGATTCTTTACCACTGAGCCACCAGGGAAGCCCAACAGTTCAATAAATAGGCTTTTATGACTTAAAGAAGAGTAGGTTTAAAGCTGGTTTGGGCTAGACTTCCAGAGCAGTCACAAGTCCCTACAGAGACTTGCTTTTTTGTAAGAGTTTTCTTTTTTAAGTTTTCCTTTCTTCTTTAAGAAAGAAGAAAGAAATACATGACTACGTTAAAAAACACATGTCTTTCTCAGCTGGTTTTTTACCTGTAAGAAGAAAGTCTTGGTTCATCAAGACACCCGTGGCCAGTTCTGCCACCACCATTTACCTGATGCTTTCCCTGGCCACAAGCAGACCAGCTGAGAATGGCTAAACCACCTCGAGGCTACTTATCTTATGAACCCAAATATAAAGGAACAACCACTGTGTAGCAATAGGGGACAATTTTGTATTGGGTTGACCAAAAAGTTCATGTGGGTTTTTACAGAAAATCCCCAGTGAACTTTTTAACTAACCCAATAGAAGGGGCCAGCTGAGCAGCAGATGTGCTGGACACATAGTCTCTTCAGGGTAAAAGAGAACGAGAATTCTAAATTTCATCCTGCTGACATCACCAGCCACAGCAGAGGTGGCGTGCCTTTCTCTGCCTCTTCAACCCCCATGAATGCCACAATGAGTGGGGAGACCACTAGCATTTTAACCAAAGAATTCCAAATCATGTGTATATATGTGTGTTTATGATGGAGTGGGTGAGCTCTATCAAAGAGATGACTCATAAAAGAAGAAACAGGACTTGTAAACAATATGGAAAATGTTGCCTCAGTTATAATAAAATAAATGCAAATGAAAGCCATAACGACACAGCTTTTGCCTAGCAAATTTGCAAAAACTTTGAAATAACCCTTGCAGGGAAAGGCATGGTGAAACTGGTACTTTCATACATACAGGGTATTATAAATGGCAAAATTCTTTGGGAAAGCAGTTTGGCAATATATTTCCAAGATCATAAATATGGTTATAGTCTTTGAACCATTGATTCTACTTCTTGAACTCTGTCATAGATAGATAATCCAAATTATAGGCGTGTGCACAAAAGTTTTCATTGCATGAGTACTTAGAATAGCAATACGTAATTTCAAGTGTATAAAACAAAGCTAATAAATTATGGAGCTCTACCAGAAGGAATATTATACAGCGCATAAAAATGATGAATAGTACCCAAGAGAAGAAACAAAATTTAATACACTATAAAATTTTAGGGAGTTCCCTGGTGGCCCACTCATTAGAACTCAGGGCTTTCACTGTTCTTGCCTGGGTTCATTCCCTGGCTGGGGAACTAAGATTCTGCAAGTTGCAGGATGTAGCCAAAGAACATGGAAAAAAATTATTTTCAACTTTTTTAATCCAGAAAGGAAAAAGTTAACGTTTGTAATTTATGTACATTAAAAAAAAATCCATTAAATTGGGACTTCCGCGGTTAGGACTTTGCCTTCCAATTCAGGGGATGTGGGTTTGATCCCTCATCGGTGAGCTAAGATCCCACATGCCTTGTGACCAAAAAAACAAAACATAAAAAAGGAACCAGAAGAAATAATATTATAACAAATTCAATAAAGACTTTTTAAAAACTCCACAAAATTAAAAGATCGACAACAAACTGGAAAACATATATACAACACAAATAATAGATAACTGTGTAACCAGGAGGGGGATAAAAGTGGTCTTAGAGATGATGTAGAAAGACAGAAATCCATTTATCATACTGTATGTAAAAGACATGAAGTGTAAAAATACATACCCAATGATTACAGCTTTGCAAAGGAAAATACATAGAGAAACGTGGTGTAGGGAGCGGTAAGTTGAAATATTAGCCGTGGCTAAAGGGGATATTGAGGGATTTTTTTAAACTTTCATTTTCTGAAAGTTTGTCCTGTGATTACTTTTCACTTAATGGGTTGTGCACCCCATGAGTGAGCCCCTGCCCATCCTGTCCTCCACACAGGTCCAAGAGAAGGGCACCTATGACCTCCTGGCCCCCCTAGCCCTGCTGTTCTACTCCACTCTCCTCTGTGTAAGTTCCCGGATGGGCCAGGCTTGGGGGCTGCGGGGGAGGGAAGGGAAGAACAGCCTCCTGGGGCGGGGCAGAGCCCTCACAGCTCCGAGGATAAAGGCACAGCGAGAGAAGCTGTGCACCGATGACACTGCAGATGAGTGTTACCCCTCTGATGGCTTCAGATGACCATTTGAGAGACCTCCAGTGACTCCCCATGGACACCATCGTGTCGGGACTATCTGGGGACCCACGGAAGGGATGCAGTCACAGCCTGGTCCCAGTCACAGACAGGTTCTGCTAAGAGATGTGGTGTCCACCTCCTTTTGTACCCCCAGTGGTCAGTTCCCCCAGTGCGGTCACCCCCTGTTCACCAGACCAGTGGCACCAGATGACTCCATGTACATTGAGTCAGTCCACTTCAAAGAATAAACATTTGCCTCTCATGAGGATATTTAAATAAAGACGATTTAGCCCTGAAGACCATTCCGTAGCAGCAGTGGCCCCATTTACGATGACCTCCAAGGGGACAGCTTTTCAGAATTTGGTAAATTGTTTTGTTCGGTGAAAGCCAGGCCCCTGTCGTAGAGACATCCTTGGGCACCATCTCACCTGGCCGTCTGTAACTCACTTCTTGTGGGTAACTTTCAATTCTGCCCTCCTTCTCCCTGGGACACACTGCTGCCAGGAAAGGTGTGCCCTTTGTGGAACATTCCAGAAAGAAGCCAGGTCTGCCCTGGAATATCAGTGAACTTTTTCTCACCCGGACTTCTCTGCCTGCCGCTCCCTCTCCACCCCAGACACCACACTTCCCGCCAGACTCAGACCTCCTTCTGAAAGCATCCAGAACCTACCACCGATTCCTGACCTGGCCCGTTCCTTACTGCAGCATCTGCCAGGAACTGCTCACCTTCATCGATGCTGAACTGAAGGCCCCAGGTGAGTATGGAGGCGGCCAGCACGTGGGGCAGGGACCCTACAGGTCAGGAGATTCCCCGCCCTTCTGAAACTGGGCTAGGACCCTCCTCACCTCGCATCCCTCAGCTTATCTCTGTCCATGGCCTGCCTCACAACCTTGGAGTCCCTCTTCATACGGCACTCATGCTCCACGTCTACATCAACACCAGAAGACTGAAAGCTATGAACACCAGCAGGAACTCCAGGAGGAGTTCTCAGGGGGAGCTGAGCAGAGGTTCAGGTCAAGGAGACCCCATCTCATGGCTTGTGCCTCTGCTCCGGTTTGCCAAGGGATTGGTCTCTGAGGTTGCCCAGCTCAGACAGAAGCCGCCACAGTGTTGACAAGAGGCCCTTGTTTATTCTCTTTACCCCAGAGCAGATAGGGGGATATATGTGTGATGGACTAGGTTCTGGCCAGGGAAGGTGGCTGGTGCCAGGAATGAACAGGCAGACGGACACCATGACAGTGTGGGTGAGTGGTACTCAGGGTCCTTGAGAATCTGCAGGTGCCATAACACAGGGGTCCCCAACCTCCAGGATTTAATGCCTGATGACCTGAGGTGGAGCTGATGTAATAATAATAGAAATAGAGCACATAGTAAGCATAATATGCTTGAACTGTCCTGAAACCATGCCCCGCAATCTGTGGAAAAATTGTCTTCCATGAGACCGGTCCCTGGTGCCAAAAAATGGTTGGAAAGGGAAAGTGTTAGTCCCTCAGTCGTGTCCAACGCTATACGACCCCATGGACTGTAGCCCGCCAGGCTCCTCTGTCCAGGGCATTCTCCAGGCAAGAATACTGGAATGGATTGCCATTCCTTTCTCCAGGGGATCATCCCAACCCAGGGATTGAACCGAGGTCTCCTGCATTTCAGGCAGATTTCTCTACCATCTGAGCCACCAGGGAAGTTCAAAAAGAGTTGGGACTTTCACCAACATGGAAACAAGGTCTAACAAAGCTATTGTAAGAGCAAGAAAATGTAATCAAGTACAATTTACTGACAGGTGGCTCCTCATTTGAGTAATTCCTCATATCAGTGGCTCAAAGGAGTAGTCACTTAAACATCCTAGTAGATGCCTCTGAAACATTTGATAAAATTCAGTATCTATTCTGAATAAAAATATCTTGGTTTAAAAAAAAAAGTTCAACATCCATATTCCTGATATTCAAAGCCCCTCCAATATGTGGAAACTATTAATATATGGAAGGGTCCTTAATAAGGTAACAACCCATAGTGAAATACTAGAAGCATCTCTGTTATTAACAACTTTCCTCTTTGTGCTTATACGATTTTGCCTATGCAAAAAGACAAAAGTAAGGAATATTTCCTCTTCCAGAGAAGATAAAATTTTAATTTCTCAGAGTTCAAACAATTGGTTATCTGTCAAGACTGTGAGAATCACCCAAAGCAATGTCAAACTAATAATCAGGGAGCTAAGAGCTTTTTCATATAATAGCATCAACTCATAAGAAAACATAATGGGGAAAAATAATTTACAATAGCAACTAAAAATATAAAATAAATAAAGAAATGTGAATAACCTACACAGAGACAGCAAACTTTACTGAAGGATGAAGAATTTAAGAGACTTTGTTGGACTGAATCAATATTGTAATAATATCCAGTATTATGGAAATAAATGTAACTGTGATAAAAAATACCAATATCTTTAAAATTTGGACAAAATAAAGTCTGTTGAACAGAATAAATGCTCTACAGTGGCATTTATTATGTATTTATTTCTGTATTCTTAGGGAAAAGTAAGAAAGGAATATTTCCCTACTAGGTCTTTAAAAGTACTGTAAGGCTATGGCTATTAACATAGTACAGTGTTGGTATAAGAACAGATAAATTAATGGGATGAAATAGAATGTATCAGAACAGATTAAGTGTATAAAAATGTATTATATGACAAAGAAGCATCCACAAGTCAGTAATGGAAAAATTGGTCATTTAATAAATGGTATTAGGATAATTGACGGACTGAGAATTGGGCAGGTTAAAATTCTATCTCCAAAAGCATTGAGTGCTAGTGCAAGCATAAAAATATCTTTCAGATGGATTAAATGTTTAAGTGTGGAAATCAAGACCATGAAGGAATAAAAGAAAAATAGGTTATATGAGCCTGGAGTGGAGAACAGATGGCAAATGTGTCCCCCCACCCAAGGCACAAATAATAAAGGGCTGACAGATTTGAGAGCATGAAATTAAAGCTTCTCTATGGCAGAACCCACCATAAACGGAAAGTAAATAAGCTACTAAGAAAAATATTTGCAACGAACAATATATCAAGCCCATGAAGAGTTCTTTTGTCAACTGAAAAAATAAGCAAACACACCAGTGGAAGTATCGATACAAGGATGTGATTCAAGCACATCCAGAAAGAACCATTAACTGCTGAGCAACACCCCTCCAGAATATTTACCCTCACTGGTAGTAAAGAAAATCCAGAGCTAAATAGTGAAGACAGCTTTTTCCCGTATCAAATTGGTAAACCTAAATATAGAACAAAAATACCAGTGTTGCTCAGGAAGTGGGGCAGGAGGGTGTTCTCTAAAGCATTAAAAGTAATTATCTTTTCACCCAGAAATTCCATTCCTAGAAGTTTATAACCTGATGAATAATTATGGATGTTGCAAAAGTTTAGCTACAAAGGTGTTCATTGCTGCATTCTTTTTAATAATCTGCCAATTCCAAAAAACCTAAATATTGTACATATTAATAGTTGAATATATTGTACCAGAGTCATTTGGTGGAATCCTACTCGGTCATTTAAAATGAGATCATAGGGCTTCCCTGATGGCTCAGTGGTTAAGAATCCACCTGCCAATGCAGGAAACGGGTTTGACCCCTGATCTGGAAAGATCCCGTTCTGTGGAACAACTAAACCTGTGCGGCACAACCACTGAGCCTGTGCTCTAGAGCCAGGGAACTGCAACTGCTGAAGTCCATGCTCTGCAACAAGAGAAGCCTCCACAATGAGAAGCTAACGCAGCGCAACTTGAGAGTAGCTCCTGCTTGCTGCAACTAGAGAAAGCCAGAGTAGCAACAAAGACCCAGCATAGCCAAAAATAAGTAACTAAGTAAAATGATATCATAGAAATAGGTTACTGAGATGAAAAGACGTTTAGTAACTTGTTGAGTGAAAAAGCAGGCCCCCAAATACTATGTGTGTTGTAATCCCATTTTTTGTTTTATTCTTTTAAATCTGTATATGCCCCAGGCTCTGTTTAGTACCTAGAGTATCTAAGTGTCTGATCATGGGCATTAAATACACACAGAACAGATGTGCTGAATCTTATTCCCTAGTAATTAATGGACCCTAGAAAGCTCCAGACTGAAGCTTTATATGAAAAGTGCTTTGGAGAAATTTGACTTCCCTTCCCAATTGATCATCTCATTTGTCTGCCCCCAACCAATGAGGTTGGGCTTGATTCCACCACAGAGCTTCCCTGGTGGCTCAGACAGTAAAGCGTTTGCGTGCAATGCAGACAGACCTGGATTCAATCCCTGGGTGGGGAAGATCCCCTGGAGAAGGAAATGGCAACCCACTCCAGTATTCTTGCCTGGAAAATTCCATGGACGTAGGAGCCTGGCTGGTTACAGCCCATTGGGTCACAGAGTTGGACAGACTAAGCGACTTCACTCACAGCCAATCAGAGGCTTCCTAGGTGGTGTCCGCGGTAAAGAACCCGCCTGCTAATGCAGGAGATGTAAGAGAAGCGGGGTTCCATCCCTCGTTTGGGATTATCCCCTGGAGGAGGGCATGGAAACCCATTCCAGTATTCATGTCTGAAGAATCCCATGGACAGAAGAGCCTAGAGCCTGTCAGGCTACAGTCCATAGGGTCACAAAGAGTCTGACACCACTGAAGCAACTTAGCACATAACACAATCAGCTTATCCATCTGCCCAACCAATGAGCTAATCTATCTTCCTCCAGCCTATCAGCTGATCTGTCTGCCCAACCGATCAGCTGCCGTTACAGTCACTAAGGGCCTGGATAGGTACAGGCTATGTGTCCTTTAGTCAAAAGCTCCGCACTGTATGAGCCTCACTTCCTGACAGAGGCTCGCATGGAAGAATCAAGAAATCAGGGAGGCTCTCAAGAGAATGGTTGGACAAAGGCAGGTGCTGAGGCACATGATAAACAGACAAGTAGGCCAACCTCGCTTTCCAAAGCACCCTAAGTGAACAAACCAATTTAATCTCTTTCATTCCCTTCCTCCTCACTATCCCCCCAAACAAACAGATCTAGATTGCTTCTGGGCTTCTTGGTGGTGACCAGAATTCCTTTAATGAGAAGGCAAAGCTTTTCTTCTTTTCTGTAACAGGACAGAAAGGATTTAAAATGCAAATGTCCTGGCAGGACCTTCAGTCTCGGCCTAAGATCTAAATGACATTCTTTTTGAAATGGGTCCGGGGGAGGGCTGTCACCTGCGTGCAGGGAGACCGCTTCCCAATTTCAAGTGGAACCAGCTGGCTGCCCTCTTGCCGCCCGCACGCTATGCCTTGAGATGTTTTTGTGGGCAACTGAGCAGGAACTCAGCTCCCAGCAGCCCCCAGCAAACAGATGTGAAGCTGAGAGGCGGGCTGTGGGGAGGCCCAGACACTGGGACTCGGGGTTCTATTGGGGAGAGGAGAGCCAAGCAGAGCAGCAGCTCGTGGAACCCTAGCCACCCACTGCTGAGGGTCTTCCCCTGGATCTTGCCCCTGGGAGCATATGAGGGCTCAGGTATGCTGGGGACCAAGCAAGTGCTGGAGGGGGATGCTCAGGCCAGGCTGCCCATGCCAGCAACACCTCCTCTTCCAGGGGAAGCAGAACCGAAATAGGAAACCGTTTGCTCTTGCCAGACAATCCTTTTCAAACAGTTAAAAAGCCTCAAACTCAAACAGATGCATGGTGAGCCTGTATCAAAGACGCATTCCAACTCTTACTGAGGGAGCTAGCCAGGAAGGTGGGAGAGGTGGTTTAAAGGAGGGTGTCAGAAACTGAGATTAATTTCTCATCTAAGCCACGAAAAGATGGCAGAATTAGATACAAAATTAGTCAACATCATATAGGAGAATGAACATCATACAGTGGGGAGAAAACCCTTTGACATTATCTTTTTAAAAAAATGTTTCATTGGAAGATAATTGCTTTACAATATTGTGCCGGCTTCTGCCATACATCATCATGAATCAGCCACAGGAATACATGTGTCCCCTCCCCCTTGAACCGCCCTCCCAACTCCCATTCCATCCCACCCCTCTAGGTCATCTGTCACAGAGCACTGGATTGAGCGCCCTGTGTCACACAGCAAATTCCCACTGGCTCTCTATTTTACATATAGTATATATTTCCATGTAATGTATATATTTCCATTTGTCCTTCCCTTTTCTTCCCATACCGTTGCCACAAGTCTGTTCTCTGTGTCTGCATCTCCAATGATGCCCTGCAAATAGGTTAATCAGTGCTGTCTTTCTAGATTCCATTCAGTTCAGTTCAGTCGCTCAGTCGTGTCTGACTCTGCGACCCCATGAACCGCAGCACACCAGGCCTCCCTGTCCATCACCAACTCCTAGAGTCCACCCAAATCCATGTCTCTTGAGTCAGTGATGCCGTCTAACCATCTCATCCTCTGTCCCCTTCTGCCCTCAATCTTTCCCAGCATCAGGGTCTTTTCCAATGAATCAATTCCAATGAGTCAGGTAGCCAAAGTATTGGAGTTTCAGCTTCAACATCAGTCCTTCCAGTGAACACCCAGGACTGATCTCCTTTAGGATGGAGTAGTTGGATCTCCTAGATTCCATACACACACGTTAATATATAATATCTGTCTTTCTCTTTCTGACTTCACTCTGTACAACAAGCTCTAGGTTCATCCACCTCATTAGGACTGACTCAAATGTATTCTTTTATATAGCTGAATAATATTCCATTGTATTTATGTACCACAATTCCTGTATCAATTCATCTGTTGATGGACATCTAGGTTGCTTCCATGACATTATCTTTTATAGTGAACAAAAAGCATTCATCTCACATCCACAAGTAAGCCTCTAATTTCATAGAACCTGACCCCTCATTAATATTAATAGCAAGTAGTAAATTGAACCACATTAGCTTCTTCTCCTTAACCCTTAGGTGGGCTAGTTAGAAAGTGCTATGCTGTACTATGCTAACTCACTTCAGTCGTGTCTGACTCTGCCACCCTATGGACTGTAAACCCACCAGGCACCTCTGTCCACAGAATTCTCCAGGCAAGAATCCTGGAGTGAGTTGCCCTATCCTCCTCCAGGGAATCTTCCTGACCCAGGGAGTGAACCAACGTCTCCTGTGGCTCTCACATTGTAGGCGGATTCTTTACCGCTGAGCCACCGGGGAAGTCCAGTTAGGAAGTGCTTTGGTGTAATTTGGTAAAGGCAGGTGGGTAATAGTTTTGCCTCACTGCTGAGTAGCTCCACCCCCAGTAACCCAGCTGAGGGAGGCAGTAGGGGGAAGGGGAGACCAGGCACTGAGCTCTGTGCGGGAGGCTGAGGCTGCATCACTTGGTGGTTACCAGTACTTGGCACAAGACCATCTTGGGGTCCCTACAACTCTGGAGCTGTGGGGCCTTTGGCAAGACATTTCACATCATAGGAGCCTCAATTTCCTCATCTGTAAAATGGGAGGATAGTCGTGTCTCCCTCTCAGCAGTCTGCGAGGATAATGCTGGCCTATTTTGATTTCCCATTGCTGGGGCAGGAGGGTTCAGAGTGGTTTTATCTTAGTAGGTGGATCCTGGCAAGGTCACAGGGAGAAGATGACAGGGACTTGGTGAGCTGGGCCCTCCACCCAGGCAGCCTTGTGGAGTCAGTTGCCATGGAGATGAGTGAAACAGTTTATCCCACTTTGATGTGGCTGGGTGGCAGAGGAAGTGGGCAGGTTATCAAGCCTGCGGACCTCCCCCTTCTTCCTGACTCCACCCCCGCCATAGGGTCGCCCACTGCCTCCATCTGGGTGGCAGGAAGCCTCACGTCAGTACTTCCGGGTCCCACCCACCACAGCCCCCTTGGGTTCAGCCCGCATGTTTGTTGAGTATTTACTCTGCCTGGCTGTGCAAAACACAGCACTTGCCTGCTGAGAGTTGGCCTGTCATCCTGATGGGCGACAGTGGGCATCATATGTGTGAGTCACGCCTCAGTTTTCAAAGCACCCAGACCTGCACAATTGTATCACCCAGCCCACAGCCCTGCAGAGCATGAGGGAAAAGCAGCATTGCTCCTACTTTGTGCATGAGACGACTAAGACTCAGAAAAGTTTGATGATTCTTGCTTTAGTTGTAAAGTCAAATGTGAGAGCAGGAACATGGGCTTTTGGATAACAAAGAACTCTGCTCTGTCACTTATTAGCTGATGATGTTGGACAGGTTACAGAAGCTCTCTGAGCCTCCTGATCAAAAGTAGGACTGTGTTCATAGCAGCTGTGTTGACAGTAGCCAAGACACGGAAGCAACCTAAGTGCCCATCAACAGATGAACGGATAAAGGAGTGTGTGTGTGTGTGTGTGTGTGTGTGTGTGTGTGTGAGAGAGAGAGAGAGAGAGAGAGAGAGAGTTCCATGGCTGCTGTCCAGGGAACCCCAGAAGGAAAGAAAGCATAAGAGGAAGCCAGTAGCCAGGAGTGTTCGTGTCGGGGTACGATGTGGGTCAGGAGGAGGAAGCCAGGATCATCTCCTGGGACAGCCGTGTGGCTAAGGCTGAGCCTCCCCTGCCTCGTGTCAGCCCTGGGGACTCTCTGCCTCACGATGACCAGGCACCACGTCGTGTCCTCAGCATGGACATTCCATAAGAATGTCATTAACGTGGTGCCAGTTCCTGCTTGGTGACACCAGCAGTGATTGTCACTCAGCCTCTGTCTTCTTTGTCAGCTGTCCTATGCAGAATGGCCATTTCCAGTTATCACTTTAGAAAAGGGAAAGGGGTGGTGGAGGGATAATTTAGGAGTTTGGGATTAACAGTTACACACCACTATATATAAAACAGATAAACAGCAAGGACCTACTGTGTAGCACAGGGGACCATATTCAATACCTTGTAATAACCTATAATGGAAAAAACCTGAAAAATATATATATATAAAACTGAATCACTTTGCTGTACACATGAAACTAACTTAGTGTTGTAAATCAACTATGCTGCTAAGTCGCTTCAGTCGTGTCCGACTCTGTGCGACCCCATAGACAGCAGCGCACCAGGCTCCTCCGTCCCTGGGATTCTCCAGGCAAGAACACCGGAGTGGGCTGCCATTTCCTTCTCCAATGCATGAAAATGAAAAGTGAAAGTGAAGTCGCTCAGTCGTGTCCTACTCTTCGCGACCCCACGGACTGCAGCCTACCAGGCTCCTCCGCCCATGGGATTTTCCATGCAAGAGTGGGGTGCCATTGCCTTCTCCAAAAATCAACTATACTTCAATCAAAAATAAATAAATTTTAAAAAATAAAAAGAAGGGAAGCTCAGTTGGGTAAACAAAGCTCAGTTATGAGGGCACTCCTGTGCCTGGACAAGGCATTTGTACTTCACCATGACCGCCCACCATCAGCTCCCACTCACCAGGACACATCCCTTGCCCATATGGGGGGACCTTTTTGATTTCCTACATGTTAAGACCAGACACAGAACCACCTAGGTGAGTTTTTTTGTTCAGCCCTTGAGCCAGTCTTGGTCTAAGTAAGACCGTTTCAGAAAGTTGTTCGTGTCTGCTGAGTTGCCCAGGGAAGATGGGTAAAGGTCAAAGAGGAGAGAAGCACCCATTGCCATGAGGCTCCCCAATAAGTGGAGGTTCGTTATCAAGAGAAGCCAAGGAAGGGGGATTTGATGGGTGTCTTTGGGGGAGGGGTAGAGAGTTTCAGCTGATGCTGTTGGAATCTGGGCTCTTCAGCACTTGCCGATCACTCTGGAAACAGCACCCACTAACAGAACATCATCAGCCAACAGCAGCTCCCAGCTAATGATGCCATAATTCCCAAATGTGATTGTTGTTTACTCACTAAGTCGTGTCCGACTTTTTGCAACCTCATGGACTGTAACCCGCCAGGCTTCACTGTCCATGGGATTTGCCAGGCAAGAATACTGGAGTGCGTTGCCATTTCCTTCTCCAGGGGATCTTCCTGACTCAGGGATTGAACCCATGTCTCCTTCTTTGGCAGGCATTGGCAGGTGGATTCTTTACCGCTCACCCACCAGGAAAGCCCCTAAGATGAGCAGGTGGAGAAACAGGATGTTAGAGAATGCTCCTTGTCCTGTAGACTAAAGAACAGCAGGCTTCAAGGATAAAGTGGCCCACAGATCCTCCTGGACGGTGGCCTCAGCCTGGCCTGAGTCTACGGGGGCAGAACAGGGAGGCGGGGGTGTGGCATAACAGATCAATGGGGTGTGGGTTGCCTGTTAAGAACACTACATGGTATTTAAAATAGAAGTGTGGACAGATCAAGAGAAGACTTTGATGTCTGTGTGTTTTGGAGTCTGGGAGATTGGAGGGCAGGGAAACATGGGATGGCCAGGGACATTGTTGGGATTGAAGGGGCAAAGAGGGGACTTTTCTCTGTCATGTCTGTAGGAGGCCACTAGGTGGCGTCCTGAGTCCTGATAGTCATCACCTCTGTTTCAGGGACTTGCCTGTGGAAGTAGATACAACAATATCTAAACATGTGACAATTACATAAAAGATACAGCAAACAAAAGGCACCGAAATCAAAGAAATCAGATCTCAAGTTAGAATAGCACAAATTGGAAATGTTTGACCACTTACAAAACAAAAGTCACAGCCCTCTGCTTACAGCCGTCTCTAACCCCAGTCGTGGCTTTGACTCCCCCAGGAGGCTGCCTTCTGCTGCAAACTCTCACCCAGTCCACGCCCAGCAGGGTCCCTGTGAGGCTGTCCAAACCCTAATGAGGGGGACTGCCTGCCCCCACCCTCCGCCGCCGAATCCCAGCCCCCTCGGTGAGAAGAACCAGGTGTCGTGGAGTCTCCTCACCGTGGTTGACACGGCACCGAGGACCTACTTTCCAGCTACAGAACTAAGCTTCAGGGGAAAAGGGAAACCTTGGCTTGTTTCTTCTCAGCATCTTTGAATCAGGGAGATGGAGAGATGGATGATGCCATGAAGGAAGGCTAGGATGGGATCGTGGTGCAGACTCAGCCGCAGAGGAGGACAGCGCCAGGCAGGACCGCGGAATACTGAGGGTCCCCCGAGGCAGGGCCGGGATGCTGAGGGAAGGCGGGTGGGGGGGCGCTGCTGGGGCTACGGCTCAGCTGCAGGAGGACGCCGGGACCTGGAGAGGTGGCAGAATCAGTGCCAGGTGGGCAGCGGGAGGCCACTTCGGGGGTCCCTAGTCTCCTCCCTGGGTGCCCTGCCCCTCAGTCCCTAAAGAGTGAAGCTTTGTGGGTTGGGTGGGGCCACGGAGGGGGCTGGGAGTCAGACTGTTAGAGGCCCTGGAGGCCAGGGGTCTAATCTTCCCCGTGTTCTGACCTTCATCCGGGAACTCCCAGTGCCAGCACCTCCAAGGAGCAGGGCCATGACTGATGAAGGAACAGGTAAATTCATGAACTGCTCTTTTGGGTTTTTTGGCCACAGGAATCTCCTACCAGCGCCTGGTGAGGGCCGAGCAGGGCCTGTCCACTAGGAGTCACCGCAGCTCCACTGTGTGAGTGCTCTTGGGGAGGAAGGAATGGCAGGGCGAGGGGCAGAGGTGTGTGATGTTTTGTGCACTGGCTCATTTTTCTGGGCTAAGGGTCTTTCATCAGATTCCTAAATGGGTCTGAGATTTTAAAACAAAAAACAAAAATTACCTGCTTTGGTTATGCTGAACAAGCACACATTACCTTTCTTTACCCCTACTTTTCAGATGAGGAAGCCAAAGGCCAGAGAGGGCAAGTAACTTCCCCAAGGTCACACAGCTAGTAAAAGTCTGAGCCAGGATTTGAGCCTCAGTCTTACTCAAAAGCCCAGGCTCTTTGTATAATGTCTTTCTGCCTGTCAGTAAAACAGCATTTTCCAAACTTGCCTGACCAAGACCTATAATTTTAAAAGGTATTTTATATGAAAACCTGATACACACACATCGAGCTGAGACAAGTTTTAGGAAAGAAAAGTCATCTCCCAAGCATGTTCTAGTTCAGTTTCATTTCAAAGGCAGTTCTGGTTAGGACTTCCTGAGCTGATTTCATTACCCACGGCCTGCAGCTGGAAAAGCATTTGAGAGGAAACCTCTATTCTAAGGGCCCTCCAGCAAGCCTCCAAGCACATGGGTGCCTGGAGACCCCAGCCTCCACTGGCTCAGAAATTCCAGTCACCCCAGCCACTTGCTATCCTCAGTCCCAGGGGTTCACAGCACATTCACTGAGCAGATATCATTTGAGTTCCTTCTTGGTAAAAACAAACAGAAAAGCAAGTGGTAGATTTTAAGAGAGAGAGAAAGGGCAGAAAAAATGTCTGGTAAAGAAAGGTTGGTTAATAAGCAAGCAAAATTCCGCCAGGGGGGCTGAGGCAGGTGGATGATGGATAGTCACCAACAGCTTCAAGGCACTTCCTGAACCCCAGGTAGTGCTGCAAGAGTCCCTCCATCATCCAGTCCTCCTGGTAAGTAAGCCTATGAGAGAGGTATGCTTTAGATCCAGGAACTGAGGCACTGAGAGAGGTTCATAGAAAGAGCTCCCAGCCAAGTCATTCTCACTGTGGTTAACAAGCCTGCAGAGGAGGTGCAAGCGGTGAGGCCTTGGGGTGGCTGGCCCGGTCATGTGTAGAGTAGTGCTTAATGCATGTCCATGAGGGCATGATCCAGCAGTCAGTAAAGGAGGATGACTCAGTGGGGGACTACTTACTTGAGCCTGATCCCTTTTTCTTACAAATAGAGAAATCAAAATGAGTTTCCCCCTAAACCCTGGGGAGTCTGACATAGCCCCATCCCATCCCTGAGTTCTGACCCCCAGGCCAGCTCTGGGACAGTCGTCCACAGACACTGGCAGAAGGGCCACCTGCCTGGTGCTTCTTTGTGCTGTGTTTAAACACTGCAGGACTTGTGAGGGGACAAGCGTGAGCAGTTCACACTAACAGCCTTCACAGGAATACCACTGCTATGGCTGGTGTGTGCTCAGTCCTTCAGTCGTGTCCGACTCTTTGTGATACTGTGGACTGTAGCCTGCCAGGCTCCTCTACCTATGGGATTTTTCCACGCAAGAATACTGGAGTGGAGTACTTTAGAGAAAATGCACTGACTGGGGGTTGTCGTGGCTGAAGTTCAAACAGTCATGTGTTAACTGAGTGATTGATCCTTGAGGTTCATGATTCTCTTAATATTTGAGTATGTTCAAAATGTCCATAATGCAGACATTTAAACACTGGCATCAGGAGGGAACCCAGGGGCCAATCTCACCTCCTGAGATGGACCACATTCTGCCGGTGGGATGTGTATCTTTCTCAATATACCTACTTTCTGAGTGCTTTCACTCAAAAAAGAAAAAAAAAAAAGAGTCCAGGGGAAGGAAGGTGGGGGTTGGTGACTGGATGCATGCTCCCTCCACCAGCCCAGTGCTGGCCTTCATGATGGCTTTGGTGGTCCAGTTTCTGAGACTCCGAGCTCCCAGTGCAGGGGCCCAGGTTCAATCCCTAGTTCTCTAGTCAGAGAACTAGATCCCACATGGAGCCAAATAAATAATTTTTTTTTTTTTTTAAAGAAAGGGCACCCTCTGCCAGAAGAGGAGTCAGATGCAGCCCTGACTTGCTCTCCTTCCTCCTAGCAGAAGCCACCTCACACCCGACCCTTGACTTGAGGAGCACACGGGCTGAAATTTCAGGCCACATCTCACAGCATGTGGTTGCCTTGCTGCCCCCTCCCCAAAATGATCACCTGGCCTCCAATCACCTCCCCTAAAATACAATCCTGTATTGTGTCATTTTGTACCTGTTCAGATGTCTTGTAGGAAAATTTTTTATTTAAAAAAAAAAAGAAGGTAGAATTTATCTGTGGAAACGAAGTTCAGTTTTTAAAAGGTCTTTGTAAAGACCAGCTGAAAACTGGTCAAAAGTAGGTGGTAAGGTTTCCCGTTGGAACTGGGACCCCCAAGGCACCGGCTCTCCCCTGGTCTCAGGTCCCGCCTGGGCTGTGAGAAGGCCTGGGTGTCAGAGGGGCTGACCCCAGCCCGAGTGGGCTCTGTGGCGGCCTCACCCCTGTCCCCCAGTGCCAATGGCCGGTCCTCTGTCCCCAGCACTGTGCTCTTGCTGAACCCATTGGAGGTGCAGGCCGAGTTCCTTGCCGTGGCCAACCAGCTGAGCACGCCCGGGCCCTCGCCGCACAGCACCTACACCACCCTGCTCCTGCACGCCTTCCAGGCCACCTTTGGGCCCCACTGCGACCTGCCGGGTTTGCACTGCAGGCTGCAGGTATGTGCCTGGGGCCCTGGGCTCAGCAGCGCCCCCTCCCAGCAGAAGTTCTCACTACTCCCTTTTGGAGCCCGCCCGGATACACTGGCCCCCCTCACCTTGAGTGAGGTTGCTGGAGCACTGACCTCATTGAGAGGTCTCTGTTCTGCTGGTTCCTAACCTGGATGGGTGGAACCAGGACCGAGGGACTGAACGCAGCCTCCAAGGGTGGAGTGAGCTGGGTGGCACAGGCGTGAGCTTTACACTGAACCTGGCACCCTGGTGTCTAGGCTGAGCTCTGGGACCTGCCAGCTGTGTGGCTCCCCCTCTCTGAGCACTGACATTCTGCCCCCTCCTGCCCCAGCTCTGCAAGGCTCTGGGCCTTTCTTTCTGACCATTTCTGGAGAAAGGGGGCTGAAGGGGGGCCTAGCTCGGTGGTCAGTCGTGGGTGGAGGCAGGCAACGAGGCCAGGGAGAGACAGGTCACTGGGAGTTTGAGAAGTTGGGCAGCCAGGCCAAGGTTCACGGGCAAGCCTGCCTACCCCCCTCTCCTACCCTGGCTTTCAGTCCAAGACCCTGGCCGAGCTTGAGGACATCTTCACGGAGACGGCAGAGGCCCAGGAACTGGCATCCGGCATCGGGGATGCTGCCGAGGCCCGCCAGTGGCTCAGGACCAAGCTGCAGGCAGTGGGAGAGAAAGCCGGCTTCCCTGGTGTCCTAGGTGAGGCTCTGGGGATAAGGCCCCATCCCCCCATGGCTCCATAGCTGTTCAGGCAAGCAGCCCAGCTGGGCCTGCTCCATATAATCATTCAGAGACCCAGATTCTCCAACACCTCCTGCTCTGCCATCCTGAGGGCATGTTTCCCCTCTGCAGGGTTAGGGTTCGGCTGCAGATTGCCACAGGGGTGGTGGTGGGAGGAGGAAAAGGGAGGACTGATCGAGGGCACCGGGCTGCATTTGAAGACAACACAGAAGCTGCACATACCCCTCTGAGCCCCCTTTGTCACATGGCCCACCTTGTCCCAGCGTCTCTGGGGAAAGTCTGTTACAGAAGAAGGGACTCCTGGTGAGCTGGTGCCCTCGTTCTCCTGTTTGAACCGAAGGTTCAGAGCCTAAGACTTGGCCACAGTCCCACAGCTCACAGAAGGGTGTGGCTTCTACCCGGTGGGCTTGAGAAAAGCCCCCTGACTGCAGGTCAGGCATCTCAGCTTCCAACTCAGACTCAGCCCACCCGGCTGTTGGTCCCTCTCCCCACTCTGGTCTCTCCTCCAAGACGAAGAGGGGTCTGGGCTGGCCTGTCTCAAGGCGCCGGCCCAGCCCTCACCTCCTGGCCCTCTCTCCCTGGCTCCTCCAGACACCGCCAAACCCGGCAAGCTGCGCACCATCCCCATGCCCGTGGCCAGGTGCTACACCTACAGCTGGAACCAGGACAGCTTCGGTGAGCGGCCCGCTGGGCTCCCCCCTGGTGCCCACCCCCCAAACTTCCAGAGCTGTCTTTCTCTGCAGTGGGCCTCCCAGCTGAGCAGGCTCTGAGCAGAGCGGAGGGCAGGCTCTGAGTCCAGGGCTGGCTCCCTGCCTTCTTCCCCCCAACATCATTCTGTCTGAGTTGGTCACCCCTCCCAGGGTTGTGCAGGAGGGGTCCCAGGGCCTGATGCCCAGACGGTGTACCCCGTTACTCCCGGCAGACATCCTGCAGGAAATCCTGCTGAAGGAACAAGAGCTGCTCCAACCGGGCATCCTAGGGGACGACGAGGATGAGGACGGGGAGGAGGAGGATGAGGATGAGGACGAGGAGGAGGAGGACTTGGACAGCGACAGGCACTCTGCCGAGAGGGACTCTCTGCTCTCCACCAGCTCCGCAGCCTCCCGCGACTCCACCCTGTCCCTTGCCTCGTCCCAGGCCTCAGGACCCACCCTCCACCGCCAGCTGCTGACCTCCTTCGTGTCGGGCCTGTCGGACGGCATGGACAGTGGCTACGTGGAGGACAGTGAGGAGAGCTCCTTCGAGAGGCCCAAAAGGCCTGGCAGCCAAGAACGCCGGGGCCACCGCAGGTCCGGACAGAAGTTCAACAGGATCTATAAACTCTTCAAGAGCACCAGCCAGCTCGTGCTTCGGAGGGACTCCCGGGCCCTGGAGGGCTGCCCGGACAGCGCCCTGCCCCTGCGGCGGGCCGGCAGCCTCTGTAGCCCCGTCAGCCCCCTGGACGGCCCGAGGCCCGCCTCCCGGGCCCAGCGCTCACGCTCCCTGCCCCAGGCAAAGCTCAGCCCCCCGCTGCCCGGCTGGCTCCTGGCCCCCGCCTCCCGCCACCAGCGCCGCCGCCCCTTCCTGAGCGGGGACGAGGACCCCAAGGCCTCCACGTTGCGAGTCGTGGTCTTCGGCTCCGATCGGATCTCGGGGAAGGTGGCCCGGGCATACAGCAAACTGCGGTGAGAGCCAGAGCTGGGCCTCCATCTGCCCTGGGCTAAAGAGGGGTGGTGCTGGTGGCATCCGGGCTCGAGGACTGGGGTCCCCCAGGGGCCCAGGGTCTCCCTTCTCACTATCTTCTTCTCCACAGGCGGCTGGAGAGCAACCGTCCGCTCCTCACACGGTTCTTCAAGCTCCAATTCTTCTATGTGCCCGTGAAGCGGAGCCAAGGAACTGGTGGCTGCACCAGCCCAGCTTCTCCATGCCAGACGTCCTCCCTCCCCGCAGACTCCCCGAGGCACCCCAGCCCTGCGGTACGTCCCCAGCCCCAGGCCCAGCAGGGTGGCAAAGCAAGGAGACATGAGCAGGTCCCAGATCCCTGAAAGGGGCTGGTCGGAAGTCAGGAGCAGCAGCTAACCCTGTTTATGAGGCACGTCCTCCTGGGTGGGCCTGGCTCCCAGGCGTGCTCCCTGCCCTGCATGTGGTGATGGGGTGGGAGGGGCATGGACTGAGGGTTGTTAGACCTCTCCAAGGGCAAGGGAGAAGCTTGGGATGGGACAGTGGGTGCCGTGCAGGTCCCGCAGCGAGGGTGGCAGGGCAGGGCCAGGGCGCCGGTATGACTGTCGCCCCTTCTCCAGGAGCTGGGCACAGCCCCCTGGGGCGAGAGCACCAACGACATCTCCCACTACCTCGGCATGCTCGACCCCTGGTATGAGCGCAACGTGCTGGGCCTCATGCACCTGCCCCCTGAAGTCCTGTGCCAGGTGAGCTGCCCCTTTCCGGGGTGCAGAGGCTGGGGGGCCCCTAGCTGCAGTCACCCAGTCTTGCTTTGAAGGCCCTAGTTTAGGGGGTCCAGCTGGAGGCCTCCCTGGAGGGCCAGGGCTCCCTCATGATCGAGCAGGGAGGCTGGGTGGAAGCAGGGCTGAGCTGAACCTGGGGCTCCAAGGCCCAGGGAGGGGCTCTCGATCCTGGGAGGGAGGGAGGGGTGCCAGAAGTATCCAGGTGTCTTAGGCCTCAGCCCCCACTCCTCAACCCCCAGCTTCGACCAGCTCGGAGGCTGGAGAGGAGGGACAGAGGCAGGCCGTGGGTCCTCCCCAACCCTTCCATTTCCTCTCCGCATCTCACCACCCCCATCCCTGGCCCTGCCTGCCTCTGGATCTGTCTCCTTTGTGTGTCGTCCTCTCATTCTCCCCCTTCTCTCTCCATCTCGGGGCTCCCCCCCACCCCCAGCAGTCTCTGAAGGCGGAGTCCCGGCCCCTGGAGGGCTCCCCTGCCCAGCTGCCCATCCTGGCCGACATGCTGCTCTATTACTGCCGCTTTGCTGCCCGCCCGGTGCTGCTACAGGTCTATCAGACCGAGGTAAATCCTGTCCTGCCACTCCAGACTGGCTGCAGGGTCCCCCTCCGCCCACCCCCGGCAGCCCTGTGTGGGCGGCGCCTGGGAGTCCCTCTGGGAGGTCCACGCTGATGCCCGCCCTCCTGCCCACTCCAGCTGACCTTCATCACCGGGGAGAAGACGACAGAGATCTTCATCCACTCCCTGGAGCTGGGTCACTCTGCTGCCACGCGTGCCATCAAGGCTTCAGGTGGGTCCTACCTGAGCCCCTGTGGAGGTGGGCCAAGATCCAGGGGGCCCCTGGGGAGGAGGGGTCACAGGGTAGTGGGGCAGGAGGGACAAGAAAGGGGTGGGGAGGCAGGGCCCCGGGTCTGTGAGGGCCTGGAAGGGAGAGGAGCAGAGGGTCTGTTTGTGTGCACAGGTCCTGGCAGCAAGCGGCTGGGCATTGACGGTGACCGGGAGGCTGTCCCGCTAACACTACAGATTATCTACAGCAAGGTGAGCGTGCTGCTGGCCTGCCCCTCAGGTCTGCTCCCCACGCCACCTCCCCAGAGCCAGCCTCCTATGTACTAGGCCCAGTCTATAAGCTGGAAGGCCGCGGCAGGCTGCCAGGGCTCTCCAGGATGCTAAGAGAATGGGGAAGGAGAGGCAGTGGACCTTGCCCTCTCCCTCTGCCTCCAAAGCTGCCCTCCCCCGGGGCAGTCCCCCTCGTCAGTGTGCTTAGGGACCCAGATTCCAGGCTGGGGGTGAGGATGGAGCAGAGTTCAACCCGGTCATCAGGCTGGCCCGTGGACCAAACCAGTGACCTGGCAGCTCCTCCTGGGGTCCACAAGGTCTTTATAGGGGTTGCGGGGCTCTTGGTGAAGAAGCTGGCTGACGGATGAAGGAGAGAGAGCTGCCTGGGTGTGCTGGTGGCAGGCGGTACCCTGTGGCTGGCGGGTCTGGAGCTGAAGGCACCAGGCACCGGGGGCCTGGGGCTCAGTGTGGCTCTGCTCCCTTCCCAGGGGGCCATCAGCGGACGCAGTCGCTGGAGCAACATGGAGAAGGTCTGCACCTCTGTCAACCTCAGCAAGGCCTGCCGGCAGCAGGAGGAGTTAGGTGAGGGGGTGGGGGTGGGGACGCGGTTAGGGGGACCGGGAGGTGGGGTGGGGCAGGGGCAGGGTAGGGATGAGGACAGGGGGGTGGAGGACCGGGAAGTGGAGGTGGGGGACAGGGAGGTGGAGGTGGGGGCAGGGGGTGAGGGAGGGGACAGGGACACGGGTGGTCCTGAGCCTGGCCTGAGCCGCCGCTGCCCTTCAGACTCGAGCACAGAGGCCCTGATGCTGAACCTGACAGAAGTGGTGAAAAGGCAGAACCCTAAATCTAAGAAGGGCTTCAACCAGGTAAGGGCGCCCCCTCCTCTTGGCCACCCCCTCAGGAGACTTACCGGGCACGTGTGTGTATGCGTGTATGTGTCTGTGTATGCATGTGTGTGTCTGTGCATGTCTGTGTCTGTGCGTATGAGGGTGGTATGTCCAAGGGCTGTGCTGGGCCGTGTGGGTGAGAGGAGAGGCTGGTGAGGGGTGTGCGCTCGTGTGGGGGCTCTGGGAGGAGGAGGTACCCTTGCATCTGCAGAAAGGCTCTGTGGTGGCTGCCAGGGGAGCCCCGAGCAGACTCTGTGTCAGCGTGGACTCTGTGTCAGGGGACCCAGGCTCTCATGATGCAGGCAGTGGGGTTTTCCTCCCAGAACAAATGCTCCTTTTAGACTCAGGAAAGGGCAGAGGCTGGGAGGGAGTCAGCGCCTGATGGAGGCCGTGGGCCCATCCCCTGTGTGCCCCCACCCCTTGGACCCAGGTGGGTGGTTCCAAGGGGAGAGGTTGCTGAGGGCTGGCAGCTCCAAAGGAGAGGAGGGGGTGGACAGGGCTCCAGGTGACCCGGGCCCTCTTTGCAGATTACCACGTCACAGGTCAAAGTGGACAAGGTGCAGATCATCGGCTCTAACACCTGCCCCTTTGCTGTGTGCCTGGACCAGGACGAGCGGAAGATCCTGCAGAGTGTGGTCAGGTAGGAAAGTGGGGGCCCCTAGCCCTGCTTCAGCACCCCTACCCCCGACCCTGAGGCCTGGAAGGGTGGGATCCTGCCCTGACACCCACCCTGCCCCACAGGTGCGAGGTCTCGCCCTGCTACAAGCCCGAGAAGAGCAACCTCTGCCCCCAGCCCCAGAGGCCCTCCCACCCACCGGCGCAGGGGCAGACCACGCCTGACCTCTGCTCCCTGCTCTGTCTGCCCATCATGACCTTCAGCGGAGCTCTGCCCTAGCCGTGCGGCACCAGCCTGGACAGGAAGCCCGGGGGCAGCCTTCTCGAGGCTGCCTTTTCCTGGGAGGGCCTGGCTCCTGATGGACAACTGAATGGCCCTGTGCTGGGTCAGGATCCCCGCTGTGGGCTCTGCAGCAGACAGGGGGTTACTGGTGCCTCAGGGCTCTGTTTGGGAATAAAAACAACAACCAGGCATTAGGGGGAGGGACTTGTCCATACAGCCCCTCAGATTCCTCAGGTAGAGAGGAGAGGGACGAGAGAGCCAATCTCTGGAGGCCCTGCCCTCTAGATGGTCTAGGATCCTCTCTAGAAGGAAGATCCGAGGCTCTGGTGCTCTGGCGGGTGGAGGGGTTAGGGCTCCCTCTCGACCCTTGGCCAGGCCCTCCCCTTACCTTGTCAGAGACTTGCGGGGTGGGGGGGGGCCTTTGAGTCTGGAGTTGGGTCCCCCTACCTGGGGTTCAGGTAGTAGAAACATGAGTGTTATTTTTCTGACCCCATTGCCGCCCCCTACCCCCTTCTCCATCTATCTTTCTCTCTCACATGCACACTTTCTCTCTCTCAAATTCCCTGGGTCTTCTAAAGAACAGCACCAACACCTGTTTACTGTCAGGACTCAGAGCAGACTCCTTCTGGAGCCCCTTCCTGGATCAAGATTCCTGGAGGAGACAGGACAAGCCTAGATTCCGTGGCAGCTCAGTGACCTTCTGGCTAAACGGCCAGAAGGAAGTGAATTAGCGTCTTCAAGCCTCTTTTGTTGAGGGGGGTGATGAGGTCTCCTTGAAGGGTTGAGACAAGACTGCAGAGCACCTGGCCCAGCACCTCTCTCAGGTGCTCAGGAAAGCTCAGCGGCCTCGCACCCTGAGCACTGAGTCCCCGGTCTGGTGGTGGAGGGGAGGGAAGGCTCTTCATTGCCTCTTTTCCAATTTGCTGCTGAGGCAGGACCCAGATGAGAGGGGAAGGGACGCTCAGCCGTACCCTCTGAAGGAGGAATTGCCTTGGTCTGGGTAAGGAGAGGGTCCACAGCTGCCCTAGCCTTCACCTCTGCCTATCCCAGGCTGGCCCGCCTGACCCCACCTCCCAACTCAGTCCATCACATGTGGAATCTTCCAGCCCCAGAGTTCACAGGCACCATTGCGCCTGGGCAAGTTCCCAGAGGAGCAGAGCGTGGAGAGCTGATCTCAAGGAGCTCAGAGGCTGATTGGGGGCAAATGGCTGATAGAACACGAGAGCCGAAAATTAGTAACTGCCAGGTGACACTGGTTTGAGAATCTGGACGCTGATGTGTGGGCTGGGGTGGTCGGATGGAAGCCTGGGCTGGGGTCGGGGTTCGGAGTGGGAGAGGTGGGGAAGTAACCATGGACGCAGACAGTTATATCTGTACAGAACCCCTCCCACTCCTGATTCATTTGTGCCAAAGGCTCTGGGCTCATAGGAGCCCATGAAGCCCCAGCCCAGCGTACTCAGCACCTGAGAGAAGTGGACAGAGCGGCTTCATCTCCCCCTGCGCCCATATTACCATCCCTCCCCTGTCCAGACCCCAGACAGTGGTGGGCAATGCACCTTCAGTGTTTTTTGTCTTATGAGTCCATGGTCCTATGACGTGATTGACAGATATCCAAGAATAAATGAGTGGAATTTAATATTATTGTCAAATAAAATTTGATTTCTCTTGGATTTGATGATCTACAGTTATTTTCCTGCTAGTGTCAGTTCATGTAAGTCATTTCACATAGAATGGAAATAAGGTTCTTTGAGGATTGTTTTGTTTATCTTTTTGTAATTTTCCTCTCTATAAAAAATACATTTTATACCCAAGGCTTCCTTCCATATAGCCCTCACTGTGCTGCTGAGCAGAAGGGAAGTGAGCTTTGTGCTGGACCTCTCGGATTCATTTGGGAATTTCGATAAAATGGAGAAATTTCTCAAAATTACACTTTGCCAGTCTGACAATGGAAATGGATATCCCAAATGGGGTAATATAATTTTTATAATGGAAAACACTACTTAATTAGACTGGCAGCCAATTATCTTTTTACTGTCTCCCTAGTTGCAAATTTTCCAGAATACCATATAGTTGGGACCATACGGTATCACCGACTCAATGGGCATGAGTTTGAGCAAACTCCAGGAGATGATACTGAAGGACAAGGAAGCCTGGCATGCTGCAGTCCCTTGGATCAAAAAGTCAGACATGACTTAGCAACTGAACAACCTGTAGTACATCAGTTCAGTTTAGTTCAGTCGCTCAGTCGTGTCCAACTCTTTGTGACCCCATGAATTGCAGCACACCAGGCCTCCCTGTCCATCACCAACTCCCAGAGTTCACTCAGACTCACGTCCATCAAGTCCGTGATGCCATCCAGCCATCTCATCCTCTGTCGTCCCCTTCTCCTCCTGCCCCCAATCCCTCCCAGCATCAGAGTCTTTTCCAATGAGTTAACTCTTCGCAAGAGGTGGCCAAAATACTGGAGTTTCAGCTTCAGCATCATTCCTTCCAAAGAAATCCCAGGGCTGATCTCCTTCAGAATGGACTGGTTGGATCTCCTTGCAGTCCAAGGGACTCTCAAGAGTCTTCTCCAACACCACAATTCAAAAGCATCAATTCTTCGGCGCTCAGCCTTCTTCACAGTCCAACTCTCACATCCATACATGACCACAGGAAAAACCATAGCCTTGACTAGATGGACCTTAGTCAGCAAAGTAATGTCTCTGCTTTTGAATATGCTATCTAGGTTGGTCATAACTTTTCTTCCAAGGAGTAAGCATCTTTTAATTTCATGGCTGCAATCACCATCTGCAGTGATTTTGGAGCCCACAAAAATAAAGTCTGACATTGTTTCCACTGTTTCCCCATCTATTTCCCATGAAGTGATGGGACCAGCTGCCATGATCTTCGTTTTCTGAATGTTGAGCTTTAAGCCAACTTTTTCACTCTCTTTCATTTTCATCAAGAGGCTTTTTAGTTCCTCTTCACTTTCTGCCATAAGGGTGGTGTCATCTGCATACCTGAGGTTATTGATATTTCTCCCAACAATCTTGATTCCAGCTTGTGTTTCTTCCAGCCCAGTGTTTCTCATGATGTACTCTTCATATAAGTTAAATAAGCAGGGTGGCAATATACAGCCTTGACGTACTCCTTTTCCTATTCAGAACCAGTCTGTTGTTCCATGTCCAGTTCTAACTGTTGCTTCCTGACCTGCATACAGATTTCTCAAGAGGCAGGTCAGGTGGTCTGGTACTCCCATCTCTTTCAGAATTGTCCACAGTTTATTGTGATCCACACAGTCAAAGCCTTTGGCATAGTCAATAAAGCAGAAATAGATGTTTTTCTGGAACTCTTGCTTTTTCCATGATCCAGCGGATGTTAGCAATTTGATCTCTGGTTCCTCTGCCTTTTCTAAAACCAGCTTGAACATCAGGAATTTCACGGTTCATGTATTGCTGAAGCCTGGCTTGGAGAATTTTGAGCATTACTACACTAGCATGTGAGATGAATGCAATTGTGCAGTAGTTTGAGCATTCTTTGGCATTGCCTTTCTTTGGGATTGGAATGAAAACTGACCTTTTCCAGTCCTGTGGCCACTGCTGAGTTTTCCAAATTTGCTGGCATATTGAGTGCAGCACTTTCATAGCATCATCTTTCAGGATTTGAAACAGCTCAACTTTACATACTTTTTCATATTGGTTCCTTTCACTTAGCAATATGCATTGAGGATTCCTCCATATCTTCATAGCTCATTTGTTTTTGTTGCTGAATAGTATTTCAATTTATTGAGGTACCAGGATTTATTTATACATTCATCTAATAAAGAACATCTTGGTTGATGCACATTTGGGACATTCATGAATAAAGCTGCCATCAACATACGGTGCTGGTTTTTGTTCAGACATGCACACGTTTTCCACTCATTTGGATAAATACCAAGGAACGTAGTTGCTTGATCATATGGTACAAATACAGTACAGTTAGGCTTTTCTATTTTTTCGGTCTCACCGGCAATGCATGAGAGTTCCTGTACTTGCACACCCTTATTAGCGTTTGGTGTTGTCCGTGCTTTGAGTTTGATCCATTCTAATGGGTGTGTAGTGATACCTTCTTGGTTGTTTTCTTGCTCCCTAAAGACTGATGTTGAGCATCTTTTCGTGTGTTCATTTGCCATATGTCTATTTTCTTTCTTTTAATGTTTAAAATAGACTTTATTTTTAGAGCAGCTTTAAGATCAAAGCAAAATTAAGCAGCGGATATGGAAAGTTCCCACATATCCCACCTCCTTCCACTATCAACTAGTACATTTGTTACAACTGATGAACCTACATGGATCCATTATTATTGCTCAACGTCTGTTGTTTACATTAGGGCTCACTGTTGGCATTGTATAATACATTCTATGGATTTGGAAAAATATATCCACCATCATAATATCACACAAAGTAGTCTCACTGCCCTGAAAACCTCTGTGTTCCCCTGTTCACCCGTTCTTCCCCTACCCTCTGCCAACCGCTGATCTTTTTGCCATCTCCATCGTTTTTCCTTTTCCAGAATGTTATGTAGTTGGAATTGTATCGTCTGTGGCTTTTTTTGCATTGGCTTTGTCTCTTTTCTTTGCTGAGGTATCTGTTCAGATCTTTTGCCCTAGTTTTAATTAGGTTGCTTGTTTTCTTATTGTTGAATGTTAAAAAGAGTTTTTGGAGCACAAATTTTGGATACCAGTCCTTTATCAGATATGTGTTTTGCAAATATTTTCTTCCAATTGGTGGCTGGTGTTTTCATTCTCTTAACACTGCCTTTTGCAGAGCAGATGATCTTAATTTTAATGAAGTCCAATTTATCCACTCGTTCTGCCCTGGTGGCTTGGAACTTCCTTTGGGGCCCAGAACACAGTGGTCTCAGGCCTCTTCCTGTGCTCCCTGACATCCATCGTGCCTCTTCCAGAGGAATGGCTCTCCCACAACCCCTGGGGCAGGGAACGCTTAGCACCCCTCAGTCTGCTCAAAGGAAAGACATCAGAGAGATTTCCAGGTCCTACAGCTTCTCCCCGCAGGAGATGCACGTGGACATGGACTGCTTGGCACCTGCCCTGGGACTTCAGACTTCCCTTCCCGCAGCTGCCACACCCATCACACCCTCTAGCACTGGGATGTCAGCCGCTGCCCTGGGAGTGGGGCTCCTGGGTTTTCTTGGGGAAGAAACTACTCTTTTTGTCCAATCTCGAAATCCTTCTATTTGATCCCCTAGCCCTACCAGTACAATCATGGTAAAGGAAGCCAGCTCTCCTGGGAAAGAGTGCTCTCCCTG
This sequence comes from Capra hircus, assembly GCF_001704415.2. Classification (NCBI taxonomy): domain Eukaryota; kingdom Metazoa; phylum Chordata; class Mammalia; order Artiodactyla; family Bovidae; genus Capra; species Capra hircus. The sequence continues at coordinate 28,094,863 of NC_030826.1, read as the reverse complement.
GGGCAAAGACAGGCAGGTGGCAAGTCGTCCCCATCTGCAGCAGGCACACCTGTGTCCTGGTCAGATCCCAGCCCCAGGATCTCAGTCTGCTTGGGCTCCTAACAAAATACCATAGAGTGAGTGATTTAAACAACAGATGTTTACTTCTCAAGAGACGTGTGTTCGATCCCTGGGTCAGCAAGATTCCCTGGAGAAGGGGATGGCAACCCATTCCAGTATTCTTGCTGGACAGTTCCGTGGACAGAGGAGCCTGGTGGACTATAGTCCATGGGGTCGCCAAGAGTTGGACACAACTGAGCACACAACCTTTCTTTTGTGCTGTGCTGTGCTAAGTCACTTAAGTCTTGTCTGACTCTTTGCAACCCCCTGGACTGTAGCCCACCAGGCTCCTCTGTCCATGGGATTCTTCAGGCAAGAATACTGGAGTGGATTGCCATGCGCTCCTCCAGGGGATCTTCCCAACCCAGGGATTGAACCTGCGTCTCATGTCTGCTGCATTAGCAGGTGGATTCTTTACCACTAGCGCCACCTGGGAAACCCTACCTTTCTTTTACTTCTCATAATTCTGGGGGCTGGGAAGTCCAGGGTCAGGGTGCTGACAGATTTAGTGTCTGGTGAGAGCTCTCTTCTTGGGCTGCGGATAGCTGTCTTCCACTACATCTTCACGGGTAGAGGAAGCACTGGTGTCTCTTCTTAGGACACTAATCCCATCATGGCAGCTCCACCCTCATGACCTCATCTAAACCGACTCGCCTCCCAAAGGTCCCATTTCCTAACACCATTGCATTGGCGTTCAACATATGAGTCTGGGGACGACACAAGGTATTCAGTCCACACTACTCGGCCATTCTGAACGTGTGGTCCCTGGAGGGCCAGCTGTGGTTACAGCAGCCACACATGTGTGCCCCTTTCTGCACAGGGTGAGGGGGAAGAGACGGCCCATTCAGGGAATCTCAGACATTTAGAGTGGAAGGTGGAGCCTTGGAGTCACTACAGCCTGACCAGGGCATCTCCCCTGAACATCAAGGTAGTAAAAACTGAGATATTAGCAAATGCTGTGTATGGGCCCAGCATGGTCCACACACTTTAAGTGTTTACATCATCTCACACCCACCCGCCAGCTTCACCACTGATAACACCCAGGATGCCTGGACTCCTTAATCAGTAGAGCTTGATGAGAGGCCAGATGAGGAATTTAGGTAGGTCGTTATTGGGACTCTGCTGCAGCACAAGGGATTGAAAACAAGCAGCAAGTGTCCTGGCTCGCTCCCTGAGGTGGGGTGAGCTGGCCCCTCAAGTAGGGTGAGGGTGGGTTGGGCTGGAGGAGCAGCTTAGGTGGTCTGCCCACCCCTGGGTGGTGCTGTGTGCAGCAGTCTTGCTCATGCACTGGACCTTGCTTTTGCTCCTGGAAGCTCAGAAATTGCAGTTGGGTTTTGATCTTTCTGTATCTTGTACATAATTGGCCCCAACTGCTGCAGTTAATATGCCTGCAGTTAATTCTAGTCCCTTATAGTTCTTCTGTCTTCTGTTGCTCCAACATATTTGTCCAGGTGCAAGCACTGCAGCAAAGGGTCCCAGGTCCCAGCCTGTCTCACCGTGAGGTAGGTACTATTGTGCCCCCATTTTACAGATGAGGAAACTGAGGCAGAGAAACTAAGGAACTTGTCCAAGGTCACAGAGACTGTGAAAAGGGGAAGCCAGGGCTCAGCACCACCCCAGAGTCCCTGCCCTTACTGCTACTCCCTCAACCCACTCAGGTGAGCTGTAGGGAAACTGAGGCCCAGAAAAGTAAAGTCCCCACGAATCTGAGAGGGATGGCTTCATCATAAGGGAATTCCAGAGGAGCCCAGCCACCCTCTTCTCTCCCTGGGGACAGGCTGGGAGTGGGGTGCGGTGAAGTGGAAGTAGGGGTGGAGGTGGACAGGAAATGGTTGGCCACTACTGGGGTGGGAGCGGGGGGAGGGGGCAGAATCAGGAAGGAAGCCCTCAGTGAATGAATGTCGCTCCATCCCCCAAAGCTGGTACTGGCCCAAGGGGATCCCCTGGGGCTTCTGGAGAGAGGAAAGGGGGGACAGCAAAGCAGCCTTAACCTCTCCACCCCCCACCCCAAGGAAGGGGCCTCTCATCTGAGGGGCCAGAGGCCGTCTCTGAGTAAAACTGTAACCGCAGGGCTCTAAGGCCAGAACCAGGACTGTCTGCAGAAGAAGTCAGAGAGAGCTGGCAAGGGCTGTGCAAACACACTCTCCAGTCGCTGGGTCACAGATGAATACTGAGACCCAGAGAGGAGGGGTCGACAAGTAGAAGCAGATAGGACCAGAGCGTGGGGGCCAGGATGCGCTGTGTATGTGCGTGTGCTTGCACGTCTGTGCGTGTGTGTACACACGTGCACAGGCCAGATGCCTCGCACAGGTAACAGGACTGGACTCAGCTTTCTTCCTGATGTCCTCGTCCATTCTCTGCCTTCTCAGTGCGAATTTTACACAGACAAGCACCTCCTCCACACCCTGAGGAGCTTGCGGACCTGTCCTGGAGGACCTGCCTAATAGGAAAGTAAAGGGGGTTGGGGGTGCTATGAAGGACAGGCGACCTGAGAACAGGCAGAGTAAGGGCATCCCAGGCCCTGCCCTCCAGGGAAGCCCCAAGTTCTCTCTGCCCTTGACCCGGTCTCTGAGGAACCTGAGGGTCCCCAGGAGTTTGGAAGGCGAACAGGTGTGAAGGGAGGCCTGGGCAAAGTTTTCCTCACCAGCTTGAAAGATGGCTTGTACCAGAGAGAATGGACTGGGTTTCTATCTATCCCGTTTCTCTCTTTTCTTTAATAGCCAAACCTAGATTTTTAAAATTATTTATTTATTTTTGGCTGTGCTGGGTCTCTGTTGCTACGCCGGCTTTTCCCTAGTTGCAGAGAACAGGAAGTCATCTGTAGTTGCGGTGCTCAGGCTGCACCTTGCAGTGGTGTCTCTTTGCGGAGCATGGGCTCTGGGCTCATGGCCTCAGTAGCTGTGGCTCCCAAGCTCCGGTGCACAGGCTCAGTAGCTGCTCCAAGGCATCCTCCCAGACCAGGGACCGAACCCGGGTCTCCTGCGTTGGCGCGTGTGCCTGCTGTTGCTTCAGTCAGGTCCGGCTCTGCAACCCCATGGATTGTAACCTGCCAGGCCCCCCCGTCCATGGGATCTCCAGCACGCCCTCATCTAGGGGATCTTCCCCACCCAGGGATGGAACCCGCGTCTCCTCTTAAGTGTCTTCTGCGTTAGCAGGCAGATTCTTTACCACGAGCCACCAGGGAAGCCCTGTATTTTTCCAGTCTTGATCCATTTAAATGTGTTACTAGTCCAGAAAATATGGACATTTAAGAAAAGAATGTGGTTTGTCCTTAGATACTAATAATGATTTCTAAGAAACAAAGCAAGCCGAAAAACAATTTGTATAAATCACTTCAAGCTATGGAAACTGGTGATCACTGAATGGAGAGGGAAAAGAAGCTGGGAAGGAGGAAGAGAAAGCTCATTTTTTAATTCTGTAATATATATGTATATATATAATATGTAGTTTATATATTAAATATAAATAATAATTTTATTTTATTTATATATTTAATATAAAATTATATATATTTAATTTACTCTAATTAAATAGTTATAATTTAAATATGAATGTATATGTATACTGCAGTATAATGTTTGTTTTTACAATGAAAACATATTTGTGAATTGTTTGAACAATTTTTTAAACACTAAAATTTTTTTTTAAGTTAATGGTGTTTAAAACAAAAATTCTGGGATTTCTCCCAAAGTCCAGTGTTTAAGACTCTGTAGTTCCAATGTCAGGGACGCGGGCTTAATCTCTGATGAGAGAACTAAGATTCCGCAAGATGCATGGCCAAAAATAAATAAAATAAAAATTCCTTCTCTTCCCACATAAGAATGCCTGAAAGGATAAGTCACTAGATTAAAAAAAAAGATAAAAGCATAAATCTGCTTCCTACAATTGTCACCCTATTAGCCCTAAGTCTGGGTTCTCACACACCCCACAAAACAACACTGTTGGAAGTGAAGTCTGGAAAATTCCTGATACGTGTACTGTTCCTCCTTTTACACACCCACACCAGACAGTTCAAGTTACTAACAAGTTACTAACAGATGCCTCTGATGCTGCTGGTCCAGGAATCACACCTGTGAAACCCTGGTTTAGAGCCTGAGGTTCTGCTGCCCCTGCTTCCCTGGGCCACCGGTGTGAGCGCCGGAGGGAATTCACTAGAAGCAGAGATGCCCACCAGGAGAGCAGCCTTGCCAATGCCTCAGTCTCCCGTGAGTAGAGTCAAGAGCCAGGAGCGCAGGACAGGCTTCAGGCTGGCTCAGCCTGCGGTCCTCTCTGTGGGCCCTCAGTGAACTCCCGGGACTAGATGTTTCCTGGTTCAAGTCCCACCACTTGCCAGTTACGTGAGCCTGTTTCTAAAAAGTTTTGTTTTCCACAATAACATCTCTTTATTTTATGTGTTTACTTTGGCCACTCTGTGCAGCATGCAGGATCTTAGCTCCCTGTTGCCTGACCAGGGATTGAACCAGTGTCCCCTGCACTGGGAACATGAAGTCTTAGCCACTGGGCCACCAGGGAAATCCCTGCATGAGCCTTTAAAGTGAAGTTTGCCATAATTGTCCTAACTCATAAAGTGATTGCATATTTCTATAACAGCTATCTTCTGGTTTATTACTTCTCTCAGCTTTCTAAGAATAGGTCCTACCAACCAGAGAACCATTTGATTTTGGGGTTGTTGTTAATGAGTTCGGGGTATAAAAACTGGGAGACAAGGATTAGAATGGAGTTGAGGTGCTCTGAAGGCACTTCAAGAGGACTTTGAGGTGTTTGTGAAAAACTCTTGGTGGAAGGAGCCAGGAGTTAGTGAGTTGGGATCACTTGGGGAGAAAAGAGAGGATGAAAAGAACTCTACTGGCTCCATAGCATGGCCTGGAAGAGGGCATCTGGACAAAAGAAATACTCACTGAAGTTTTTTTTTTTTAAGTTTAGATTTTTTTTTTTGGCTTGTTTGTTTTTAATTTGGCTGTGCCAAGTCTTAGTTGTGGCATGTGGGAGCTAGTTCCCTGACCAGGGATGAAACCTGGGCCCCCTGCGCTGGGAGCATGGCGTGTTAGCCACTGGACCACCAGGGAAGTCTCTCATGGAAGATTTTTAGATAGCTTGTTAAGAGATGATTAATATCGACTTCTTTTCTGTCCTCCCAATGTAATCTTCAGGAAAATCTATATTGCCTTTTAGGATTTTCTGTGAGTGAATTCCTTAGAAAACTCAATGAGATGATGGATTCTGCCTCAGCTACTGAATGATCCCAGAGACAGTTCCCACAGAAGGTGGGGCTGGAGGAACACACAGATGGCTCTGGGTTTCCTGTCCCCAAAGCAAATGTTAACAATTCTTACTGGACTCCCATACTGTGGTGTTCCAGAGTGTCCTGATCCCAGCGCTCATCTACCTGCCGCCATAGTTACAAGAGGATTTTAATTTGTTTAAAAATTAAAAGTTTCATTTGCTCTGTCATAGACAGGAAAATAGGTCAATATTTTTCTGAATAGAGGCGCTTGGAAAGAGGAATGAGGATGGAACAGACATGGTGGATTCTCTGCAGGAAAGCTAAGTAACTTGGCAGCCCCAAGTGAGTTCGTGAGCAGACTTCCAACACCCAGGAATGCAGAGGGATACAGGACCCTGGGCGAAGCCATCATGGCTGTGGCTGGAGGAGCCACAGACAGTGAGCCTCAGCTTCTGTATCTTGGGCACCCACCATCCAGAGCACCTTTGCTGCCCTTAGCTCACCGATGATCCAGAAGCCAGAGCAATAAGTGCAGGGAACCCTAGCTCTCTGGATTCTGATGCTGACTGATCATGTGGTCTGTGCATGGGTTGGAAAAGAATTTCCAGACATGAGGCAGAAGGAGAAAATAGAGTTTATGCTGTCAAAACAGCGGGATGGCTCCTTTCGCAGGCCAGTAGCCAATTTTATAGCCTCAAGAGGAAGAAAATTCCTACTGAAAGGATGGCGTTAGGTGAGGATGCTATGCGCGTGCCTGAGTGCCTACTCTTTGTGACCCCATGGACTGTACCCCGCCAGGCTCCTGTGTCCATGGGCTTGTCCAGGCAAGAATACTGGAGTGGGTTGCCATTTCCTCCTGCAGGGGATCTTCCTGACCCAGGGACAGAACTCGCGTCTCCACGTCTCGTCTCCTGCATTACAGGTGGATACTTTACCACTAAGCCACCAGATTGGTCAGGAAGCTATAGGATAGATATTTTACCTGTGAAGTCAGGGAATTGGCCGGTTTAGATCAGGAGGCTTGTGGCAACAGTTGCCATGAGGCTTGGTTAATTGTGGAGATTTTTGTCCTGTGACCTTGGTATAGGGCTCCACAGTTTTGCTGGGGGCTGTTCCTGGGAGACTGGTGCAGATGGGAAAGTTGGCAACAGATGGCCTGAAAAGCCCAGATTAAACAAACCCTAGAGTGACAGGGAGCCACTAGGATCAACCAGAGAGGCCGTGCCACCTGCCTTGCCGATGGTACATATGGTGAGCTGGGGGCATCTAGGGGTCTCAGTCCTTCATCCTTGCACCTCCTTTTCACTCTCTTTTTGTCCCTGGCTGGCCCTCAGCTGCATGCCCTCACAATAAGGCTGCAAGGGACATCCCTCTTGGTCCAGTGGTTAAGAATCCGACTTCCACTGCAGGGGGCACAGGTTCCATCTTTGGTTGGGCAATTAAGATTTCCACATACCACATGGCATGGCCAAAATAAATAAATGACAATAAATTCAAAATGAGGGCGCCTCAGCTCATCCTCACAGGGGACAGCTCCGGGGCTGTCCACGGTCACCAAGCAGCCCCTTTGGTGGCCGCCACACCCAGGGTAGTTGCAGACACAGCAGCCCATGATAAGAGGAGAGGAGCAGCCACAGGAGGCTGACATCAGCTTGTGATTTCCGATCAGTTAGGCCAGAGCTGATAATGAGAAGGCGCTGCCCGCGATGGCCACACTGCCAGCTGCTGCTGAGTGCTGAACCTCCGAGGGCTCCGTTCTTGGCCCTTTATCTTGTCCTAAACTTTTTCACTTCGCTCATTCATTCCCTCCTTCATTCCTTCATCCACTTATCCATTTGTTTTATTTACTGAGCTCAACTGTCTCTCCACATTCTCTTATCTTGTGATGGATAGAATAATGAATAAGACCTAGCTGCTTCTTTCTCAGAACTTCCTGGGGGAGGGCAGAGGGATGAGGCAGACACGTGACCTAAGAATACAAAGATGCTTGATAAAATTGGGAGTCCACTCACATGAGTGGGACCGAAAAGAGGTGGCTATAAGGGAGTCTCCTGGTGGTCCAGTGGCTAAGACTCTTCGCTCTCAATGCAGGGAGTCCAGGTTTGATCCTTGGTCAGTGAACTAGATTCTGCAGCCAAGTAAAAAAAAATTTTTTTTAAAAGAAATAACTATAAAAGGGAAGCTGAGCTATAGAGCAAATGGTTTAAATTTCTGGTCTTTTTTTGTTTGTTTTTCAAATGGCCTCTTCTCCAAAATGAAGAGATGGAACCAACCCACTCAGCCCTTTCAGAGAAGGGTCAATGACTTCTCCTTTGGTTGCAAAGGAGAAACCCACGTACCAGAAACCAAATGCAAACAATCTTAACGGAAAAGGAAGGGGCCATTTATCAGATCACATAGTTGAACAATTAAGAGAAGATTCTAGGCCTCAGGGTTCCAGGCACAGCTGAAACCAGGCGGTCATGCAGTCAGCAATCTGCCTCTCTCCAGAGCCATTTAGCCATTAGGCCAAATCTGATGATAGCACAGAAGTTCTGAGTTTTTTTCCAAAGGTCTAGAAATGTGTTGGAGAGGCCCCTAAGTATTGCTTGGCTTCCAAATGTGAGAAGAAGAAAGAATACGACAAACTAGCGAGCGCATTGCCTTGGAGGCGATCTGCTCCCCAGCACTGCTCTCTCCTCATCACCAAGGTCAGCAGATACTTTTTCCTGCTCTGCATCCATGTCCTCTCTGCAGGCTTGGACATCGTAGACTGTCATGTCCTTGACACTGTCCTCGCTCCCGCTTCCACAGCACTCCACTTCTCCTCCTTCCTCCCTGACCTGTTTTTCCCACTTCTGTTCTGAAGGAAGGATGGTTAGGAGTGAGGCAGAAGGGTTGGGAGATAATCCCACTGCCCACATGAAGGCCTGGAGGTGGGAGATGGCCTGGATCTTTAAGGAACTACAGTCATTCAGGACTTCTGGAGGTGTCAGAGCGAGAGGACAAAGCCCGAGGGTGGGGATCAAGGAAGGACCAGATCATTCCTTGCAAATCACGTGAAGGAATTTCGCTGTTCTCTTGAAAGTAATAGGGTGCTATTGGGGGTTGTAACAAAGGTGTAACAGGATCAGATTCATGTTTCACTCTAAGAAAGAGACCTTCGGCTGTGAGGTGGAGGCAGGTAGACAGCAACGGGTCGTAATAATTTAGGAGAAAGACGATAATGATCTCATGACTGCCATGGGGATGGGAAAAAGGGGGGAACAATTCATGAGACAGTGATAAGACTTGGTGCCATTGAGTGACACCCAGGTTTCTGGTTCTGAGATGAGCAGCAGAGAAGTGGGTTTTGAGGGTGAAATGATGAACTGGGTTTGTAACCAACTGAGCTGGAGAAGCTTGGGGGCATTTAGCCAGAGTGTCTGCAGTGGGAGGTGCTTGGTGTGTCTGGAGCTCCAGAAAGAATCCTCAGTTCCCTGCATCCAGCCAGCACCAGAGGGGGGCCCCGGGAGGTGCCACCTCCCACCTGATCAGAATGAAGAATGTCAGTGGAACTTCCCTGGGAGTCCAGTGATTAAGACTCCACACTTCCGCTGCAGGAGGTGCGGGTTCGATCTGTGGTCAGGGAACTAAGATACTGCATGCCTTACAGCACAGCCAAAAAAAAAAAAGCTCCAGTGGCTGTGGCTGACCACAGACACTTCTCTAGAAAGAGACCTCACAGCAGGATGTGCTCTGGGAGGAGCTTCGAGGGCCATGGGGAAAGGGAAGGAAGAGGAGGGGACAGAGCCAGGCCTTGTGACACTGGGCTTTTCTCTGCAGGGCTAGAGCTGCAGACACCCATCGTCCGGGACTGGTGGCCTCCCTGGGCAAGACTGTGGGCCGCTGAGTTGCTGCTGAGTCAAGGTAGGTGCTGGCTGGAGGCAGGGTCTCCAGGGAGGGATCTGGGAGGAGCAGATGGAGGGTCCCGGAGGAGGGACGTTGGAAGGGGAGCCCATGGGGGCCGAGACATCCCTAGCCCTTATGAACACACACCCAGCATTTCTGAGACAGGTCACCCAGGTATGGTGGCTACTAGGACCGCTCTGCCAGGTTAAGATTACTCAACCCATTTTCACAAGAAAAAAGGATGCAAGACCCTGTGAGAAGACCTCTCCTTTCTTCTCCAGATCCAATAAATGCCCATAATGAAGGACTAATTATTCCTCCCTGGTGCTGCAGAGTACATTCATTAGCCTGTTGGATTCCTACAGGCGATTGGAGGAAGGCTGGATATGTATTAATACTGCCCATTTATTGATCGGGAGACAGAGGCTTAGACGGATGGAGCAACTTGCCAAAGATTGTAGAGTGGGGAAGCAAGATGCAGGACTCTGAGAGAATCTTCTGGGCCCCCATCTGTGTCCCTCCTGGGACACCATCTGTCCCTGTCTGTCCCAGGTCTTGGCTACTCTCTGCACACACACACACACACACACACACACACACACACACACACACGAAGAGGCCCAGCTGGCATGGGGTTGAGACCCAACTGTGCATGACCAACACAGACAGTAACAGGTGCCAGGGCCCCTGGCAGAGTGAGGTGTGGGCTCAAATGGAAAAAGTCCCCCAGGGGTGGGGTCAGGGAAGGTTCTGCTCAAAATGTCAACTGGGCCTTGAGGCAGACAGAGGGCTGGTGTGCAGAGATGGGGCTGCAGGCATCTCGCTGAGGGGGGCAAACTGCAAACACAGAGGAGGAAGGTGGTGTGATGGCAGGAAAGAACAGCTAGAGGTTTGGTTTGGCTGCTAATGCATGCGTTTGGGGAGGACCAACCAGTAGGGGCCTGTCCTGTTTATTTATCTGTAAATAAGTGTCTTTTGAATATCATTATTTTGAGTCCTCACAGAAACCCTATGAGTCAGGTGCTATTATTAAGTCTTATTTAAAGATAGAGAAACTGAGGCACAAAGGCTCTAAGCCACATGTTGCCATAGCAACAAAGAGATTTGGTACCCAGCAGTCTAGCGCCCAATGCTACCTGCCCTAACACTGTGTGGCTCCCCTCTGTTACCTCCTCGGCTCCCAGGGTGGGCATGAATGCCAGGCTGACTGGTGGCCACCTGGTCCTCAGGCCTTCCTGGTCTGCATCCAGGCCCCGTCACCTTCCTCCTAGGCTCCCTGCCCCCAGGAACAATACTCTCCTGCCTCCTAGACTGGCTCTCTCACATCCAGGTGTTTCCTTCGCAGTCAGGGGCAGACACAACAAAGGAAGCAGGCCTGCCCAGTCCTCGGGGACAACTGGGAAATAAAGCCCTGAGGGATCTGGAAAGCCCAGCAGGGCCTCGTGGGATGAGAGTTGACGGGGTCCCCTCGGAACCCCAAGCTCTGCCTTTCTACCCCCGCTAATCACATGCTTTAAATCGAAGAACTGGGTGTGTCGCCTGGCAAGTCTGTGTCTATGGAGAGAAAAAAATCCAAGCCCTGGAGATGGCATCTGCCAGATACCCTGGGGGCGGGAGGAAGCGTGGGTGGGAGGAGAGGGAAGTGGCTCCAGGGTGGGATGGTCCCCTCTCTGTGCTAGAGCAGCAGGCAGAGGACAGGAGGGGGCAGAAGTGCATTCCTGGGAAGTTCCATGCCTTTCTTCCCAGGGGGTGGTATAGGTGGGCTGGGTGATGGCTTTTTCTGGCTAAATAGTCTGGCCCAGGAACCAGCAGCGGGGGTGGGAGGCCAGGGTAAGCAGGGCATCAGCTGTAAACTTCATGGCGAAACAGTGACCCAGAGCCTGGCCATCTCAGACCCTCTCAGTCCTGCTGCCTGCAGCCCTTCCTCTGGCCAAGAAGCCTTTCCCACAATCTCCTGCACAGAATGAATGAGCAACAGCTGCTGCAGATAGGGTCCCATCCGCTTCTTGCTGCTGTGTGTCATGGAGCCACCTCTGGTTCTGCGGCTGGTTCTGTGGCCTGTGTTACCCCCCGAGGCAGTGAACAACTGTGCATTTGCACCCTCCCTGAGGACTGTTCGTTGCTAGTGTTCTGTGTTTAAGGAGGAATGTCCTCTGAATCCCGATTCATTCAGACACCCATCCATTCTTTGTCTCTGGTCCCATCCCTTTGACAAGAGCTGTAAGTGTCTAAGATTTACCCTGCTGATAACTAACAAATTGAGGCTTCCCGGGTGGCTCAACGGTAAAGAATCCACCTGCCAATGCAGGAGAAACGGGTTCAATCCCTGGGTCCGGAAGATCCCCTGGAGAAGGAAATGGCAACCCACTCTAGTACTCTTGCCAGGAAATCCCGTGGACAGAGAAGCCTGGTGGTCTACAGTCCAAGGGGCTGTAAAGAGTTGGACACGACTTAGGGACTAAACAACAACAACCACTAGCAAGTTAGTCTGCCAGTTTTATGGTCGCTGGCAGAAAACACGAGACTCCAGAGTCACAGATCTGTATCACTCGCAGTGAAACAAGCATCATGAGCGTCCTGCCCTCAAATCCCCTGGGAGAGCAAAGAGGTGGCCCCAAGAGGGTGCTGTGCATCACTGCTGAGGAGCCCGGAGCTTTGAAACCCCTAGTGTTCAAAGGGTTGGGAGGGTGGGCTGCCAGCAAACCTGCCACTTCTGCCCTGGAAGGAAACATTGTCTCTATTCCACTGGTGGCCAAGAAATCTGTTCTTGGCCCTGGGGAGGGCAGGCTCTCCGTTCCAAGGTTGTCTGTGATACAGATCTTGAAGAAGTGGTCTGGAACGAACGCTCATGAGGTGGGCACAAACCCATGGAGGATTGCCTGCCAGGGTTCTCCTACTGACTGCTCCCCGGCTGCATTGTCCCCTGAAGTGCCTCCAGCACCCCCTCCTCAGTGCTTAGCTGGCCATTCCCTTCGTTTGGACTGTGTTTTCTGCAGACTTTGCCTGGATTGCTCCCTTCCTCCTCCAGGCTTCTATTCAGAGGTCACCTCCTCGGGGAGACCTTTTCATACTGCACCCCAATCACTGGAACCTCATGATCCTATTCTCAGCCATATTTCTTTAGCACTTCTCAGCTGTATAATTAATACACAACTTAATGATGGCATTTTTGTCTGCACCACCCCCCCCCCACCCACACACACATAGGGCTTCCCCTGTGGTTCAGCCGCCTGCAGTGCAGGAAACCCAGGTTTGAATCTTCAGTCGGGCAGATCCTCTGGAGAAGGAGATGGCAGCCCACTCCAGTATTCTTGCCTAGAGAATCCCATAGAAAAAACAGCCTGGTAGGTTCCCAATCCATGGAGTCACAAGAGGCATGGGGACATGACTTAGTGACTAAACCACCCCACCACCCCCCGCAACAAACCCACAGGTAGTACAAGTTTTATGCGAGCAGGTGTTTGTCTGTTTTTAACTTACTACCGCATCTCCAGGACCTGGAGTAGCATCTGACACTTAGGAGAGGCTCAAAAAATACTCATTGTCTGAATGAATGAATCCATCCACTTATCTGATCTTCAGAGGAAGACCTGGTTCTTCTCACTTGAATCTGTAGGACAGATAAGGCTCTGTCATATAGAGCAAGTGAGACGAGGAGCGAGTAGCTCAGGCTGGGAGTTGGGGTTGGGGAGTGAGAGGCCACGGTGTGTGACCTTGGGGATGCTCCCAGGTCGTTGGAATTTTCCCTTTGGCCACTTCCCATGCTCTTGGTACCCACTGCTGGGAATCTTCTGGATTGGTGGCCGAGGCTGGTGTGTTTCTGTCCCACAGTGTCATGTTCTTGCTGTGATCGGGAGCTGGATTGGTGGCCAAGGCTGGTGTGTTTCTGTCCCACGGTGTCATGTTCTTGCTGTGACCGGGAGAGCAGGGAGAGGGCAGGGGCTTGCGAGCTGAGCTTGGATGTGCCATTTGCTTGGTCAGCGATGCATAAAAAGAGCCACAGTCCAAGACGGAGCCCGGCCCAGTCCCTCCCGCAGAGGGTGAGCACAGTGTCCTGACCACTCCATCCGGGCCCCCCTCCCCACGGGAAGGCTATCTCTTTACCAGGATTCTGAGCATCAGCCTCATCTCTGTGACCTGTGCCGTCTGTCGTGCCAACCGTGCCAAACAGACTGGCTTCCGCTCCCTCACCTAAGAATGGTTTGGAGTCAGGGACCCTGTGTTGTCTTCACCTGAGTGCCTGACAGTCACGATACAGTCAGGGGCTACGGAGGAGTAGAGAGGTGTACCATAAATGTTTATCGAATGACTCACATGGCACCTCGGGGCAACTCCAACTCCCAGCTCACGTCAGGCACATCTGTAATGAACTCTTCTCTCTTAGAACTGGGGCCTGGCTGGAAGTGGACAGTCCCCAGCTTACGATGGTTGGACTTAAGGTTTTTCGACCTTACACTGGTGGAAAGGCAAGGTGCATTGAGTCGAAACAGTGCTTCAGTTTTTGATCTTTTCCTGAGCTAGCATACCGGGTATGATCCTCTCTCGTGCTGCTGGCAGGGCAGTTCCTAGCCAGCCGCACGATCACAGGGGTCAACAGCTAGCACGCTCACAACCATTCTGCATCCAGACAAGCATTCCGTTTCTCAGCACTTCACTAGCAGATAGGCTTTGTGTTAGATGGTTTTGCCCAACTGTAGGCTCATGGAAGAGTTCTGCGCATGTTTAAGGTGGGCGGGGCCAAGCTGTGATGTCCTGTAAGGGTAGATGTGTTCAATGCATTCAACATAAGATATTTTCAACCTACAGTGGGTTTGTGTGTGTTAGTTGCTCAGTCGTGTCTGACCCTTTGCGACCCCATGGACTGAAGCTCCCCAGGCTCCTCTGTCCATGGGATTTTTCAGGCGAGAATACTGGAGTGGGGTGCCTTTCCCTTCTCCAGGGGATTGTCCTGGCCTAGGAATCGAACCTGGGTCTCCTGCATGGCAGGCAGAGTCTTTAACATCTGCGCCACCAGGGAAGCTCTAACGATGAGCTTATTGGGATGTAACCCTATTGCACGGCTCTGCTCATTGCAACTAGAGAAACGCCTGTGCACAGCAACAAAGACCCAAAATGAACAGACATATAGATGCATAATTTAAAGAGATGAGGCATGGATAAGATAAGAAAAAGTGAGGCAATCATTCTTCACTAGTACAGCTGAGCTATAGGCTCCTTCATGGGATGCATGCTCAGAAATGATGAAATTAGCACAGGCCACTTACTATTTATTAATGACTCACTGATAACTGTCCTCGGTCTCTGTGAAATAAATGTGTTCTCATGCTTGTTGTGAGGTAATAAATGTGTTCTCATGCTTGTTATGCGGTCAGTGTGCCAATTGTGGACTGAGAATGTGACGAGTAGGGTCACACTGCGGTCAGTAAGAAGTCACGGACAGGTAGACCCCCAGCTCCTAAGGGTAAGAAACTGTGTCTCATTTACTTATCTCTAAACACTAGGGCCTTTCACAATTTCCGCCCTGTGAATAGTGTTCCATAGGTGCACTTTGGTTTACTCAGTGATCTCAGCCCCTAGAATTACTGCCAGGAGCTAGGGAGGAGCATCCTTGGGCCTTGGAGCAGCCCAAATAGATGTTCTAAGCCCACTGCTGAAACAGCATTCACACCAGAGAAAAGAAGCCATTCAGTGTGGGATGGAGGCTTCCTTTAGCTGCCAACAGCCCCTGGAATCTTCACCGTGTTACAGCCTAGTGCATGCAATCAGCTCCCACGACATTCACCCAGAACACCTCAGAGGCATGTCCAGGTGCCTGAAAGGGCAAGCTTTATTTCCTGAGAAGTTCACATCACCCTGAACTGAAGCAAATGCAATGTTGATGCGTTCCAAGAAATGACCTGGGTTCTGCATATTTCCTGTCTGATGCAGACTTGACCCCGAGGGCTCTGCCCCACACGGGTGTGGTCAGCAGCCCAAAGGACAGGAAACAGATTACACAGGTCCCCTCAGAGGAACAAGGGGGTGGTGCAGAGAATCCCCAGGTCCCACACAAATATATATGGATGCTGGATAAATGTTTGATGAGTGAGCGAGTGAATGAAGAATGAATAAGCAGGCTTTGTGACAGTGACTGTTGAAGCTTCTTAGAATTTCACTTTCAAGAAAAAAATCAGCCCAGGGTTTCTCTGGTGGTACAGTGGATAAGAATCCACCTGCCAATGCAGGGGACACAGGTTCGATCCCTGGTAGGGGAAGATTCCACACGCCACAGGGCAGCTAAGCCCGTGAACCACAACTATTGAGCCCCAATGCTGCAAGTGCTGAAGCCCGCAAGCCCTAGAGCTCATGCTACACAAGAGAGGCCGCCTCAGTGAGAAGCCGGAGCACCACAACCAAGAGTAGTCACTGCCTGTCGCAACTAGAGGAAGCCTGAGTGTCAGCAAAGACGCAGCACAACCAAATAAATACATAAATGTTAAAAATCCACCCAGATCATCCACAGCTTTACAAGTAGAGCTGATTTACAATGTCATGTAAGTTTCAGGTGTGCAGCGTAGCAATTCAGTTTATGTGTGTGTGTATATATGTATATGAATAAATATATAGTGCTTCCCTGGTGGCTCAGATGGTCAAGAATCCGCCTGCCATGCAGGAGAACTGGACTCAATCCCTGGGTCCTGAAAAGATCCCCTGGGGAAGGGAATGGCTGCCCACTCTAGTATTCTTGCCTAGAGAATCCAATGGACAGAGGACTCTGGTGGGCTACAGTCCATGGGGTCGCAAAGAGTCAGACGTGACTAAGCGACTAACATTTTCACTTTCAAGAATAAATATATGCATATATTTATTATTTTTTCAGATTATTTTCCCTTATATGTTATTATACAGTTATAATAATATATATTATAATACATATACATTACAGTGCATATGTATAGTATAATAATAAAATATAATATTGAATTCGGTTCCCTGTGCTATACAGCAGGTCTTTGTTGGTTATCTTTTTTTCAAATTTTTATTTATTTATTTATTTTTTGTTGTGCTGGGTCTTCATTGCTGCATGAGGGTTTTCTCTAGTTGTGGTGAGCGGGGGCTACTCTTCATCGTGGTGTATGGGCTTCTCATTGCAGTTGTTTCTCTTGTGGCACACACGCTTAGTTGCCCCATGACATGTGGATTCTTCCCAGACCAGGAATCAAACTCATGTCCCCTGCATTGGCAGGCAGATTCCCAACCACTAGACCACCAGGGAAGTCCCCCAATTTCTATTCTTTCCAGCTGAATATGACAGAACAAATTTCTCATGTCCTCCCCAATAGTTGATGTTACTCTTTTTTCTAATCTCTGCCAATGGTTTGGCACATTTTTGCATTCATTTTGATGATTATCATTCAGTTCAGTTCAGTCACTAATGTCCGGCTCTTTGCAACCTCATGGACTGCAGCACGCCAGGCTTCCCTGTCCATCACCAACTCCCAGAGCTTACTCAAACTCATGTCCATAGAGTTGATGATGCCATCAAACCATCTCATCCTCTGTCGTCCCCTTCTTCTCCTGCTTTCAATCTTTCCCAGCATCAGGGTCTTTTCTTAGGAGTCAATTCTTCGCATCAGGTGGCCAAAGTATTGGAGTTTCAGCTTCAGCATCAGTCCTTCCAATGAATATTCAGGATTGACTTCCTTTAGGATGGACTGGTTAGATCTCCTTGCAGTCCAAGGGACTCAAGAGTCTTCTCCAACACCACAGTTCAAAAGCATCATCTCTTCAGTGCTCAGCTTTCTTTATAGTCCAACTCTCACATCGCTGATTATCATTAGACTAGAATTATTCAGAGTACATTATAATTTTAATACTTTGAATTAAACTATTTGATATTTATCTTATAATTTTACATCTGTATTTATAAGTGAGCCAGATCTATTTTTTCTTCTGTTGTGGTAAAATTATACATATCATGAAATTTACCTGTTTTAACTACCTTAAAGTGTACAGTTCCATGGTATTAAGTACATTTACAATATTGTACAATCATGACTACTATCTATTTTCAGAAGCTTTTCATCATCCCAAATAGAAACTCTGTGCCCATTAAACAGTGACTCCCCATTCCTACCTCCCCCCAGCCCCTGGTCACCTCCATTATATTTTGTCTTTGTGAATTTGCCTATTTAGATGCGTCATGAAAGCGGAATCATATAATATTTGTCCTTGTGTGTCTCACTTATTTCATTTAGCATGATGTTTCATGCTACGTTGCAGCACGTATCAGAATTTCATTCCTTTTAAGGCTGCATAATTTTCTGCATACACCACATTTTGTGTGAACACTTGGGACTCTTTCCACCTTTTGGCAATTTTTAAATAATGGTGCTATGAACATTGGTGTACAAATGTCTGTTAGTCCTTATTTGCAATTCTTTTGGGTGTTTACCCAGGAGTGGAATTCCTGGTAAACCATACAGGGAATCTCTGTTTAACTTTCTGAGGAATCACCTTACTGTTTTCCATAGCAGGTGCTCCGTTTTACTTTCCAGCCAGCCATGAACCCAAGTTCTCATTTCTCCACACCCTTGCCAACTGTTGTATTTATTTTTTTAAAATAGCTATCCTGGTGGATGCAGAGTGTTTCCTCTATTTTTGTAAACTATCCTCATTAGATTTTCATATCAAGGGTAGGCTGCCTTCTTCAGAGAATCTTTTCTTCTTTCTCTATGCTTTGGAACAGTTTTTGCTTTACTCTGCATATTTGAGATAACTTATCAGAGGAGCCATCTGAGCCAGATGTCACTTTCTTTGAGGGCTTTCTCTGTTTCCTCACTGGTTACCAATATAAGCAATTTCTCTGAGTTTTCTAGAACCTTTTGAGTTATTTTTATTTTCAGAGAAAACTGTGTGATTTCGAGGATTCAGGGCTTTCTTTGTATAGATCAATGTCCTATGTGATGTTTATCATTCCTAATATTGTCTCTTTTTTCTCTCTTGATTAGCTGTCCCATGTGTGTAGGTTTTTTTTTTTTCTTCTTCTTCTAAGAACAAGCTCTTGGATCCTTTCAGAGTTCCTCTGCTTCTCACTTGGGGAGTGTATTGCTCTGGGAAGCTAACTCTGGGAGTCCCTCCCTCTGCGGTCCCAGTGGGGCAGCTTGTGGTCATGATAGAGGGCTTGAGCTCTCGAGCTAGATGGTCTGAGTTCAAGTGCTCATTCTTTTACTAAGTACCTGACCTTGAATCAATATTTAACCTCTGTGCTTCAATTCCCCATTTGTAGAATGGGGAGAAAAGAGTACCTACCTGACTCATTGGAAAAGACCCTGACACTGGGAAAGATTGAGGGCAGAAGGAGAAGGGGGTGACAGAGGATGAGGATGGTTGGATGGCATCACCGACTCAATGGACATGAATTTGAGCAAACTGTAGGAGATAGTGAAAGGACAGGGAAGCCGTGTATGCCATCATGGTCCATGGGGTCGCAAAGAGCTGGACACGGCTTGGCCACTGAACAGCAACAGCATAAGGTTAATATTAAAGAGTGAATAGTTTGGACTTCCCTGGAGGTTTAATGGTTAAGACTCTGCACTTCCACTGCTGGGGTGGCTTGGTGGGGGCATGGGTTTGACCCCTGGTCAGGGAACTAAGGTCTCACAGGCCAAACAGTGTGACCAAAAACAAACAAAACACTGAGAGTGAAGAGCTGACAGTTTTTAAATTTTTAGAAGAGTGCCTGGCATGTAGCAAGCATCACAGAAGCACTTCTTAAATAAATCTAGACTCCCCTTCCATGTAGGAGAAGCCTCGGTCCCCTGGTCTCCTCTCCATTCCACACACAGACTTTCTGCACTTTCTCACCACTTACACTGTCTCTTATTTTGCAGAACCGCCTCTTTGCAGAAAAACAACCAATTTACTTTCCATTCTGCTGCCTGAGACAACCACATCCTCCTCTTACACATACCCCAGGCTCCCATGGAGAGCTCAGGTCAGTATGGCTGGGGGGAGAGGGGTCTGCAGGGTAGGGGAGGCCCCTCTTGAAGGTGAGAATGCCCCAAGGGCTGGCAAGGCCACCCTCCACCCAGCCCAGCTGGGAGATCCCCACTCAGCTGCCCAAATGTGACAACATTGTTGAGAGATGGACATCCATGCGCTTGTATGAGTCCCAGCTGCTAGCAGATCACTCAGCTGGACTTTGGGAGTAATGACAGTGAAAGCCAATATGTATTGCCAAATACTTGCATTTATTTAACAAAAATCTCCATGGCACTTACAATATATCAAGTAGTGGAAAAAGCACCCGACAAATATTAACTTGTTGAGTCTTCACAAAGACCCCGTAAGACAGATAGCATTATTGCCTTCATTTCACAGAACAGGAAAGTGAGAGAGGACACATAGATAGTATGTGGTCCAAACAGGATTTGAGACAGTGGCATCACTGACTCAGTGAACGTGAGTTTGAGCAAACTCTGGGAGATAGTAAAGGACAGGGAAGCCTTGCTGCAGTCCATGGAGTTGCAAGGAGTCGGACATGACTTAGCAACTGAACAACAGCAATTGGATTTGAACCCAGCAATCTAGCTCCAGCGTCCAGGCTGTGAATGACTTCACTGTGGGCTGCCTCATGCAAACATCAGAAGGATTCTGCGAAGTAGGGATATCAGTACAATTGTCCTCATTTTACTGAAAGAGAAACAGGCTCAGAGAAGTTAGGTAATTTGCTGGAAGCTACCCAGCTGGTTGGTGGCAGAGCTAGGATTGGAACCTAGGCCTGGCTAATTCCAAGACCCACACTCTTCTCCCTGCACCATCCTGGGATAACAAGCAGAGATGACCCTACCTCCAAGATGTATATCAACTAATGTTCTTCCAGCAAGTAAGAAACCACTCCTCCCCCCACCAGGCATAGACTCTACTGTCATTGAAGATCCCTGTCTCTGGGAATGGTAAGGGACACGCCGAGGCAGGCACAGCTACCAGCTTGTTATCATTCCCAAGACAAGCATCCCTTTCCACACCCTGCTTACCCTCAGAGAGCTTTACCCAATCAGAAGACGCGTCAAATAATGACTCCCCCAATGAGAAGAGCGTCAACCAGTGAATCACCCAATGAGAAGAAGCTTCAATCAGTGAATCCCCCAATGAGAAGAAACTTCAACCAGTGAATCGCCCAATGAGAAGAAGCCTCACCAGTGACTCTTGGTGTCTCAGTATTCCTGGTTTTCTTTAACCAGCTGGGATTTGGGCTGGGAGGACAGGGGTAGCGGAACACTGTGAAAGTCTCCTAAATATTTCAAAATCAACTTACTTTGCACTCACTTGAATTACAGTTAAGACCCACCATGCTGTGTTTTAAGAAGAGAGTGAGTGAGTGAGTGAAGTCGCTCAGTCGTGTCCAACTCTTTGCGACCCCATGGACTGTAGCCTATCAGGCTCCTCTGTCCATGGGACTTTCCAGGCAAGAGTGCTGGAGTGGACTGCCATTGCCTTCTCCAGGGGATCTTCCCTACCCAGGGATCGAACCTTGCCTCCCGCATTGCAGGCAGACGCTTTACCTTCTGAGCCACCAGGGAAGCCCTTGAGAAGAGAGGTGTACCGGTAAACTTTCTTTGGATACAAGCAATAGAAACCCATATGGTTCATTTAATTTTCAAAAATATAGCGGAGCATGGAAGGAACAACTGAAGCACCAGGCAGCAGAAAAGACAAGGAACAGAGTAGATCTGCCAGCAGAACAGGAAAAGGGAGGTTTTCTTCACTCCAGTCCATCATCCACACAAGGGTCACCCAGAGGGCAAGGAGAGCCTGTTGGCCAGCTTGGTTCTGTGCCACTCCAAGGCCAGTCTCACTGAGATTACAGTGAGTAAAGAAGGCTACTGGGCAGGCAGGACCACCAGCATCCACTCTCAAAGATGCGACAGATGGCCCCCACCCTCCCAAAGTTCAGTGGGTGAGAGAAACATCCTCCAACCAGGATGCTTGTCTGGGAGCGCGAAAGAGGAGCTTTCTCATCATGACTAGGACAGAGTTGTCCTGGCTGACTTCCCAAATTACAGTTGTTTTTTTATATTGCTCCACCTTTCTACAGTTCTCAGAGTCCTCTCATCCTAGGGTCAAGAAGAGGGGCTGCAGAAAATGAAGATGTTTATTTTGAGGGCAAAAGAGCAGTGTTTCAAGGGCACCAATGGTATTGCTGTTTTGTCATTCCTGCGAACAGGGGCAAGATTGCAAACCTTTTTAGAACCATCTGAGCCTTTATTCCACATGCAGGGAAGGCGGAGGTAAGGCACAGGATGGAAGAGGAGCAAGAACTGTATTACTCCCGTCAATGGCGCATCTGGGTGCTGGGCACATAAATGTCAGTGAACAACGGATAGGCTTCCCTGTGGTCCAGTGGTTAAGACTCCATGCTTCCCCTTCAGGGGGCGCAGCTTTGATCCCTGACCATCCTGACCCTGGGAGCTTCATTCTGTGTTGCATCATGTGGGATCCTTCCTTGCAGCCCGCAAGCTCTGGATCTTGTGTGCTTAGTTGTCCCACAGCATGTGGGTTCTTAGTTCCCTGACCAGGGATCAAACCCAGCTCCCTTGCATTGCAAGGCAGATTCTTAATCGCTGAACTAGTGGGGAAGTCACAACCTTCATTTTTAATTCAGGGATGATTGTCCTCTGTGAACTCTGAGCATCTTGTCATTTTACTCCTTCCCTTACAGAACAGATATCAGATCTCTAAACTAAGACAGTGATTCTCATTAGAATTAGGTTAATTCTGTAATCCTGTACATTCGAGTCTCCTGGGGAGCTATTTTTAAAAATTGATTATTAGTCCCCACCCTCAGATATCTGATTTTTTTGGTTTGGAGTGGGCTGTGCATTGGCAGTTTTGAAAGCTCTCCAGGTAGTTCTAATGTGCAGCCAAGGTTGGGAACTAGGGGAAAAGACAACACCCAAGAGTAGGTTGGGGAGAGATTTGATTGTCTAGGATCACAGGGCAACAGAGAGCTGGCACTGCCAAGTCCTAGGTCAGCTTTGAATGGCCGGAAATTGAGGAGCAGACCCCAGACTAGGGGGTCCCTCTGCGGTCAGGACCCTGTCAGCTTTTCTTCTCCTTTCCTTCCTCCCTATTGTCTCTTTAGCTGTGATAACATCTACGCTGGTTGGAGAGCTGGGAACCAGTGTGTATGCGTGTGTGTGGTTTGTCTCTCCACCTTCTTTTCTTTTTTCTTTTTTTAATTTTTCGGCCATACTGCATGGTACTTGGGATCTTAGTTCCCCAACCAAGGGTCGAACCCAAGGGTCGACCAAGGGTCAAGCCCCCTGCAGTGGAAGCATGGATTCTTAACCACTGCACAACCAGGGAGATCCTATGGGAAGTTTTTTTCAGGCAACTTCATCAGGGGTGTTTATTTGTGCATTCAAGCCCCAGGCACACATAAGTAGACACATGCCCACGGTTTCACCGGGGTACACCCTCTTCTCTTTCCCCAGTGAAGAGGTGAATGGTTGCACATAAGATGACAGCTTTAAAGGAAGAGCAATTGGCAAACAGAAAGCTCTGCTCCAGTAGCTCTGTGACCTTGCAAAAATCACCTCTCCCCTTTGAGCCTCATTTCCTCATCTGTGAAATGGGAAGAGAGTCAGCTCCAGGGCCCCTCTGGGTCTGACCTTCTGTGGCTGGACAGGTGACAGAGGTAAGGGTCAGGTCTGTCCCTCTAGATTGCGCAAAACAGGGAGAACAGTATTTATTCTGCCAAACTCACAGGGCTCTGCCCAGAACCCAATGAACTCAACACACCAGAGAACACTTTGTATGTCCCTGAGTCAGAGAACAGTAGCTGCTATAACAAATGACCCCAGTGTCCGCGGATCAACACAACAAATGCTTATTTCTCACTCAGGTAGCTCCTGAATACAGGCTACAGTCTTTCAGGGACTGAGATTTCTTTCCTCTTAGGAACCATCATCATTTCTTCCAAGCTCATGGAGGACAGGGCAGAGGGTTTTATGGCCACACCTGAAAATGCCACATACCACTTCCACTGCATGCCATTGGCCAGAACTCAGTCACATGGCCCCCCCTGAGCCACCACAAGGGAGTCTGGGAAATGTAGTCTTCTCATCTAACCATGACAAAAATCAAACTGGTTTAACATGTGCCGTTGTCTTGCTACACCTACACAAGATTTTCTACGTTTCTACTCTCAAGTGCGATTTAAATGTTAGGGATGAGTAGTTATCTGGATACCTGATAGTTATATCCTGCTCCTGAGTGGAGGAGAGGATAAGGAATGTTGTTTATTTAGTGGCTGTCCTGGATCAAGAATGATGTCAGGGGGAGTCCTGTGGTGGTCCGGTGGTTAAGACTCTGTGATTCCAATGCAGAGATTCAGGGGACATGGGTTCAATCTCTGATTGGGGGACTAAGATCCCATATACTGTGTGGTAGGGCCAAAAAAAGAGAAAGAAGAATGACAACTCTGAGATATTTGAGGCATGAGAAATACTTTCGTGGGCTTAATCAAATCCAGTCCAGCTTCCAGCTCCAGTTTTCCGAGGTCAGGACAGATTCCTGTGTCATTCACTGGGGGCATCACCCCCAGCTCTTTGGTATCCTGTGAGAAGCCCAGAGGTCACAAAGTCTGGATGATGGAAACATCTGTAGGTCTTCAGTCCACGGTGGCTGCAGCCCCCAGAACAGTCTGGTCAGGCTTGTGTGGTCCATGAGACAAGGGGCTCCTCTGGGGACATTCCTGCACCCTGGCCAAGGTGGCCCAGGAGACCACACCAGTGGCACTCAGGTGCACAGAGTTTGGTGCTTAGCTCCCCCCATCTGAGATCTCTGCCACCACCCATCAGCTTTGTCCCAGCCAGCCCTGGTTCTCCTCCTTCCTGGGGTCCCCACAACCCTTGTGCCCTCACAGTCTTGGAGAATCTGACCTCCTGCCCTCAAATTGCCACTTTCTCTCTCTCTTTTTTTAAATTGGAGAGTAATTGCTTTACAGTATTGTGTCACTTTCTTCTGTACAGCATGAATCAGATGTAAGTATACATAACATCTCCCTTGCTTTTAAGTCTCCCCTGCACCGCCCCCCCCATCCCACCCCTCTAGGTCATCACAGAGTACCACGTTGAGCTCCCTGCGTTATACAGTAGATTCTCACTAGCTATCTGTTTTGAAACACGGTAGTGTATAATTCAAAAAGACACGGGTACCCCAGTGTTCATGGCAGGACTATTTACAATAGCCAGGACAGGGAAGCAACCTAGATGTCCATCAACAGATGAATGGATACCGCAGTTGTGGCACATATAGACAGTAGAATATTACTCAGCCATTAAAAGGAATGAAATTGGGTTATTTGTAGTGATGTGGATGAACCTAGTAGAGTCTGTCATATGGAGTAAAGTAAGTCAGAAAGAGAAAAACAAGTATCATATAATAACACATATATATGGAATCTAGAAGAATGGTGCTGATGACCCTGTTGGCAGGGCTGGACTAGAGACACAAATGTAGAGAGTGGACTTGTTGGCACAGTGGGGGAAGGAGAGGATGGGTTGAATTGAGAGAGTAGCATTGACATCTACATGCCAGTCTTCTTTTTAACAAAAAGCAGCAGCCTTCAACCCATCCCTCTGAGACAATCCAGCGTGACTGTCTCAATCAGACAGCCAGGGGTCTCAAGGTCAAGGGGCCGAGGAAAGGATGTAAGTAAGAGAAACAAGGAGAGTGACCTCTCTGAAGCCCTGGAGGAGCCATGCCCTGTCTCAGGAGGGCAGCTGCTCCCCAGCCCCTGTCACTGGCACCTGGGAGAAGAATGCATGCCCAGTGTTGACAGACTTTCCAGAGATGCCAGGAATTCGAGCTTTTATGCAAAATCTCCTCATTTGTGAATGTTGGCAGCTAGTTCAATTTTTTTTTCCCCAAAGACACTCTGCAAGCCCAAACAAGACATGTCTGCAAACCAGATGTGGACCAAAGCCTGAGTTTGTTCTGGCTGCCCAGACTTTCGAAAACAGGGTTTATTTAGGGGTTTTCTCTCCAGGATATTGGCAGAGTTTTTTGTTTTTTTTTAAACTTCTCTATTTTTCTCTGAAACATAAAAACATAACTCCCTGTGCAAAACAGCAGGGGAACCTAAGGCTCCAAAGACAAAGGTTTGGCTACCCTTTTAATAAGTGAGGAAAACACAGTTATTAATATCACAGTTTTAAGTCTCTTGTGTGGTCCATGTTGGGGTGGCGGGGAAAAGGAAGAAAGAAGAGATAGAACGTAGCATATTTTTTAAATAACACACCCTGTGCTCCGTCGCTTCAGTCATGTCTGACTCTTTGGGACCCCCCACCCTGCCACATCGACCCCAACCCATGGACTGTAGCCCACCAGGCTCCTTGGAATTTCCCAGGCAAGAACACTGGCGTGGATTGCCATTACCTTCTCCAGGGGATTGTCCCGACCCAGGGATCAAGCCATGGTCTCTTGCATTGCAGGCAGATTCTTTACCACTGAGCCACTGTGGGAAGCTTAACTCATCCTGCGTTAACTCATTCACCTTCATGCCAGGTGAAACTAGGTAGATGGAAGGACGGCTCGGGACAAGCCTTCTTGCCAGGCAAAATAATTTCCTTGCCAGTTTGGGGAGACGCTGCACTGCCCAGCAGAGTGGCTGGGTGGGCTAATGTGGACTGGAACACCTGCCCACTTCCTGCTCGGAGCCCAAAGGAGACTCAGACCTGGACCTGCCCTGGGCAGGGGGGTGAGTGAGAGGCTGGAGGAAAGTGAGAGTATCAGAGATGCTGGGTGACCCCAGACTTGCAAGGGTCCACACAAGAGTCATGGAAAAGTGGGTCCATGACTGTGACAGCATGGGGTGCCTTGACCTAAACAAACTCTGACTCTTGGGCTGCAACCTGCTGGGTTTTTAGATTTGTCCTCTCTATCTATCCTGGTGGCTCAAATGGCAAAGAGCCTGCCATCAATGCGGGAGACCTGGGTTTGATCCCTCGGTCAGGAAGATCCCCTGAAGCAGGGCATGGCTATCCACTCCAGTATGCTTGCCTGGAGAATTCCACAGACAGAGGAGCCTGGTGGGCTACATACAGTCCATGAGGTCTCCAAGAGTCGGACACAACTGAGCACCTAACACTTTCACATTCTCACCTTTGTCCTGTTGCTGCTGCTGCTGCTGCTGCTGCTGCTAAGTTGTTTCAGTCGTGTCTGACTCTGTGCGACCCCATAGATGGCAGCCCACCAGGCTCCCCCATCCCTGGGATTCTCCAGGCAAGAACACTGGAGTGGGTTGCCATTTCCTTCCCCAATGCATGAAAGCGAAAAGTGGAAGTGAAGTCGCTCAGTCATGTCCAACTCTTAGCGACCCCATGAACTGCAGCCCACCAGGCTCCTCCGTCTATGGGATTTTCCAAGCAAGAGTACTGGAGTGGGTCTCCAGTGCCTTCTCCACACCTTCGTCCTACCTACTTTCAAAGGAACCCAAGAAGAATTAAAATATATGTTTGTAAAGCAGGAGCACCCCAAAAGGAGCAAAGGAAAGAAATCTCCATCTCTTGAGATGAGCAGATTTTTGAGGCAGGGCCTCCGTGTGGCTGTAAGTTTCCTGACAGCTCAGGCAAAAGCGGAACCTTTTGGGGTGTGTGGTTTGTACTGACAACCAGAGACTGCACCCCTGTCTGTAGAGACAGCCCCTCGGTTGGAGCTGATTTTAAAGGGGAACTGATGGCACAGGGAGTGTCTGCCGTACTTCCTGTGTTGGTCCTGATCCTCCAAAAAGCAGACACAGGAGACAAGATTGGACATGCAAGGCTTCATGTGGGGAAACACCTGTGGGATAGAAAACGGACAGGGACCCGGTGAGGGCTGGAGGAGCGCGCGCTCAGACTGTGGGGCAAGCCCAACACTGGAAGAAGGAGAAAGGAAGGAAGGGCTGGGTGGAAATGTGCTAGACTGACCACGGGCTGAGGAACCCCTGAACCAGAGTCAACCGTCCGCAAAGGTTCCTGAGGACGAGCTGGCTTTAGAATCCCTGCTGCTGTCCGTATTGGCTGGAAAGTGATGGATTTCACACCCCGACAGCCCCAAGCTCCTGGATCCCTTAAACTCCTTGTAGTGGGAGATGAGTTAGGTGCATTTTCACAGCTACCACGCTTTCCAAATGTCAGTTACCATCTCCAGAGTTTTGCCATGTCAGCACACTGCTGTTAAAGGGAAAAAAAAATTATCTTGACGTCTGTTAAAATCCTAACGGGAGCTTCCCCGGTGGCTCAGTGGTAAAGAATCCACCTGCCAGTGCAGGAGACTGGGGTTCAATTTCTGGTCTGGGAAGATCCCACGTGCCGAGGAGCAACCATGCCTGAGTGTCACAGCTACTGAGCCTGTGCTCTGGAGCCCTTGAGTCCGCGGCTCCTGAGCCTGCATGCTGCAAGTACTGAAGCCACACACCCTAGAGGCCGTGCTCTGCAACCAGAGCTGTGCCCCCTGGTCGCCACAACTGGAGAAAAGCCCACAGCAACAAGGAAGGCCCAGCACAGCCAAAAATAAATAAATAAGTAAAATTATATATGCATTAAAAAAACCCTAAGGAAGACTTTATTCAAGATGATTGCAATAGAGGAGGGGCCTGGGGCTCAGCTCTAAACAAGGCACAGAGGTAAGGGGATTTGCAGTCGACAAAGAGAGGGAGAGGTCGGTGGCGGAAAACCACTACGAACGGACCTCAGGGCTGGGGGATTCTCGATAGATGGTCCTAACAGGACTCTTGCTGGAGGCAGGTTGAGGAGTTACCCATCAAAGGTGGGGAATAGAGAACTGGATCATGTAGCCGGGGCTTCTCGAATGACTGGCAGCAGGATTCGTTCTAAAACTGGGCTGGGAGGCCAGGGACAGGACAGGGGCTGTGCTGAGAGCCTAGTGGAGAACAAGGCTTCGAGGATCCCGAGTTTGGTCAGGGAGAGAGTCTTTGTCACCTCCTGCCATTTAGCTCATGTATTTCTTTAAGCTGACTTTAAATGTTAGCTTCTTCACACTAGTTGAGGAACTAGTTACATATCTTTTCTCTATATTAAAATCAGTGCAGAATTACTCAGATTTGGGGATCACCTGTATATCACTGAAAAGTGTCTCATGGGACTTCCCTGGCAGTCCAGTGGTTAGGGCCCTGTGCTTCCACTGCAGGGCACAGGGTTTGATCCCTGGTAAGGGAACTACGATCCCGCATGCCTCATGGTGCCACCAAAAAGAAACAAATGGGATTGTCCCACATATCTCTGGCAGTATATATACCTCGCCCTGAGATACTCTGGTTGTACAAAGAACACAAACATGCTGATCAAAAGGCTGTTTTCCAGCCCTGGCCAGGATGCAGGCTGCCAGCTCTAAGTTGATTGCTTCTGGGCTCCTTCTGAGGCTTGAAGAGGAGGCTAAAGGCATTCTCAGGGAAAGAGGAGGTTGGGGGGAGGGTAAGGCTGGGGCAGCTGAGCCTCAGAGCTCCCAGCCTGAAAGCCTCCCCGCCTCCACCCTCTCCACCCCCCACCCCAGATGTGGAGCTGGATCTCCAGCGGAGCGTGCAGGCTGTGCTCCGAGAGCTCAGCGCCCAGGCCCCCGCCCTGCAGAGCAACCGAGGTAAGAACCAGCAGTCCTCCATGCACTCTGTTGGCTCCCCACTACCCCGTCACCGCCCCAGCCAACTCTGCCCATGTGCTCTCAGGAAAGTGCCCCGACCCGGAGCTCACAGGATGAGGGAGGCTTCCAGCCAAGGCCCCATCCTGCTGGAAGTCCTTGGGACCTGAAAGACCCAGATGCCTTCTCTGCCCGCTGGCTCGCCCTCCCAGAGACCGTGGCAGAGCCCATCGGGGGTCTGCCATCCTCTTTCTTAACCACATTCTCCAACTCCCCTTGCAAATAAGATTCCCCTGGCACTGCAGGCCCCTAGGACTCCCCGGCATGTGGCTGAGCTCCAGAAGCCACGTGCACACACCTGTCCCCACTAGCATCCCACCTCTGTCCTTTCTGCCCTGGGAATTCACCGCCCACTGGGGTGAAGATCAGAGCTCCCCCATGTGTGAGAAGCCCACCCATGGGCTCGGAGCCTGGCACTCAAGGCAGTGGGGGGCAGGGTCAGACCTGGGGCTCTGGGGCTCCAAGTCTCAGGGTCCTGCTCAGCACTGTGCCCACCCTCTCCTGGTCCAGGCATGTGGAGGTGGTCCCTGCACAAGAAGGTTGAGCGGGATCCTAGGAAGAGCCCGGTGCTGGTCCGCATCCTGCTCAGAGAGCTGGAGAAGGTGGGTTCTCACTCAGAGAGCTGGGGAAGGTGGGTTCTCACTCAGAGAGCTGGGGAAGGTGGGTTCTCGCTCAGAGAAGGTGGGTGGGTTCTCACTCGGAGAGCTGAAGAAGGTAGGTTTTCGGGCTTCCAGGAGGGGATGAGAGGAAGAAGGGCCATGTCTGCCCATCAGCCCCACGTTCCCCGCACTCTGGTCTTTTGGTTTCCACCATATTTCTCCCTCTCCTGTACTTTCCTGTGAGCAATAGTATCTGCACATTGATTCCCATTATTTGACCTGAGTTAACATCTTTCAGAAAGAATCTCTAGAACACCACCATAAATGGAAAACCCATGTCACTCGACAGAAACAAAAAGCTCCTACAAACATAAATGTATGACTGCTAAGAATGGTCAAAGTTACAATCATCCTTCTCACCACCCAGTGCTCTACAGCTGGGAAAGCTGCACTCCAGGGGCCTCCAGGCTGGGGACTCACCTGTCCTTTGCTGCCAGCTGCTGCCCCTCCCCCATGGAGGTCCCTGTTCCCCTACCCCAATACCTGGGCTCCCGCACCCATGTGCCCCCCCCATCCCTACTGCTCTTCTGCCAAGGCAGGCTCTGGCCCCTTTTCCACACCCCTTGGCCTGATGGGACATTGCCTTCCACCCCATCTCCCACTGGGATGAAGCAAGGCCCCCCCAGCCTCTGGCCCCCTCCATACCCTGTGCTCTCTCCTGTCTTCCAGGCAGAAAGTGAGGACGCCCGCCACATCATCATTCCCTTGCTGCACACTCTAATGTACGTGCTCACTAAGGTGAGCTGGGCTGAGGGTCTGGGTGGTCGTGGTGACCCCGCAAGTGACTGGGCTGGACACCCAGGAGACACCGGGTCTCTGCCTGGGAAGCCTGGAAGAACTACCGCCTACCCCTGTCTGGCTTCCTCCCTTAGCCCTGTCCTTGCCCTGAGACATGAAGAGATGAAACTGGGGAGGTGGGGGGCAGGGGGTAACCCCAACAGAGCAGAAGGGTTGGGAGGAGAGTTGATTTGCTGGAGGAACAGGATGGGGATGAATATCCATCTTGATAAATGTGAATGGAGTGTCTTGCATGAGTGCATACTAGGTCGCTTCAGTCGTGTCTGACTCTTTGCAACCCTATGGACTGTAGCCCCCAGGCTCCTCTGTCCATGGGATTCTCCAGGCAAGGATACCTGCGTGGATTGTCATGCCCTCCTCCAGGGGATCTTCCCAACCCAAGGACTGAACCCATGTCTTTTACATCTCCTGCATTGGCAGGTGGATTCTTTATCACTAGTGCCACTTGGGAAACCTGAATGGGATGTCAACAGGGGAGGAGTCTTAGAGATGATGGGAGAAGAAGCTAAAGGTGTAGACTTGGGAGGCAAGGGTGAGCCCACGTCTCTGGCTCTTCTCCCGTCCCATCAGCCCACCCCAGCCAGGGCCCTTTGTGACCCAGGGCTCTGGGCACCCTGACCCCTCCCTCTCACCCAGGCCACGGGCATCACAGAGGAGCTCCACCGGAGAACATACGCCTTTTGCATGAGGTTGCTGACCCTGCCTGCCCCCTACTGCACGATCGCCCTGGACTGTGCCATCAGGCTGAAAACAGAGACGGCCGTCCCAGGTGAGCACTTGCAGCTCCACCTGAGGTCTCGCCTTCCTCTCAGGATTCCAGGCAGCTCAAAAGCTCCAGCAGCTTCTGGGAAAGTGGGGAACAGGGGCCAGAGACTCAGGGACTGGTTGGCTGAAGCAGTTGCTCTGCAGGGACGCTGTACCAGAGGCTGGTCATTGCCGAGCAGAACCTGACAAGCGAGCTGTACCCCTACCGGGAGAGGTGAGTGGCCCCAGCCAGCGTGCTGCTGCCGGGAGGATGAGCCAGGAGGCTGGACGGAGAGGAGCCCCAGCAGAGCTTCTCATTTGTCCAGCCATGGGGGATGTCCTCCAGGGAGGAAGGGACATCGTCCTCCAGGGGGAATGGGATGTGTCCTTCCCTGGAAGTCCCGGAGAGCAGTCAGGTCTTTCTTCTTGCCCTGGATTCAGAGCTCCCCCATTTTCACCTGCAGAACGTGGATGTGAGCCCTGGGCCATGCTGCGGTTCTGTGGCTCCACCTCCAGCCTGCCCTTGGCTGTGATGTAGCATCAGGCAGCGGGGGGTGGCTCCAGGATTTAAGTAGTTCAGGCCACAGTCACACCATGAGGTCTGGGCTGTGAGTGTAGCCCCTTTTGATAAGATTGAGGACACATCCTTGCTCGTGCTGGAGAGAGGAGCTGATGGGGTTGGGGGTGGGGCAGGGGGTGCAGAACCTCCTTCCCGCAGGCACCTCTGCTGACCTGGTACTGAAAGGGGCAGCCTGGGGCTCAGTGTTCATGGACGTGCAGGGAGTGGAAGGGACCCAGAGGACGTGGCATCAGAGAGCCTGGGTGATAGTTGGGTATGGAGGAGAGGGTGGGAGAATTGAGTATGGAGGAAAGGGTGGGTGAGGCTGGTTTTCCGGTATGATGAAGGCGATGAGAGATGGGGCTCACTTAAGGTTTGGAGTTCCAGTTTCAGTGAGAAGGATATACAGTCCCTCCTGGAGGATAGCGGGGTCACTGGGGCACAACGCTGAGGTGGAGAGCGACATTTCAGTTGGAGTTTCCCTAAACAGGAGACTAGAGGTCCCCAGAGGGACCAGGTGCCCCCCCCAAAGGACTGTGCCTGCTGTTCCTTGCCACAGTCCCCACCGCTCCCTAGTGTTATCCACCCCTCCCCCCACAGACTTTTGAACTCGAAGCTCCTGTTTTTGGAGGAAGTAAATAACTTGGGGGGAGACTGCAAGGCTCTGAGGGTGCCCCTCCAGTGGCCCTCCTCCCCAGGGTCATCCTCATCAGCCCCTGGCCCCCCCACCTCTGCCCTCAGAGTGTTCCTCTTCGTGGATCCTGAGCTGGTGTCTCCCTCCGTGTGCAGTGCCCTGCTGCTGGAGATTGAGGCGGCCCAGGGGCAGCAGACGCCGGAGGCCTGCATGCGCCACGTGATCTCCCACGCCCTGCAGGCGGCACTGGGGGCGGCCTGCCACGCAGGCGCGCTGCAAAGGAAGCTGCTGGTAAGGTCACTGCCCTGCTCACCCACATCCGTTCTCCTCTGTCCATAGCACCTTTCACCCCTTAAGCCAAACATAAATACACATTCACTAAGGAAAATTGGGGAGAAAAATGCAGATGAGCCAAGAAACAAAATAAAAATCACTCGCACCCCTCTACTCAGTCATGTTAGCAATTAACATTCGGTATATTTCATGAATAATACTGATGGTGGCCATCGCAAAAACCACTGTTTTTGTTTTCAAAAAATATTTATTTATTTATTTGGCTGCATTGGATCTCAGCTGCAGCACACAGGATCTTTTAGTTGGGGCATGTGGGATCTAGTTCCCTGACCAGGGATGGAACCCAGGCTCCCTGCTCTGGGAGCAAAAGTCTTAGCCACTGGCCCACCAAGGGAATCCCAGAACCAGTTTTTTGAACGTCTCTTGGGTTCCAGGTACCATGTTAGACCTTTTACATGTATCAGCTTAAAATACCACTGCACTGTGACATGGGTGTACTTATCAAAACAAAGGCACAGAGAAGCCGATCACCTACCTGCGGTGACACAGATAAGAAGTGGCTATGCCTGGATGTGAACCCAGGTGTATCTGACTTCAAGCCTGTGTTTAGTTTCCATCCAGCCCCACCCCTCCCCCATCCTTTTTAACACTGAGATATGCCATATGCAAATATTTTCCTCGGAAAGCTATGCTTCTAACAGGGCAGAGAATTCTCTCTTGCGAACATGCTGTCATTCCTTTAACTCGCTTAACTAGTCCCTTGTTCCTCTTGTGGGCATTTAGTTTGTTTCCTAGCTTTCCTTTCTGACTCTGCATCTGGTAAAGAATCCGCCTGCAATGCAGGAGACCTCAGTTCGATTCCTGGGTCGGGAAGATCCCCTGAAGGAGAGACAGGCTACCCACTCCAGTATTCTTGGGCTTCCCTTGTGGCTCAGTTGGTAAAGAATCCACGTGCAATGGGGGAGACCAGGGTTCAATCCCTGGGTTGGGAAGATCCCCTGGAGAAGGGAAAGGCTTACCCACTCCAGTATTCTGTCCTGGAGACTTCCATGGAGTCGCAAAGAGTCAGACACGACTGAGCCACTTTACTTTCACTTTCCGCTAGCTTTTCTCTCTGACTCAGCCTCAGCCCCTATCCACAGCCAAGACCACAGCAGACAGAGGTTCTCTGGCTGGGGTGGCCCCAGGTGCTGGATTTCTTGGGCAGGGGAGGATGCCAGAAGGGCCAGTTGGAGTCTGCGTGGGGTGGGGCAAGGTGCCAGCCCTGGGGAAGGTGGGTTGACGGGTGGCTCTGTGGTGTGGTGCTGCCGCTGCAGGAGGAGCTGGCTCCAGAAGAGAGGTTGCCTCTTCTGGAGGGGTCCACGATCCTCTGCTTGTCCTGCCCCAGGAAGTGGGTGTCTGTTCTTTCTTTGCCCATCAAAACACACTGGAGGCATTACTCTTCCTCCTCTTGTATTCCATTCTCCATATCCTGAGCCCTACGTCTTGGATCCTTCCTTTGATGCATGTCTTTGTGTACCACTGTTCAGTTCAGTCGCTCAGTCATGTCTGACTCTTTGCAAACCAATGGCCTGCAGCACACCAGGCCTTCCTGTCCATCACCAACTCCCAGAGCTTGCTCAAACTCATGTCCTTCGAGTCGGTGATGCCATCCAATCATCTCATCCTCTGTCGTCCCCTTCTCCTCCTGCCTTCAGTCTTTCCCAGGATCAGAGTCTGTTGCAAGTAGTCAGTTCTTCACATCAGATGGCCAAAGTATTGGAGTTTCAGCTTCAACATCAGTCCTTCCAATGAATAATCAGTGTTGATTGCTTCCGGATTGACTGGTTTGATCTCCTTGCAGTCCAAGAGACTCTCAAGAGTCTTCTCCAATACCATGGTTCAAAAGTATCCATTCTTCAGCACTCAGCTTTCTTTATGGTTCAACTCTCACATCCATACATGATTACTGGAAAAAACCATAGCTTTGACTAGACAGACCTTTGTTGGTAAAGTAATGTCTGTGCTTTTTAGTATGCTGTCTCGGTTGGTCATAGCTTTTCTTCCAAGGAGCAAGTGTCTTTTAATGTAGTCGCTGCAGTCACCATCTGCAGTGATTTTGGAGCCCCCCAAAAAATAAAGTCTGTCACTGTTTCCACTGTCACCTTTTCCCCATCTTTTTTCCATGAAGTGATGGGACAAGATGCCATGATCTTCATTTTCTGAATGTTGAGTTTTAAGCCAACTTTTCCACGCTCCTCTTTCACTTTCATCAAGAGGCTTTTTAGTTCCTCTTCACTTTCTGCCATAAGGGTGGTGTCATCTGCATATCTGAGGTTATTGATATTTCTCCCGGCAATCTTGATTCCAGCTTGTGCTTCATCCAGCTTGGCATTTCTCATGATGTACTCTGCATATAAGTTAAATAAGCAGGGTGACAATATACAGCCTTGACGTACTCCTTTCCCAATTTGGAACCAGTCTGTTGTTCCATGTCCAGTTCTAGCTGTTGCTTCTTGACCTGCATACAGATTTCTCAAAAGGCAGGTCAGGTGGTCTGGTATTCCCATCTCTTTAAGAATTTTCCACAGTTTGTTGTGATCCACACAGTCAAAGGCTTTAGCATAGTCAATGAAAGAGAAGTAGATGTTTTTTCTGGAACTCTCTTGCTTTTTCCATGATCCAGCGGATGTTGGCATTTTGATCTCTGGTTCCTCTGCCTTTTCTAAAACCAGCTTGAACATCTGGAAGTTCTCGGTTTGCATACTGTTGAAACCTGGCATGGAGAATTTTGAGCATTACTACACTAGCATGTGAGATGAGTTCAGTTGTGCGGTCATTTGAACATTCTTTGGCATTGCATTTCTTTGGGATTGGAATGAAAACTGACCTTTGCCAATCCTGTGGCCACTGCTGAGTTT